>NW_020653945.1:13696427-13771451 GCF_003589595.1 Hyposmocoma kahamanoa
ACTTTCAGTGGAGCAATTCAAGCAACAGATTGATAAAATAATTGTAGCATTATTTATTGCTTCTCATTCAACGTTTACCTTTTCCTTCGGTATTCTTTTAAAGAACAAAATAAATATTTATAATATTTATATATATTATTAATATTTTTTTGTTCTCTCTCTCTTCTCATATTATCAGCAGATAACTTAAGTATTCATTTGTAGCCGAAGCTAAAGATAATGATATATAATTTTGATTTAAAAACTAAAATAATTCAAATGAATTACCCTTTTTTGTGGTCAGTGATTATGTGCATGTAATTTGTTCTTAAAGTGCGTTGAATTCTATCTAATTTGTTATTTACAAGTAGTTAGAATATCTACTAACAGTTTGATTAAAAGTAAACTTGACCTACGTCGACGACACAGGTCTAATGTCAACCGACTCCTGCACTTCCGTATAAAAGGATGATGATATCACTATGTAATTGTAATTATCATATTCATAACATAATGTTGAAATAATACAAAACTTATATAATTTACAAATCAGCCGGCGTCAAAAGGCGTTGATACACAACATTAACTTACTTTTTAACGCTGAGTCTGAGAAAATTTTAGGACGTTTAGAAACGTAAAAAAAGCCTTTTTTCCAAAGTTGTCTTCTACTCCGAGATGGCTGAAGGTAAACGGAAGCTTGGTGGTCAACGTCTTCGCTAGAAGTATGTGCTCAAGAGGCATCTTGCGCTGTGGATTGATTAGGTTGGGAGAGTTTCGCTTCACATAGATCGTCTTGGCAATCTACTATAAAAATGTAAAAATATTTATAAAAATGTAAAAAAATTAATATAAAAGCGACTCGAAACAATCGAACGAAAAACGTCAAATACGTAAAGAGAGACACCCTCCCTCTCTTCCCTTTACTTACTTTTAACTTTGCAGGACAATTTTATTGCTCTATTTGTGACTGGACATTTAAAACGAAATATGACGAGTCATATTAGAGCATACGGCAGGAATTTATTTCAAAGGGGCGCTGCTATCGAAATCGATAAGGAGGACTACCTATGTCAGTTTTTGCATAAGGAAATACCAATACGCTAGAAATTTTCCTGCCGCTATACTAATTCTACGTAAAATTCCAACAATAGTTTTATTTATGAAACATAATAAGGAAGTATATTACTAATGCCTAGAAGCAAAAGCATTTTTAAAAAAGTAGGTATATAACAAACAAAACTGAGTCTAGCTTTTGTAATCAAAGTATGACCGATTTTCTATCAACCATCAAGTTCGCCGGCCGCTGCGTCGCGCCGTCGGCAATTTATAACAAAAGCTACAAGTTATGAATGAATAAGGCATTCTTTGTCTCCATTCAGAGCTGTACAAAAGATACTGAGGGTCTACAGGACATTGATAATTATTTCTCTGTTTTTTCTTCCTCTTGTCCGAAATCTCCGACTTTCGTAGAAACTGCCAACATAGCAAAACCACGGTGTTTTTCAGTAGGTAATCTTTGAATTTGTTTTTATTTTTACATTGTTATCGAAAATGATAGTTAAATAATTGTTACCATTTTATTGCTATATACCTACCTAACTAATTACGACTTTGTCAATGTTTCAATAATTACGTACAAACTAAAATTGTTGTATTATAAACGAGTACTCAGTATCATTATGTCGCGATATTATAAATTAGTCTATATTATTTCTTTTAAACGACAATTTTAATAATTAACCGTAAATTAATCAAGAAAACAAAAACGAGAAGCCAAACCAAATATCAACTCCAAAACAATACCTAGCCGATTCCCAATTTAGGAGTTGTATTGAAGATCACATCGATCTTTGTACCTCAGTCCCTATAAGTCCGCGCTTTTTATACCAGCGTTCACATTCTAGACGTCAAAACGGTCCATCTTCCAGGAATGTAGTGTTATTTTTCTTTTTCTCGAAATGGCAACGTGGTGACACATAAGGTGTACCGCAGGGTGCAAACCGAGCACAAACCAAATAGGGTTCGATCTGGCATCGTCATGTATAATTAATACTGGCTAATAAGCAAATGGTACCTATTTCTGCGCTTTCCGGACCAGTTTGAAGCAGTTTTTTTCCTACTGGAAATGGATAAAGCCGACGTGATGCTATTTGAATGTGAAGTTTTTGTTGATTGGTTTATGGTGCTACCATGACATCTTGCATATTAATGTGTTGATATGCACTTTAAGGCTGAATTAATGTGAATGTTATGTTATACAAGCCGCCATTACGCTATGTAGTCATATGTAGCAAGCCCGCATTGGACTAGCACGGTGGTCTACCTGATTGGGTGGGAAAACAACGAAAAGATCTTCTCAAACATCAGCAGGCGATCACTCTTACTAACAAAGATCTAATAAATCTGTTACAGAAAAACTACGGTAAATCCTAAGATTTTCCAGTAAAACCTAAGATTTACTAACTCTCAGGTAAAACTTGGAACAGTTCTGTGATCATCGTTTATTTCGAACTTTTACCACCATTCACTTCATATATTTTAGGATTTACCTCAAAGGCACGATAATTGTTGGAAAAGGGGTGTGCAATATATCATATAAATATTATTAACATAACGCTTAATTGGCATAATTTTATATCATATACATACATACGTATACTCACGCCTTTGGGTTTCCATATAGGGATAGGCAGAGCTTTAAGAGACACAGTGCAATTAAAGCCACATTTGGCAAATGTTTGGGTTAAGATTGTATACGATCTTGTTTAACTTAGTGCACCATAGTGACAGGTTGCCGGCCTGTCGCCTACATATAGGACACTAAACGCAATCCCTCAATCGACTTTTATAACTTGCGCGGCATGACAAGCAGTTGATACCTTCTACGTTTTTCTTTTGGTTCTAGATCAACATGGAACTTTTTCAGCATGGAAATTTCATATAAATTTATTAAATATAAGAACGAACGTTTAATATAAACTTACATTATATAATTTCATTTTTAATCTTTTCTCTAACATTCAGTTAACATAACACCAGTTTATCTAAATTTCATTACATCTAACGCCTGGTGTAAGTTTTGATTGTATTTGTATAAAAATTCTTTAAAATCAGTTTTGAAAAACGACATCTCCAATATTAAGCATATTATAATTTGACTTGAAAACTAGTTCGGAAACGCAAACAAATTAGCTGATACCTAATCTAATCTACTGAATGGGGAGCGCGACCAAGATTTGCCCTGTGTAAAATATATTTGTTTTTATTCAGAAAGTATTTTAAAGGCGTATTAAAATGACTATTAAATTTCTAAATAAAAATACCAAATGAAAATAATTTGAAATAGGTAAGGATTTGACCGATAGTAATATGTATAAATGATTAATAATTACTCTCATATAATCCATAAATATATATAAGATTTTCACGAATAGTTAATTGAAATAAATGATTAAAAAGTACTCATTGTTTTATTCCCAAAACCAACGTTTACCAGCCGTCAATGGTAAAACTTAGTAAAAGCCCAAAAAAATCTTCCCTCTTTTATAAATCCTTACATTTAGCAATTCATATCGGTAAATCCTAAGATTTACTGGTAAAACCTAAGATTAATCAATATATATGAGTTTTTACAGTAACAAATCCAAAAAGCTTACAAAATTTTCCTGTCCAAAAAGGTTTCCTTTATTTTAGTAATAATATGGATTATGTCCACAAGCTGTGTAAGGAAAATAATAAAATATTCTGCCCTTGACGGTTCATTGATTCCGTACCTTTGATTCTTGATACAGTATCTGGAAATACATATTTATCTTTTGAAATAAACACGTTCGATATAAAGGACACAGGCATTACATACAAGTCGTTTAAGTAGAAAAAAATATCGGTACTGCTTTTTATATGCTTTTTCAACAAGAATTTTTAACAAGGCTCATTTAATATGCAGAATATTTTAAGAGCAAAGATACAAAGACGGTTTATAACTTGTTTTTCTTTTACGACTACGTAATTTCCAACTTGTTTGCTTTTTGCCTTGAAATACTTATTTCTATAACAGTAGAATAGAAATTAAATGATAGCTAGCATATTTCTGAATTTCGTTAAGTAGAACTTAGTAACCGTGGTAGCCTAATGGTTTGATTTACCGCCTCTCAAGCAGAGGCCGTGGGTTCGATCTGTGCTCGTACTTCTGAGTTTTTCGGAATTTATGTGCGAAATTTAATCCGAAATTTAATATCAGCTTTTCGGTGAAGGAAAACACACGTGATGAAACCGGCACGTCGAAGAAGGGTCACAACACTTAGAAAACGTAGAAGTCCCCTACCCGCACTAGGCCATCGTGGCGGACTATGGCCTAAACCCTCGCCTGAGAGGAGATCATGAGGAGACCCGTGCTTAGCAGCGAGACGTATAAATGGGTTGATGACGATGGTGATGATGATGAGGCTAGTTTTATGTCTAAAGAGCATACTATAATAGGAGGAACAGCAGGTCGGAGAATGAACATGCTCTGTCTCATATGTACCATACAAATGAGTATGTACAAGAATATAGACTGGTAGTAGGGGTCGTCCTAAGGGAATTCTCAGTACCTAAAGGGCGATAGGAAGGCGACGTATAATGGAATATCGTTGTAGCACGCTCGCCACTGCTTTTAGGACAACTATTGTATATATTGTATACCTAAATCTATATTTAACAATATTGTCATATCGCTTCTTTTCAACAATAGTGGCTCAAATCGAAATAGGTTGCTTTTTGGCTTGTTACACAGCTGTATTCAGAAGGTGATAAATTGTATCTTGTTCTTCTTGAGGCCATCTCCTACCGGAGGTCGGCGATCATTAGGGCTATCTGTATTTTAGAGACAGCTGCCCGGGACAAGGATCTTATGCTCAGGTTGTACCATGTTTGGAGATTCCTAAGCCACGAAGTATACGCCGTTTTCCAAGTGGTCGCTTTCCCTGGATTTTTCCTTGCATAATTAATTGAGCAGGTAGTATTTATCATTACGCATTATATGACCAAAGCACGGCGGCGGCTTGCCTTTTTTGGCGGTACTTAAAATCTCTAATTTCTTGTTCACCATCTGCAATATTCTTTCATTGGATACTTTATCCGTTCACAATATTTTCAACATTTTTAGGTAGACCCACATACAAATTTTAAATAAATTCCATGGAAGAAAAAAAAACAATGAACGGGTCTGTAGCCTCGATTACTATCAGAACTGCTGACTGCAAAACTTCCACTATCATAATGTTAAACATTAAGAAATCTTGACAATGGCTGGTCGTAGTTTCTAATTTAGAACGATGTACCAAATTCTGGACTGTTAATATAATTTAAATGTACCTTTTACTATAAACAGAAAATGGAATAATATAATAAAATAATATAAGACAAGGAAAATATGAAACACCGCCACCAAATTCGACTAACTTTGTATAGATCGTCTTCGTGATGAACTAGGTGTTTTTTGAGTAGGCCGCTATGCTAGAAAGTCATCGATAGATATATATAAAATATATGTTACAGCTATATTACACTCAGTTCTGTGCAGAAAACTACCAAAACTCAAGTTAACTTGGCGATATCCAGAAGGATTCCACGTTACCCAGCGCGAAATATATTTTCGGTTCCTGTATCTCGTACTAATATAGGCCATTTTTTCTCCACTTTACCGTAGCATGAGAACTTTTAATAATGTAAATACAGACGTGGTTCACATCTTCCACGACTCATTATATAAGTTCAAACGGAACGTAACAACTGCTTTAAACTCCTAAGACGCCACGTCTCAGAGGTTTTGTTTATATTGTTTAATAATTTTTTAGATAGTAGTATTTGTTCTTTTTTTTTTTCTGTACAGTATTTTTGTTTCTATTTGCTTTTTAAATTAAAGTTTTTTTTTCATCGTAAATGCTGTATATGCCTGGAATGGTACAACATATTGTATAAAAAATTATATGTTATAACATTGAAATTTCTCTATGTATGTGCCGATGGTGTATCTAAATAAAAATTAATAAAAAAATTTATAAAAAATATTTTAGTATATAATTATTAAAATGTTAAGACGGAATAAGACGTGTCTTTATTATCGGCTACGTAAGTTGCTCAGCATTGTCAATACTAAGTGCGATGTTTATTAATATACTAGGAATGAGTATAGGTTTAATTAGTCTTATAATCGATTCTTGTATGTACATGTAAAATACCAAATACAAGTACATGGACATCTCCAGCGAATAATAAAAAATCGTTCTAGCACTAACGAAATACTCACACTATTGCGTCGCGCACTCATTTCTGTTTTCGGCAAATTAAATTAAGAATATTCATAGAATGCTATGTAAACATGTGCTTATTTGTTAAAGAGGTCCATGCATTTTTGCACTTGGGTGTAGGAAAATTTCAATGATGTCATCCTTTAAGGGACAGATGGTAGGGGGTAGGGGTGGTGTTTAGGGGTCTCTTAACGTGCTAATAGTACATTCTGATGGGAATAATGGGAAAGCGATGTCACCGCTGTGCTATTCTCCGCCGCACGCGTTGTCGCCGCGGATTTGCAGGGAGAAGTTGCGCTTGCGCTCGCTGTCGTTTGACGATTTCGGTGACCTAGCGGTTAGCACCATATGAGAGCGTCCCGTGTTCGATTCCCCGAAGGACCAATTAAAGAAATGAAATTTTTAAAATTGTTTGTGGTGTGGGTGTTTTGAGTAACGCCTCTGGAGTTAATTTCGTTAGCTGACAAAAACTCTTGAGTAAACATTTTTAGATAGATTGATTAGATTTTTTTTAATGAATTAAGTGATGGGACGAACAAGTTGTACGCCTGGTAGTAAGCGACATGCCTGTCCACAACAGTGCCCCTCAGAAAATCGCAAAGATCTGATCAGAAGTTGAAAAATCTCGTGTGCCTGTAAATTCACCAGCAGAACTACCCTTGAAAACCGAAACGCTGTAACGCTCAGTTCACTTTGGCAGCAGAAATAGGTAAGGTAACAAACAGTAGGTACTTCCCGTGACGACCTTTTTCACAAGGACTACTAAATGTTTAGATATGTATCAGTTACGTTACCACATCGCCAAGGAATAGAATTTGCTTGCAGTTAAGTAAGAAAAACATTAAATTAGGAAAAAACGATTCAAATACAATGTTGACATATTTCATGTAGAACAAAGTCTGGTGTTGTTTTTTGCATTGATGCGTAATAATAATATAACAAATTACTCAATGACTGTAAATCTTTGCATAGACAGACTATTTTTTGGATAGTAAACATGGCTTCTATGTAAGAGTGAGAAATGGGTAGGTACGTGAAAAGTGTCCTCGAAGAGGATGTCTCAAGGAAATGGTGTGCGGTCGGGTTAACTCGACTTGGCGGGGGCAATGTCATGTCTCCTGACTTTTGACAGCACGTCTGCAGCGATTCACTGGCGATGCAGTCGCTAAACGTCTACATTTACACACATACAATTACACGTTTTTAATGATTCTACATAAGCGACTGCATTGCAATCGCGCGTTTGTAACGCTGCTAAGTCCTCGTGTGTAATCGCTCTAAAGGTTACACGGCGGTTATGTTAAAAAAGCAACTAATTAGATAAAAATATACAAATGGCCACTGTTATAAGTTCGTTCAACTATATTAATAATTTACGTAGTTTCAGATAAAATAAACATTTGTAAAGGAATGCTTATCTTATTATGTTATTAATGCTAGCTTGGACAGTGACCGATTTCCCATTGCCGAAAAAAAGACATTGTCGCATTGTGGATTTCGTTATTGAAATCAAACTGCTCAGTTGAAATAGAAAAATATATTTAAATATAAAAAACATAATACACTACTGCTGTAAATTTAATTACTACGATAAAATAACGATAGAATTTGTAAATGAATATTTATACATATGGTACCAACGATTGGAATGCAATGCAATAAATGCAATATATATGAATATGAATATAATATGTGGTGCAAATAAAAATCCATCGCCACAAAGATATTTCCTCTAATCAATCGTAATTGCACAACTTAGATATGTTTATTTCTTATGTCTTATTGTGTAGTTTTATATAGGGTCAGGTGGAGAAGAGGGACTTGATGTTCAAGATTTGAGGACTGTAGTGTCTCAGACGATAAAACAGACAAACTAATTGTTAAACGATTTCAAAGAGATGTCACTACGATGCTCCAAATTCAAAAGGTGGAATTCAGGTTCATTCATTACATTTCATTCATATAACCAGAAATAGAGACGAAATGTCATTAAATTTGTTTGAAAACTATTCTGCCATATCATTACTGTGACAACTGCGCTCCGATTGGCCAGCCCGAGTTCGAAACAATTGACGGGTGTCGTCATTGACTTACAATTATAAAAGTCAATGGGTGTCGTCAACTGTTTCACTTCAGCTTTGCTATAATGGACGGAAATTGCAAAATTACATATTTAATATTTAATTACCGATGAAATGTGATTCCGTTTGTGTTGTAATTACATGTTTTGCTGTTTTTTTTTTGTTGCCACACCACCGAGTAGAACAGCACGGCATTGTTAGATATATTATCTTTATTACAATAAATACAGAATATTTTTTGGAATATACGGAGACGTACACACAGGTAAGTAGTTGGCCTGTCTATATTTCAGTGCAAACGAGAGTTGATATTTATAAGAGCTGTATCGCTAATGTGTTACCAGGAATATATGGCCCTTATTTCGTCTCTATTTCTGGTTATATACTCGATGTCTTGAGCGCACGACGTACCTTTTAAATAAATACGATGTATTGTTTCCGTTACCTTATTTTTTGGGAGAAACGAAACGTTAACACAATTTGCACGTTTTCGGCAAATACATAGTATTATTATTATTAGGGTGGTTTCATTCAGGGCCTATGCATCCCCTCATCACTGCGACCATTGACTGATCTATTGTGATTACCACTAATTACGGTACAGAGCCAACGCCGACAGCATTGAAGAACTGAATGACTTTTCTGGCTCCGGCAGATTTAGTGCCCTCTGGTTGTGGCATGTGCCTTCCCAGTATGGGACTTCATACGCCCATCAAGGGGTAGCATTGGGTGAGTAGATGAACTGGAGTTCCATCCGTCTTGTGGCAGAACCTACATATCTCTATTCTCTCTCTGTCCAATATTTGACATATGCTTGTTCAAGCCACAATGCCCTGTTAAGACTCTGGAGAATTCCTATGACTTTCCTGTCCAATGACAGAGCTTCTCTACATCGTTTGACGCTGTAGGCAGATATCAGGGCGTTTGCTTACTCAAGACTAGCTCTGCAACAACATTTCTCGGGAGAGATGTGTGTTTTCATTTAGGAGAGTGAGCTATGCCAGGCTGTATGCTATCCCTATAAAGGGTTCGGGTCCAATAAAGGTTTCCCTAGCACTACCCTTAAATACATAGTATTGAATGTAGCGTAATGATTGTTAAAACATATACATATAAAGCTGTTAAACAAAGGCAAGTTTAGTGTAATAAAGTACTTCAAAATTCTTTAATGACATTTTTGTTCTTCATTTGACTCAAAATAAAGTACGTATGGCGCACTATAAGTTTACGGAATGAACAAGAAAAAATTACTATAAATGGTCAGGCATTAATTTATTGTTTCTCAAAATATTCTCCGTTAGCGTTAATGCACTTTTTCATAGGAATGAACCAATTTTGAAAACATTTATGCCACTCCTCCGTGACAATCTCTGAAACACATTTTTCATACTCTTCGACAACCTCTTCAGGTGATGAAAATCGTTGACCGCGTAACTGGTTCTTAATTTTTGGAAATAAATAAAAGTCACAAGGTGGCAGGTCGGGACTGTACGCGGGATGGCTCATAAGGTCAACGTTGTTCACCTTCAAAAATTCATTTGTCTGTATGGCCGTGTGAGAACTGGCATTATCGTGGTGCAGGGTGATACGGCGTTTACGGTTACTTTTACGGAGTTTATCAATAACTTCCGGCAAACAAATGGTCGTGTACCAATCACTATTCATGGTACAAAGATTCTCCAAAGCAACAGTAGCCACGTATCCAGTTTTATTAAAAAAAGAAGCAATCATCCGCTTAGAGGCACTTTCCACGCGCGCCACTTTGGTTGGTTTCGGCTCATCTCGAAAGACCCGTACACTCTGTGTGTTTTGGGATCGTAACTATAAATCCATGTTTCGTCATCTGTTACTATGTCCCACACCAAATTTGACGCCCCTTCGTTGAATCGGGTAAGCATGGCATTGCACCAAGTAACGCGATCCGTTTTTTGAGCCTCAGTGAAATTGTGTGGGATCCACCGAGAGTACAGCTTTTTCACACCCAAATGTTTGTGTAGTATTGATTGGATTTGACTCATACCTAAAGATGCTCAAATATCATGGAATCATATGTCACATGCCTGTCAGTTTTGATCATACGGCGCACAGCATCGATGTTTTTGTTGTTCACAGCAGTGGATGTCACTGAGATTCACACGACCGCGTTCTGCAGACCAACTATAAATAGTCGTCTTGCATGGTGATTCATCGCCAAAAGCAGTTTGACGAGGGAAGCTCCGCTGAGCTGTTAAATTACGCTTAAAGTAGTAGAAAATCATACTACGAAAATTTTCACGAGTTAAATCCATGGTGATGTCGATAACAAATTTCTAAAATGACGCCACAATGTAAAAACAAGCGACAGTCAGATGAAACAAACTGTATTCTACAGCCAAAGAATTCCATTTTCAAATGTTGTAATTATTTTTTAAGTATTGTTTATGTAAGTGGCCAGTTCCGGAAATTTATAGTGCGGCCTATGTATACTCCTCTTACCCCAACTAACTATAATAATTACTTTTAAATTAAATAACACTTATCGAGTTCTTAGGTTTTCGCGATTGTTACACATAGGAAATGAAACTATTTTTCCGGATTTAAATCGCGTATATTTGTTTTTTCAAACAAACCGACGTTTCGGGCCCTTTACAGGTCCCATGGTCAGTCAACCGTGACCATGGGACCTGTAAAGGGTCATCCCCTTGGAGACTTTATAAAAAAAGATTGATTAATTTTGTGTATATCAGTACTCAGCAATATTGAAATTAATTTAGGTTCTATATTTGGCTCAAAAAGGCAAACAAGACACCGGGTAAGACTTATTTATTACGGTACAGATACAGCCCAGGAGCAGTAAAATCTATTTGAAAAATTAACATAGATACTTTAAAAAATACCTAATCAAAGAGACTTCATCTTTTTTTTGTTGTTTTAACTGACTGGTATACCATTTGTCGAAAAGAATTCATGTGGGCCCTCAGTTCACACACACATTTTGAATTTACATTTCACACATTACACAGTTGGCACTTAGTGGTTAATTATTATTATTTATTTCTTGAGCATTGGCTACTGCCCCATTAGTCTCAAATGGTAAGAAATAATTAAGAAACGCAATGTACTTAAACTAATAATTAATTAGTGTACAAACTGTAACTACAAAAACTCGCCGTTACTTTTTCACATAACAGTTAAAATATTTCCTTTTTTTGAAACATAATTAATTATAATTTTTGTTCACAATTTCGGCCCGAGCTGTGTAGCATAAAATGTTTTTGTTATAAAGATACCAAAAAGCTTTTTAGTTACCAATAAAGCATTACAATCATTTTACAAGTACACATTTTTGCATTAAATTATCTAATTTAATGCAATTTTTTAGCGTAAAGCTATAAGTAATGTTATGAAACACGATAAAATTTGTAGTCTCTTGAAACCTTACTTGCTGATCGGGGTGAAAATTCGAGATTTTTTTTGCTTAAAATCGTGGAAATGCAGTAGATCAATATTAGTGGACCGAAATCGCATTGTTATGAAGACATATGTTATTGTGTTGACGCAACACTAACCTTTTTGTTTTATTGCTAGGACGCAGCTTGAATGGAACTGGGTATATTAAGGTATCTCTTAGTTCTGATTGTTCTATGTCAGTTGTTAAGACATGTTGAGTTATAGTTATAAATGACACATTGATTTAAGAAATAATAAATTGTGAATTTCGATTTATATTTTTGAAAAACATATTTAAACTACCAACAGATTAAATAAGTCGCAAGATTTTCCAAAAATATGATTTTCTTGAGTCGTTGAGTTGTATCGGTTTCTTTATGTGAACAAATAAAAATCAATATAATAATTGCGAAATTAATACTATCACTCTCTATATCAAAGGGTACGAAAGAAAATATGCAAAAAATCGGCAGATTCCCCTTATCTCCTTATCTCCTTTTATGTTATATGTACAGTTAACAGTTACTTAATTTTTACCCTTCAAAACTGAAACGTAGTAATGCTTACATTACTGCTTAGCGGCAGAAATAGGAAAGGTAGTACTACACTGGGCGAACTCATTCTGGAGCTCTACCGCTTAATGTGCTGTGCATAGACTGAACTTATTTATAATCTAATTTTATATTTATTGTACTTATCTCATTTAACTACTTGTTATATCATTATTGTGTAATGAAATGGAAGTTATTTATGAAAGAGAGGTTATGTATAAAACTTTAATGTTATACAGTAATGTCGATTTTGAATACTAATGATTAGATATTATTATATAGACATCGAAAATCGTTTTGATTTTATCAGTTTAGTCACATGTCTTAGTCGTGCTAAAATGCAGACGGACAAAATGACGTGACGAGCTATATTTAACCGACTTCAAAATTCGTAAATTTTGTGTGTATGTTGCTCGATTACTCTGACATTTGTGAACCGATTTCGATGATTCTGTTTTTATTGGAAAGGGGGGGTTTGAGTGAAAACTGCATTGATTTCAAATTTGAAGAAAACATACCACCGTACTAAGGGTGACAAGTGAGTGATGTGATAACACTTTCCGTTAACCGATTTCAATAAATATTGGCACGTAGATGTAATTTCACTAAAATTAAAATTATAAAAACAACTAAACAAAAAATCCATCGAAAATGGATGAGCAAAGTTTAGAAGTCGGTTTTTTATAAGAAAATTGTTGTTGAATGTGTTTTTATTTGCAAGTAATCTGACAAATAATTATATAACAAACATAAGTACTTGCAATCAAGTCACTTGCAAAAGGAAATAGGTTCGGGCCTAAAGTGTGAATAACAATTTGGGAACTTCAAAGATAATATCGACTATCTTGGTGTGGCCATAATTTTGACTAAGTATACCTATAAAAGTATTTGACTGTAGAACCTTTTTCATATTCTACATACGAACGATTACGATAAAACTAAGGCTGGTTTCAGAGCAGTGCGGATTTATCTGCGGACCGTCCGGACAGGACATGTATCGTTTCACAGTGACACGGATTGCTCCGCACCGAACACGCTCCGCACAAGCCACCTGTGCGTTCATAGTAGCGACTGTCTTCCGTGAATATTCGTACTAAATTAAGTACTCGATTCAAAGCACTGCGGATTTTACGCATGCGGACGGTCTGCAGGCGGATAGTCCGTACGGACCGTACGCATAGCTGTGAAACCAGTCTTAGTATGTAGATACATCCCGTAACACATACAGTATCTAAAAATGTTTTTTTGAAATACAGCGTAAACCGAAGTAAGTCATTTATATTTACTAACTTCTAGGGCCCCGTATATATCAAAATGTAAAATAACATGTGAAGTGATTCAGAGTCAGACAATATTTTTGCTATAATGACGAAAACGCCTGGTATACACCATAATGAAAATGTTGCATAAAATTTAGCGCTATTTATTCTATAAAAAATATATATTTTTTCTTGAAAATTATATATTGCTGGTTCTGAAGCATGTAATGCGTGCATATTTGATATATGTATACAATGGGCATTTAGCGCTTTTTCCGTTTTAGTTTGCTGGGTCTCAGGAGGATATATAAATTTTATTCTTTCCTATTAAAAAGTAATATTTTAGGCAAATAAATATCATTCTTTCATTTATTCATTAGTCCCTTTAGTTAAACAAAGATACGTCGCAATTTTCCATATCGTTCTCTTATTACTTGTAACCAAGAACACAGACGTGAATTTCAAACTGTAGAATTTATCATCAATTGCCACGTTGCTTGTTCAACCACTGTGTTTTGAACTTTTACTATTGTACTAAAAGCATAAAACGTTTTAATTAAATGAAATATAACCAGAAACTGATGAAGGGAGAGTCGTTCATACTTGATATCAACAATAACTCACATTTAATTTTTAATTTTTGGCGCAATTTATACGTGAGATCTGCTACATCTAACATTGTATTAGCATATTGTGTTGTGTATACCTCTATTTATTATTACTATGATAGTTATAAATAAATGAATTTGTTAATACAAGCTGAAGACTTATTATTATCACCGCAGACTCTACCTATTTAATCTGAACAAAGTAGATGGGAAAGAAAAAGCATTGGTACGGTCAGAGATCTGTTTAAAATGGTAACCTGGTGCTTTAACACCGAGTGAGTCGTAACGAGTCGTAACCGTAAAGTACGCCGAGTAATATCACAGGCCTTCTGGCATCCACTTTGACTACTAGGGTGGTCGGGTTTATTTTTTACCGCTCACATTCGCATAGTTATGACGCTACTGTATATATTTTCAAACAGTACAAAATATACCTATATTCTTTTATATTTTACAAAGATTTCGGTTGATATTTACTGAAAGCTCTTTAAAAAGCAATAGTATGGCCTATCGCCTTTCAAGCAAGGTTGTCGTCACACCTCTGAGTTTCTCGGAATTTTTGTGCGAAATTGAATTTGAAATTTACCATGAGCTTTTCGGTGAAGGATAACGTCGTGATGGTTCACAACCCTCCGAAAACCTTTATTTTGAGACGAGACCCGTGTAGTGATGAAAGAGACTCAGCCTTTTAAGGCGTTTTATAACGACTCGACTCTATTTTACAGGACTTGACTCTAAAATTAAGACTGGGGGTTCGAGTTTTTATTAATAAGACTCAGTCGTTATACTACAAGACTCAAAAGACTTAAACGACTTGAAAGACTTAAACGACTCGAGTTGTTTGCAAAGGACTTATACCTATTTTGTATCTTATTAAACCCGAAGTTTATAAATAAAAATGACGTAATTAGTATGTAGTAAATAATCCGTTTATTTACTTATAATAAAAATCGTAAAATAAATACCTTGTGCGTAGAAATGAAATTACGCCTTACGGCTCATGACTCGCGACTCCCAAGCCTATGAGGCGTCAGTCCTGTTAGTCGTTTTGATCCTATAAGTCTTTTAAGCTTCCTAGGGTTAAAAGTCTTCGACTCGAATTAGTCTTCAGTTTTAGTCTTATGACTCCAGACTTGTGGGTTAAAAGACTAGACTAGTCGTGAGGCGTTGAAAATTAGACGAGGTTTTATAAAAGGCCTTAACAGGCTGAATCTCTTTCATCACTACCCGTGGTCAGAAGTGGCACGTATACATGAGTTGACGATGACGATGAAAACTCTTTGGGAATTTGGTGCCAAAGGAATTTAACCGAAACTCATAAGCTTATGTTCTACGCAAAATAGTGCGTTCATAATGACTAGTAATTTATTACTAGCTTTTAATAACTGTTACCGTATTATCTTCTAGTTTCTCCGTTCGCTAAATCTCTAGTACAAGGTGAATCGGCGTGTCTGGTAGAATTTATTGTGCCTCGAGGCGGTTTAATTAGAATAGCAGGTGTCCGGGACGCCCTGGGTCCCCGACGTATCATTGTTTCGACACGAATATTTGTTTATCTACCTTTTGTTGCATTTTCTTTTACAGAAATGTTTTAAGAAAAGTATCAATCACTGCCGGAATTTACTTACCACAGAGTTTTAAAAGCAATTTGTAGGTAATTTAAAAAAATCAAATATTTTGCCAAATAAGAAAGATCATCGATCAATCAATCCCAGTTGCTACACATTTGCATTTTTTTGTAAAACAGGCAATGAGACCCGATATCGGCAGATTTCCATCCCGGGAAATGTGCACGTTTTCGCAAAAACATCATAATGTCACGAACAGAAAATATCAAGTCAAATATTTGGCGACGATTCGGCGCAGATATTAAATGCCCTTGCCCGAACCTTGAAGGGTTCCGAAAACCCTCAGCTCCTAGCAAAATTGTGAGTCTTTTGTAACCCTACACAATACGGCTTTTAAGAATATGAAACTGAAATGTATCACAAAACTGATGGAATAAGGTCAACGTTTTTATTGAAAAACTTATGTATGTACACGTGAGGTCATTCACACCTTATACAATTTGTTGGTGTAAAAAGCCTCAATTTAAGGTAGGCGTTTTGTTTAAGGAAACTGACTGCATGAGTGAAAATATGAATATATAATTGTAAAAATAAAATAGGTAGCTCCACGGAAGAAAAAAAACAAAGGAATTGCTTTAAGCCTCGTTTGCTATCAGAACCGCTGTCGCAAAACTCAGATTATCATAACTTTAAACACCATGAAATCTTGATAATGATTGGTCGTAGTTTCTAATTTAAAAAGAAGTAACAAATTCTGGGCTGTTAATATAATATAAATTTTACCCTGTTGGTATATCGTTGAAAATTCAATACTTATTATTGCATGTTACGGACGTATTGATTTTTATATTGAAATTTCAATTGATGTGCTGCCATCTAGCGGTCAATAGCTGAACGCTTAGACGCTCAGTTTGTGGAAAATTCGAGTTGTATTTCTCCAAAAAAAGCGGCCATATTTCAGCGCTATAAAGTTTACTTTCGTTTCTTGTAATAAAAAAATTAATATTTTAAAAATTAACCTAAAGAAATCAGAATTCGATGCTCAAGAAAAGTACAAATAAGAAAGTATTAGTAGCTTATATACATTAATCGTTTCTAGTAGATCCAAATAAAAACAACAACGTGTCACCTGAAGTTAAGCGTATTTTTAAAAACATATTTTTTCTTGTTTCTGCGTTTATAGATATTCAACTTAAATACTTAAGTTTTTTGAATCTTTGTATCAGGATATTGATGGCTTGAAGAATGGCAATCTATGACTTTGTATGGAAGTGCTTCAGGCTTAATTTCTTCGCCTTATAAGGATACACCATAAAATAGGGCTAGGGCGTATAATAGACTGGTGAAACAAAAATACTTAGGAGAGTTAATTAGGAGGGTTTTTTTATGATACCAAGTGACTGGACGAATAAGTCGCGCCTGGTGGTAAGCGACACGCCTGTCCATAGCAGCTGCAGTGCCACTAATAGATCGTTAAGATCTGAGGAGCACTGCCACTGCGCCCGTTACACTGAGACACAAGCTGACAAGTCACATGTGCCTGTAATTTCACCAGCACCCGTATCCTTCGAAACTGGAAAGCAGTAATGCTCACAGCTCTGCTTGGCGGCCGAAATAGGTAAGGTGGCAGTACTTCCCTGGACGAACTCTTTCACAAGGAGCTCTACTGCTTCTAACATAGATCTATATATATGCAATATATATTGTAACATATATGTATATAGATATTGTGGGCATGAAGTTAATAGGTTATTGCCTACGTACACAATTACTCGTACTTAGCTCTAGCGTTTTGTCATTGTCAGAAGTGTTCGGTTTTTATTGTTTAGTTTCTTATGAACGGTGGAAGAACTGTGTAGGATGCAAAGAGGACACGGTATCTACAATATATTTAAATAATAATTCTAAATATACGTGTTTAGTTTCACTTTTTCGTATTCGACTTAGGCCGGGGTTTGAAAATTCGAGGGGCTGTAACCTCTTACGAAATAAAAAAAATTAAACAAATTTCTCCAGTTGAGTTATCATGCATAATGGCACGTCGATTACTAAAGCAGTTTCTTGGTAAAGCAGTCGTGATTTACAGTCGGGCACCGAATTTTCACTGCAATTGTTCCTATTTAGGTTTGGAACTATAAGAAGCGGAAAGTTTTCGCAAAAAACATTTTCCCTGTCATAATACGATGGCTTTACCCACAGGTTCGGCCTCATAGTTTAGATAAACACTTTAACGATCGTTAGCAACGTTTTTCTAGATCCACAAAACCAGTACCAGTAATGTGTGTGCTGGAATTTATGGAATTTTCGGCATAGTCATTTTTTATCGGAACAATTAATCGATTTCTTATACGCATTACTTGATGTCAAAATGACAAGTTTACATATTTAAGACTGAATCACAAAAAATATAAATCTTCCATTGCGATACTTTCAATGAACAGTACGCCAACTTTATTTTTTGGTCTTTTCTGTTATTTTTGTATACAGTCATATTGATTTACTATATTATGCTTCACGAATTTTGTGAACAAAAAAAATTAACAAAGAACAAAATTCGAAAAAAATACAAAAACACGAATTTTGAGAAAAAAAGAAACAAAAACCAAAATAAAACCAGATCTGGTACAAAAATTAAGTTGTCGTAGTGTTTATTGGAAGTATCGATTGATATTATCCTTTTGTTGTCTCGTAAAGCTTATACAATCGCCACCGAATTACCTGTACCTGTTCCTTTATTAGCTGGCGGCGGCGCTAGAGGTAGACTAATGATTAAATTCGATTAGTTTTTTCGAACCAGATTACTGCTACTTTTTTTTTACTTCTAACAACTTGTTACTCCGTCACAAGTTTATAAGTAGTTGCATGATTTAATGATGTACGTTGTTATTGTGTTGGTAGTACTAATTGAAAAAGAGCTGCGACTTGATAAATGAAAATAAAATGGATATCTAATTTACAGACTTGAGAGACACCCAGATGTTTTAAGACTCCCTTGAAAAGATTGAAGCCTGATAAACCGACATTGTGTTGTAATAAATTCTGTGATTCGTCCAGAGAAAAATTAGAAAATTAAGTTAAAAAGCAGTTTTTTTTCAATAAATACTATTTTACTATTATTAAAAACAAAGAACAAACACATAGAAAAATTCCTTCGATCCAGCTGGACACGAATCAGACCAGTAATTTCACAAAAATAATTGAATGTCATGGTAGTAAAACATCGTGATGTTCAATAAATTTAATATTACTAACTTACTAGTTTCTTACTAATAAAGTGCGCAACTCATTACAACTAGTTATTTGTAAAAAATGTGTTTTTTGCTTTGAATCATCAAAAAACATAAAAAGGAATGTTCATAAAAAAATACGACTTTATTCATGTATGCAAATGTCTCAGTGTCTATGGCACGTATATTAATGATATATAACAAATCCAATGACTTATGAGGTGCCTATTCACATTGGGTTACAGACATGTCATTCTTCCTTAGAACATTCTTCTTGTTAATCTATCTTAAATACACCTGTTAATTTATTTTTAATGTTTCATATCTGAATATTTACTATTTTGTTTCATAAGTCATGTGTAAATATGCGGAGCATTATAAAAGACAGAAACTGCACCAGAATAGTAGACTAAACCAAAATTTCCTACTCATTACACAGAAACTTTTGCCGACCTCGGTGGCTCAACGGTTTGCACTTGAAATGCTATTTCATGGTCCCACTGCTGGGCACGGGTTGCCCCGCAGGCGCGGGTTTAGTATCATCAACAAGTAGGTAAGTCAACAAGTAGGTAACCTACATTTGTTTCTCCTTATTCAATTCGAATTGTAATGTCTATATGGTGTAACAAGACCATTTTTACGAAAATTCACATATTTCTTGTGTTTTACTTTAGACACCTGGTCATAGCAAAAGTATGTACTCTATCTAAAAGGTCATAGATTCAGTATTGTGTCAGTAATAACTATTAACTATATATAACATTGGTGTTATTATTGAACAATTTTTTTCTAAAAAAAAAACCGACCAATATTTGCCAAGTTTTTAAATTTTGAAATTGCCGGAAAGTGCGCTAAACCGGATTCATCCCCTAGTTTGCCACCCTTAGAGGTGGAATAATTTCTTCAAATTTAAATGGGACCAATATTGAGGCACCCTCTTTGCAACATAAAAAGAATATCGCCGGAGTAATCGCGTAACAATTACAAAAAAACACTCGAATTGAGAACATCCTCTTCTTTGGAACTCGGTTAAAAAGTATTCCACCGTTTTGTAGTTGGCCATCGTACTTATGATAATTAATTGGTAACAAATAACAAACAAATTATTTTCGTGGGGCAAGCTACAGTCTTCAACGTTGCTGATAGTAGAGCATGCTTCGAGTGTTTACAGAGTAATTTATTTGTTCATTTAAATCAGGCGACTATGACCCATATAATATATACATTAAGGACTTACATAAAAATTAATAAAGAGAGAGCTAGGCAAACATCAAGTCAGGTTTAATATAGTCGCGGAAAAAATGCAAATTCCGATTAAATGATGTGAAAAAACTATACGAATTTAGGAATTTTATTAATAGTGGCAGAGTCCAAGGAATGCAGCCCGTAGCTGTTCGGACTGGCGCTCGACACGCCCCACATTTTATACCACTATGACGATATGACGAGTATAATGTATATTTTTTTACCCACCCAATATTTTTTTTACTTTCCCAATAAATACATTGATTCTTGAAATGATAATGTTATTATAATTTTTTTTTATATTATGTCACAATGTTTTACTACAGTAATATTATTTACTTGTTTGCGAAATAACTTAACTAGTATGTCATAATTAGAAGAATTTCGTTGAGCTGCTAAATCGACTGCCTGTAACTCGGTTGGCAGAGTGATTGGTAAAGATACAGCGTGACCGCAGGTTCAAGTTCTGTCGTATCGGGGGAATTTGCTTGTGTTCGGTTTACATCCGCGTTGAGCATGGTATAAAATAATAGGTGGGAAATCAAAATTGTTATAGCCATTATATAAATAACCATTTGATGCGTTAAAATGTAAGCATATTCGTATTTCTATACTCTGGATTTACATATTATGTTATTACATGTAAAGTCTTAATGATGCTTCGTAACCATATAATCAGTTATAAGAAATACCTAGCAGTGTCTACTAACCCCCGACATAAAAAGAGGGGAGTTACAAGTTTGAAGCCGTTGTATTTCTGTGTCTATACGTGGCATCGTCGTAGCTCTCAATCGGATGGACTGATCTCAAAGCGCATTTTTTACTTGACATGTTATTGCTATGTTTGATGTAAATTTTTACAGCTGCTCGAGAGTCGATACTACCTCAGCTCGAATTGAAATTATTGCCGTACTAATACGGTTCATTTTGCTTAGGTCAAACGGCAGGGACACCGGCTTTATTTCAGATTTTTTTTACAAACGAAGTTAAAGCCATTTGAAAAATGTTTATCGTATGCTATACGTGTTCTATTTAGTTCAGTTGATATAAAAAAAAATCATTGGTATATGTAAAGTAAAAAAAGGTAAAAAGCTCTTGTAAAATTTTGAGGTATTTTTTTCAGTCGTGATAGATGACTAGTGTATATCCTCAATTATACTATATATTTTTCCGAAGTGATTGATTTGATTCAACATTTTCAGTGTTATGCGGGATTAACCTAAGCCATTTGAGGTAGTATAGACTCTTAAAGATTATTAGATTTTTTTTCCGGTTAGTTAGTAAACGAATATTTATCTTACGTCCATTATGGAAATCCGATGACATTACAATAATATGGTAACCTTGATCTGATGCTATAACCAGGACAGTCTGCAAACTACCCAACTCCTCAACTACTTATTGTAGAGCTATCGTATTTAGGCTCGTTATATTGGTCTCAATGAGTTGTTAGCTTACGGATGATAATTTTATTGACCATTTGGACTATACTGCTTTGTGTCGGGAGTTTTGTAATTTTAATTTAATATTTTAAACATTTACGAGACCTTAGGATTTTGCAATTGCGGTACATTCGAAATAGACACTTAAAACTTGGAGCATTACGCCTTTTTTTTTACTGCGAGATTGTTGAATTTATTTTCGAAATTTTAGATTGAGTTGGCAATACAAAATGGTGTGAAGTATAAAAAAAAATTATCGATAGAGATCTGCAAAATGAAATGTACTAATGGTGCCTTACACCATTAGTACGTATGTTATAAAAGACAACATTGTAATCACGATATTTTAGTAGCAGTAGAGCTCCTTGTGAAAGAGTTTGTCCAGGGAAGTACTGACACCTTACCTATTTCTATCGCCAAGCAGTAATGTCAAGTGAAATTACAAGCACAAGGGACTTGTCAACTTTTGTCTCAGGTTGACGAGCGCAGTGGCAGTGCCCTTCAGATATTTGCGATTTAAAGCTCTAAGTGGCACTGCAACTGTTATGGACAGGCGTGTAGCTTACCGTCAGGCGCACGACTTGTTGGTTCCGTCACTTGATATTATAAAAAAAATATTTTTTTTTTTTATGTAGGACAACCATTGACTTACAAATAAATGGACGACGGGTCTAATACAAAAACCACGAAAAAAATGTCCCAAGTCAACCTATTCGAAATTTAAATTGTAATGTCATCGCAGTATCGCACTGTCAGTCGAACAAATGAAGACTAAAGCGGAGTTTGGCGCTCTGTATACGATTTTAGCGCCTTACAAGTGCGGACACTTTTTAGCGCGGACCCGACGTCCATATAATTGTAAGTCAATGAGGACAACAGAATAATTTTTGAGATTTCACTTCTTGAAAAAAAGTTGGTATTGTAAAATAATGTGATATTGTATTGTTTAGCCAACTGGAGTCCATGGAAACATAACGAATGAAAGAATTCGAAAGTAACGAGTTTTTAGAGAATTTTGAAAACAACCAGTAAATATTTGTAAAATAAAAGACTTGTCTCTCCGAGCGCTCCTGACGCCCGTGACGGTTGACCATAACTTCCAAGTCTATTCTATACATACAGAATTCTATTCAAATAACGGTTACCCTGTTTATTTTTTTGACATATTCACTTATGCGAAGTTTTCAGAATCTAGATTTAACAACGTACGATTATCTACACCGCGTGTTACAGAAGCGAGTGTAGACAAAATAATAAATTTCCGTTCATTTCCTATTTAATGGCCTTTTAGTGACTTCGTCATAAGATCTCCGAATAAATCATCATTGCGAGTAGTGCTTTCAATGTGTTGATAGTAATTGTTATAGCCTACATTTCGTTTGATATTCATCGCACATCCTTTGAAGTAGCCATCGCATGTATGCGCTATTATGGCCGGTAATAGGACAAACTTGTTTTGAATTGAAGTTAATTCATAATTCTTAAAAATGATAAGTCGAACATTGTTTTCAGAGCTTGTTTAGACTTGGGTTTCTCATATGTGATTTACATCAGATGAAGTGTTTAAGTTCAATACATTTTTTTTTTAATAAAATTGCCCCAAAAGTGGCACTTAGTTGCGGTAAACCGAGCGAAAACCTTTTTGCACAAGTGTATTTTATTTTTCTCTCCCGCTGTATTGTACGTTTTTTCGTAATTGTTTAAAAAAATTACACTTATAACTTTACTAGCAAGGATTTTTTATATTTGGAAAAAATGTAAAGAAACATGAATAATTAAGCAATTTTCTAACAAAATAGATGTGACGTTTTTATATTGCCCAAATATATCACGGGACTCGATTCTATTTTATTTAAATTGCCTCAATTAAAGTATTCCTTCGTTTCGTTGCTTAAATATTCAATATACAGTTACACTGAAAACGACTACGACGTCGGAGACCTTGTATGGGTATAAAGTAAAACAAAATAAACACTAGAATTCTAATGATCGCATCTAAAGGTCACTGGGCTCCTTCATCATTCATTATGATTCCGAGATTTATGACGTAAATGACTTTAGTTTCATGTTAGGGTGTAAAATACGTTCACTATTTGTTTTGGTTGGCGAATTACGCTCAACCAACCCGGTGCACCCGTGCTGGCCAAATGGCGCCGTCTGCAGCGCACGCGCAATATCGTGGGAAACTCAATGGGCGCCAAATGGACCGCAGAACAGTAAAATGATTACACAGTTTATTTCCGGTTTTTTATTCGACTATTTTTTTTACTTTATTAAGTCTAGGCATACTGTAATATTAAGTTTATTGAATATTACGATGTTTTACTACCATGATATTCAATTATTATTATGAAATCACTCCACTAATTAAATTGTAATTATTTAATACAAAGATTCAGCCACCACATGGCGAGGTTCGTATCTAACCGGATCGAAGGAATGTTTTTTTGCTTGATCTTTGTGTTAATAATTATAACAATCTTGGCATATTATTCGTATAATATACACACAAAGTATTTTCAAAACAAAATTTGTTTATCGATTTTTTAGGTTCTCGCGATTGTTACGCATAGGAAATGAAACTATATTTCCGGATTTAAATTGCGTATATTTGTTTTTTCAAACAAGCCACCGTTTCGGGCCCTTTATAGGTCCCATGGTCACGATTGACAACTTGCTTGTCAACCACGTGATCCACTACCATCACCACCACCACCGTGATAATACTTGCCAACCGTGATAATGGGACCTGCAAGGGGCCCCAAGCCTTGGTGCGTTTGAAAAAACAAATATATGCGATTCAAATCCGGAAAAATAGTTTCATTTCCTAAGTTTAGCTTCTTTAAATAGAATGAATGTGAATCGTGCAGAATTGTGTTTGTGAGTAATGCGCGGAAAAACATCTAATCAATTACGTAAACGCCTGTAAAGTTTGTACATTGGCACAAAGGGAGTCTTCTAGAATTGATAGCGTACTTACGTAACTTACTATGTGATAAATTTTTGATAGAGCTCTCTGGTCGTCTTATTGATCGTTTTTAAGCAGTGGTTGCCCTCCATCTGTGGCAATATAAAGAGATGCAAATCTATTTTTTAACTAACATGTTTACTATTATAACTATAAGGACTAATGGTTCGATAATGAGTTACAGATGCTCTTATTTCTTGTGAGAACAGCTGTTGAATATAATAACGCAGGAATTACAGAGTTTTTTGTTGCTTAGTTATTAGATGTATTTGGTATAAATCGGTGTAGGTTACTTGGAGTACTGTGTGTATATATATATATATAGGACTGTGTAAAACAACTTCAATTTGGTATGCATTAGTAACTACAATTGTACACATAAAGTAAATACTTACAAAATAAAACACAAAATATAGTTACATAGAGACCATATTCCTAGTACGTAATTCCGTTTGGAAATATAAGTTTGGCGGCGAGGAATAATGTTGGGCGAAATCTTTCGAAGCGTGTAAATAAAAATAGAATAAAACAATCGTCGTGTTATACTTTGGACAAGAAGACAAGACACAGATGTCTGCACATTTTAATAGGAATTCTCTTTTGAAGCTTCTTTATCCGAGTCACTCGCTACTGTATCCCTCATATATATACAATATATTTTTATTTACATGAAAGGATATAAAAAACCGTGTTAGCCTAATGGTTTGTCTTACCGCCTCCTAAACACAGAACATAAGTTCAAATCCGTGCTCGAATTGTTCAACCTCTGAGTTTTTCGGAATTTACGAGCGAAATTTAATTTGGAATTTACCACGAGCTTTTCGGTGAACGAAAACATTGTGATGAAATCTGCACGTCGAAGAAGGTTCACAATCGTCGGAAAACGTGTGAAGTCCCCAACACGCATTATGCCATCGTGGCGGACTAAGTCTTAAACACTAACCTGAGAGAAGACCCGTGCCTAGCAGTAGGACGTGGGTTGATGTTGTTGTTGTTGTATATATATATATATATATATATATATTGATTCATCTTTCCCACCTCTCCAATAATACCTTTTTTAAATTTTGTTTTATACGTGTCAGGCAGATTGAAAGTGGAGCCGAATTTGCACCGTTCAGAATAAGTGATATTGACTAACGATGCTATTTTAACCGCCGGTGATTGATTTTAATGCGATTTCTTGGTTAAACTTGAATGAGATTTAAATTTGTCGATATAAGCTTGTTTAGTCGTCACAAAATAGGAGGCCAAATTTGACGCTTGTCATCGTGACGCGAATCCCTATATGATTTTCACGAGAAATCGATTCAAAATTTTAATACTTTGTGCGAGTTTGTGATTGTTTAGATTATTTTACGATTCATCGTTGTTCAGGAGGCCTAAAAGGCCAAATCGTGCAATTCAGTTAAAATCAATTCATTTACACAATTCCTTACAATTCTGTAACAATTCCGCTTATTTTCGTAAAATTGTCCCACATTCCGATGAATTGTATCCAATTCTTTTGATTTTATAATATTTTATATTATAAATGATTTATTACGAGAAATTAGTGTAATTAAGCATGTTCATCAATAAAACAACTACATAACTCAATATTTTTTCCGAGAAATCGAAGTGACTCGGTGAAAATTGTTTACGACACTATTACTTAAGAAAAAATAGCTTGAGGACGTAACTGTTTGCAGGATGTTTCGGAGTAACTCAAAATTGCATTTTATTTTGGAATTCGTGCGAAAACAGTATTTCAAATATGTTTTGTCATATTGTATATTGTTTCAATAAAATTTACGTATTTTTTTTAAACCAATTATGCTAATAATTGTTTGTGTATTGTTTTGCTGATCGAATTCAAAGTTATATACTATCGCCTTGTTTAGCTGGCAAATTTGGCCTCTTATTTGGTGACGACTATAGTAGACAGAAAATGAGTTTAAGGCTACGTCGTGGTAGATGTACATATTTATAGATACTGCTTTCTTATAACTATTTACCCTTATCTGTGTTATTTTTTGAAACGTCAGAAGCCCTCCTTACGCTGGTGGTAGCCCATGTGGCATCCGGGTGCAATCAATGCCCTGGCGCCCCCCAGTAGATCTCGATCAAAATGGAATACTTAGTTATGTTTTCACCAGTGATTGGAAATTCGAGTGCAAATGGTACAATTTATTTAAATAAATGTTGGAAGGTGCTAGCCCGTTTTCTTCGCGTGAGTGACGCAGACTTTTTGAAGGCGTCGCGAGCGGCGCTCGGCGCTTCCTAACACCTTGCGCTCGTATGTGCCGCACACCCTGCACAATAGCGAAAAACAGGACCTGGGGGTCTACTCTCTTTCTCCATCTGTCGTCCGTCCGAAGCAATTACTGTCAAATAGGTAATACTCGACCAAGAATGAAGCTTCATTCGCGTCGTGCGTCTTTTAATTTGGTCGAGTATTACTTATTTGACAATAATTGTTTCGGGCGGATGTCGATACGGAGAACGAGAGTACTACAATGGTGCTGTCACTGACTACGTAAAAATCTCCTCAAGACTTTTCCACGACGCTGACTATATTCAGAGTTTATAATTTTATATACCTACTTCTTTAAAGATTTTAAAATTTATTTCTATCGTAGGGGGTTCTCAATGTTTTTTGCTTTATTCATGTAACTACAAGCTAGTTAAAAAAGGCTTATTTTTTTATCAGAAAAGAATGACCCAATTGGAATGAATTAGTGCTAGGCGAGGAAAGATGCAGTTAGAGAATAAAGGACATAGGTTAGGTAGACTAGGTAGGTAGATATTAGGAAAATAAATTGAAGTAAATTTTGTGCGTTTAATTATGAAGGAGATTTCGCTGAGTGCCTATTCATATTTAATTAACAACTTTATCTCGCTAAACAAAGTTATGATTTGAAACTTTATTAAGTTAAACAATGGAATTAATCTTTGCAGAGAAGCTAAAATCATTTTATTTTCATTAATCTGACAGTTAAAAAGATTAAATGAAATTTATGTATTAGATTTGATTTAATTTCAGTAGCATCGACAGTACAGTCCCTTATCCTCTACTAAGTTTTGATTGTAGTGTGTTTCCTACCCAACCTTTTCGTAATAAGGGAAGGACTCTATTACCTGTACAAAGCAAGCCTGCACAGGGACCTTATCAGTCAGGTCCTGACACTAGAACAGTCCGTTGTTAAAGACTTCATCAATTTCTCGCAAGACTCGTGTCTTGGGCGTTCACCCATGGATGCACTTCAACACCCTTCCTATTATTCAGATAGGCACCGAAACTGTCAGCTCGCTCGCATCCCTTAATGCATTGTATTACTAGCGGTTGCCACTGCCGTTGACTCTAAAGTCAACTACTAAAGTTCCGCTTTGTTAGTGGAGCTCCACAGCTCCACTACCGCGCAAGCTCCATTCCCGACGCCGACATTGCAGTATAGTACAAATCGACACCTAATAATCTCAGTACCGAGCACTAAAAAAACTGTCCTCAAAAGTTCGTGGAATTACATCTGTTAGCTAAGTTTAATTGAAATCGGTTACCGGAAAGAGCGCGAAACCGGATTCATCCCCTAGTTTAGTTGGCAACCCTTAAAGGTGGAATATTTTTCATTTTTGAAATGGGACCACTGCTGAGGTTTCCAACAAAAACGAATCATCAAAATCGGTTCACAAATTCGAGAGAGAGTTATCGCGTAACATACATACATAAAAAAAAAATACATTTCAATTGAGAACTTCTTATTCTGAAGTCGATTAATAAAATATATCACGTACTTCCAAAGTTGATTATGTAATATTACCAAACAATGGCTATCCTCATTTTACTGGCCTAGAACGATAACAAGTGAAAGATATTTTTATACTAATTTTTCGACTTGTAGGCAATTTGTTTATACTTACTTGTCACAACGGATGGCCCACCGATGACGAGGCTTAATACCTATAAAATATAATGAACCGACGACGTACGACTTGACTTAAGCATATCTACCCAAAACTAATAAAAGAAAGAAAAATCACCAAGACGGCTGTATGGTGCTAAACCTTTGCCTTTTCTTTAAGAGAAAACATCTAAAAAACAATAATAAAATTCTGCGCATTTACTTTAGTCGCCTAGTATTCCGCTAGTTTTGTCTGATAATGAATAATTTTCTGAATATGTAGCCGAACAAACAGACAAGAATTTTTTTCTGTCTTTATTTAGCACAGGCCGTTAGTTGCGCAAATCTTGACTCAATGTGTTAACGAGACTAGATTGGATCATTTCAACGCACTTACACTGCCTCCGGGACTAATGCCCTGGGGTGGTTTACGTGCACAGTAATTGCGCAAGTACTATTACCGTGTCGTTGGGTATAAAGAATTGAATGCAGTTTACAAATATTTATAATTGAGTAGAGGTATTTATACTTTAATTTCTTTTTCTTTATTTAAAAAGTCGACATACAAAATCATTCATAAAATAATTTACCTACGTGTGGACTCTCATCTGGTTTGATGTATACGGGGTTATTTGTAAAATACTAACAATCTCGCAAAATTATGTTACTAACATACATAACAACTTTTGTTACATGACTTTTAGAAAATATAATAAATTTTACAAAATACAATAAATTTACCAAATATAAACTTTTTGTTGTGCTATCTGCCACTACTTAGATCTGTATCTGATAGGAAGGTAGTAAGTTCAAACGTGCAAGCGTCCTCTACCTTGCCACCACAGTCATCAAGATGGAGTTGGGACTGGCCCGCAGCTCGCAGAGCATTAAAGCAGTCTTATTGCGCATTATAGCATGAAAGTCATCAGTCTTAGTCTGCGTACATGCCCAAGGCACTGCAGGCCCACGACAGCCCCATCAGCATCCTGAAGCCGTTATTATATTGGACTCGAAGGACGCTCATTGTTCTGTGTGTAAAGCTTTATTCAGAGTGATCAATTTTAATATTTTTATTCCTGTATGAAAATAAAACGTGATGAATTATGAAAATTATTGGGTATTTTTCATTTTATTTTATTTTCAAGCCTACTAACAGAATTTGTTTCTAACACTATGGATAAGATTCCGAAATAAATACTTATTATTATTATTAAAAGTCATGGAACAAAAGTTGTTGTTTATGATGTTAGTGATACATATCGTCGCTTTATAGCAAATAACACCGCTCAAGTAATTTGAAGTTATTTTAAAGGAGAGTGAAAAAACTGCACTAATATTATTGCATACAAGATTTTCTAATCTATTATTGGTAATAAGTGCTCCATTTGTGGATGTATAATTGTATATCAATTGGTTGTAAAATTTTTACTGATATTCACGTTTTATTTGCACTTGAGTAACGTTCAAAAGTAACAATCGACTTTTCGACTTGAGCGATGTTGTTTGCTAAGCGACGATATATATAGTCCTGAGAGGTGGTTAGTATTATACAAATAACTCTGTATATACTCCATCACATAGGTTTTCTGAAGGCAAGAAGAGAAATGTTTCTTACGTACTTTAATTTACCTGAAGAAAGTTCTATCTAAGAATAGCACATCGTACTCTGACCTTTGGTAACCTGCGCATCTAATGGAAATATCGCGTGCTACAAACTTGTCTGTTCGATTGGACAAATGTTGAAGTAATGGAAGACACTCGCTATCCTGCATGTTGGAAGGCGATATAGAAACATAGCTACCTTTTTACAGGAATATCGGTTAAAGCCATTCATCGGCTAAATTCCTCTATTCATACCTCCATTAATTTGAACTTTCAAGTAGGCACAAACAATAGAATTACTAGAAATAATGTATGATAAACTACCTTCCTTTATTTTATAACTAATATTGGGTCTAGAAATTATTTAATTGCCCGTTATTGTGCTTAAAGTGTAAAAAAACGGATTTCGTCCAAAAATTAATTAGGTACGACGCTTTCAAATTTATTTACCTTACAGTTTCATTCTGGTTTTATTACAATGTTAATAGTAATAGTAATTTCTTTATCCACAAAAAAGACTTGTGCAGAGTAAGTAAGTAATAATTCTTAACTCTGATTATCCAAACTAGGCTTAGGTGGAAATCAATGTCAGGCCACATCATTTGAGTTATTTAACCGACGCATTGTTTTGTCCTCCAGGATCTTTTTAATGCTGTACGTTTTTGAGTACATTTACATTCCGCATAACTATATGTTTTCTTGTTTGTAGCATCAGATGTGATATTATGCTCTCCTTAAACTGCACAGTTTAGTTGGCGGCACGATATATTTCATTTTGTTTACTTCGTGCTTGCCAATTCTGTCTCTACCAGTACAATCAGCATAGAAAGTCGTTGCACAAGTAAGACAAAGTGTTATATAGACTTACCGGTTACAATACTTACTATAGTTCCATATTTATTTAGAACTGCAAACTTATTCGATAAATATTATAGTTCTTCTTGCCTATTATCACCTATAATACCACCTAGTTTAGAAAGCACCTTAGAGAAAATTAAAGTAAAAACCGCAGTAGTTATCAAGAACACACCGACGAGAACCAATTTAATAGATCTTTTCTTAAATTGATTCAACTAGGAATGGAGCTCCGTGTAGATCCCAGAGTAAGCATTCGGAAACAACTGTTAAGCAACTGTTGACAGTAAACTACCCGAGGAAATATACTCGTAGTTGATTTAAAGTATATTACTTGAATTGTACAACGACTTCTAATCTTGATTGTACATCTGCTTTTAGAACGCTTTCTGATGTCCATTGTTCATCTATTTAAGGTTTTGGTCGTCTTTTTAGTTCGTCTGTTCGTCCTTTGATGAACACGTAGCAAGGAAATCGGTTTGATTCGTAAGTGTTATGCTTTTCTGCGTGTTTGTGTTGTGACTGTAGATGGTGTTTATGATATCTTCTGCTATGTTGATTGAGTACTTAAATAAAAGCTTAATTCCAAATTTTAAAACTAGCTTGACTAAATCAATTTGAATATAACTGGTATGTTATTTCTCGCATACAGAATAACGAAAACTGGTGTTGTCTATTGTTCTGCTTATACAAGAGGTAAGGCCAAAAAAGTCAAAGGATAAGTAAACAAATAAGCTTTTTGTTTTAATTGAAGGGTATAATTGTTTATTGTTCGTATTACATATGGCAATATTTACTTAAGTGTTAAGTACCTAGGTGTGTATCCTGTTTATGTAGAGCCGAATAATTTATTTATAATAAATAAAAACCCGTGGTAGTGTAGTAGTTTGACTTACTGCCACTTAAAAACTTCTGAGTTTTTCAGAATTTATGCGCAAAATTTAATTTGAAACGTACCGTGAGTTCTTTGGTGAAGGAAAACACTGTGAGGAAACTTGTACTCTTTTGCAAACCAATTTAATGATATGTGTGAAGTTTCAAATGCGGATTTGCGTCCGCGTGAGAACAGCACAAGCCCTCTTCATTATGAAAGGAGGCATGTGCCTAGCATTGAGACTGTACATATCTAACTATTATTATTATTATTATTCTTATCCTATCGATGGCATTATATATATAAAGCTACAAGTTTAGACTCACTTAGAAAAATAGAACGCATACTTCCCGATATGGTGGAAAAAAGATATTTATACTGTTGTACGCGGGTAGGCTACAAGGCAAAGAATCAAATATGAGAATTCCTGAATGTGGAAAATGTAAACGAGTGATCAACGGCCTGCAAAAACTATAATACATGGGGGGGATTTTTGTGAATTTTTATGAGATACACTCTGGTCAATTTCCGCGTGAAGTAAGAGGTGCTCGAGGGAATGTCATAGAGGGTAACAGTGGTCAACTGCCTGGGTAAAAAAAATCAAGATGGCGATTTGAAAATGGTGGCCGAAGAAAAACTTGCTTCGATCCCGCTGAAAAATGGCATGCGAGGGTCTTTAGGAGTCCATAATTTGGGGTCAAAAATTTGTTTTCGCCATTTTTTAATATAGCTCCATATAACTGTTTTCTTCGTTAAAAATAGCTGCCGAAAAAGACTCGCTCTTTTTCAGTTGAAGAATGGCATGTGGAGGCCTCTAGAAGTGCCAAATAATAATTTGTGCTCGAAATTGGTTTTTCGCCATTTTCAAATATGGCCAACAAACGCTTGTATGGCAAGCGTTTGTTGGCAGTAGAAAAAAAAATTGTTCTGATCCCTTCCAAAACGGTCATGTCTCTAGGAGTGCTTGATAAAAAATTTGTGATCAACATTAATTTATCGCCATTTTTCAATATGGCTGTCATAGAAGTATTTTTGGCTGTAGATGAAAGTTTGCTCTAATTCTAAAATTTACTTTTTGCCATTTATCAATATGGCCGCCATTAAAGAGCTATGTTATTTTTTTTAAGTCATAAGTGCCGAGGCCGTAGTCCGAGGTCTAGCGGAGGGCGAAGCCGGAAGCGTCTGCACGCCATCTTACGTAAGTAGTATACGGAGACTAAATTTCACAATTGTTCAAAATGTCAGGAATACTTCCCGATGTAGTGGAAATAATATCTTATTTACTTATACAACTTATAATGTTGTTGTTTCTCGACTGTCTCTCTGTTAGATTCTTTTTTATTGGAATCTATGCTAAAAAGAGAAATGTTTAGGGAAAAAATTCCAGACAATCACTTCAAATTCCTACTAGGGGATTTCCTGTACTATGAGTACCAGAGTAACGATAATTCTGAGGGCAATACCCAGAATACCCTAACAAGGACCAACTTAAAAATGTTTTTTTCATAAATTGGCTCAAATCATGGATCGAATCTGGACCCTCCTCATCAAGCGCCCATAGTACTAATCACTGTGCCACCGAAGAGCATAAGCACACTCCGTAGTCTGAAAGCGACCACGCGCCGCAGGCCGAGCCCGACCCCACCGTATGTGGGGTATAGGGCTCGTACACTATAATGCTTGCTATCGAGATGTAAGGATTTGCCAAAATACTCTCCGATTGTTACCCAGGGTGCGTACGGGCGCGTTCCCATTATTTCGCATTTTTTTTTATCGTTGGACGACTGTCGCATCTAGCCTATTCCCATATCACGACTATCCGTCGTGACTGCGTCGTGGACGTCTATTTTATCGTTGAACAACTGTCGTGTCTAGCTGTTCCCACTAGATCGTGTCGACAATTTATCGGTTCACGGCAGCCGCCTTGTTGCTTGCACGACAGACTCGTTTGAAGCTGCGATTATTTGTGATCACATTTTTATCGTTACGTCTTATTTCTCGACATACGACTAACATTCTAGCTCTTCCCATTGTCAGGACAGTCTGTTGTCGTAACGTCAAAAAAATCGTGAACGACAGTTAATCGTGTTGTACTATATGTGAACAACTTCATTTAAATATACAAGCTACGACACTTTAAACTGCACGACTATCTGTCGTCACGACGTAATGGGAACGCGCCCTTACACGTACAGGAAAGGAACGGCACGTCGTGCAAGAAGGCTCCTTTCGTGCACTAACTATTGTAATATCTGAGCAAGAGTGGGAAGAGATATTTATGTGTCTGAAATTGTTGAAGACGCGAATATGAAACCTTACTCAGCAAAAACTACAGGACTAGAAAAGTAATCGTTAATGTACAAAGAGGCTCTGACTTGAACACTTGAAACGATCAACGAACCCAATGCACTAGTGGTGTCATAAACCAGCATTTAAATACATTGAAACACGCAATTATCGTGATCAAACGGCCAAGACACTGCTCAGTTTGATTAAACATTATGACAGGAGTGGACAACGAATGGTTATCGCTTTACGCTTTAATAATATTTTATGAGCCTTCGCGGACCTTCAAGTGAACAAGCCATTTGTTCCTATAACACCATGATTGGTGTGTAGTTAATAAAGTAAGCGTATATAAGCTTGACTAAGCCTATGCAAAACGACGACGGCTCTGAATTGGAATTAACGTGTTGGTAATTCGATCTGGCTCGAAGGACCATATAGTAAATCAATGGAGACAGCTTGTAGAGACAAAGGGCTTATTTGACGGCTAACTAAATGAAACTTTACAATCGTGAAACAGGATATGTGAAGGATTAATGGTGTTTAAGAAATAATTAACTTTTCAAGAGTTTTTGGAATAGGTGTAACCAGGATTGAAGGCTATTTAAAAAAAATGTGTCGTCTATTAAGCCGTTGTTAGAACTTATAAAACCATAGTTATTGTAACGAGTCGTGTACAAATTGCTCTTTCGCACATGCTCTTCCTATCTGCCATTTTTCATATAGTCACAATTTTTCGCTTTGTCTCACACAATCACTTGTTATGTGCTTGCGCGTTACTTTACAACTTCACAGCTGTGTCAATTACTTGCCGACTTTAGAGATAACATGTAGAATTAACTGGCTAGGTAGGTACTGATTAAATTATCTGATAGGTGGAGTGATACGTTGTAATGTTGAGAAATTTTATCTCAAGTTGAGTTGAAATAGAAATATGACGCAGTAGCTCAGCAGGGACTAGTAGATAACTGTATTTCTTAGACGATAACGTCCTCTTGTGAGACGGGTTAATTAACGGGCTAGGTTTTAATTGGTTTGCTTCAGCCAATTCGTCTACCACGAGTGGCAGCAAATCTTACTCTTTCGCCGGGACATATTCAGCAGTGATAATGTTCTTGTCTGTCTTCTAAGGACATGTTAATAGCTTGTCTGAGTTTTTCATTGTACGAAAACGTAAAAAGAGAGGAAGAATAGTACTGTTCTAACGAGTGAAACTCGGTGGCGCGTGATCTACCGTCTACGAAGTTAATCAACGTCCCTACCACGTGTTTGTATACTTTTTATCGTGAGCTGTAAAATTTTGCAACTTTTTGTCGTCTTGATTGTAATAAAATCTTAACACAATGTAACCAATGGAAATCATGGTATATTTTTTTACTACACGTTATTCTAAATTGGAATGAAGTTAATTTTGCTTGTAAGATATTCCTACCAATAATTAAAAGAAAAATAACAGAAGCGAAAGTAACAAAGTTCATTTGTTTATATGCATGGTTATTACAGGCTTATACTGCAAATTTTATGACGGTTTAAATGAGAAGATACGGTCTCTATTTAAAGCTTTAGCGGCGGCACACCAGAATAGATACAATATTGTATGATTAGCTTGTAATATGTTGCTTTTACACTGGCGTATTTAAAGCTTAAAGGCTTATATTTACGTGTCCTGTTCTGCGGCGGGATCAAAGGTGATCTAGTCAATTTCATATCAAAGGGTATATAATAGTAATGTTTTATTTTACAACAGCGTATTGTTTATCACAACTAATAAATTGGTTATAATATTTTGAAGGGTCGAAGTTATACAACGACATTAGCCGGCTTTCTAAATAAGGGTATCCTGTATCTTATGAGGCTGATTCCGAATATTGCGTGCGTGCGTGTTTGTGCGTGTGTGTGTGTGTGTGTGTGTGTGTGTGTGTGTGTGTGTGTGTGTTTGTGCGTGTTTGTGCGTGTGTGTGTGTGTGTGTGTTTGTGTGTGTGCGTGTGTGTGTGTGTGTGTGTGTGTGTGTGCGTGTGTGCGTGTGTGCGTGTGCGCATGCAGGTAACATACTGATGCAATTTTTTATATTCATATACGTAAATAATTGTTAAAATATTTAATATTTTTTGATATTTTCTGCGCTTGTTATTAGTTTGCTACATTTCATTATCATCAGTGCAAGTTTTTATGAGTCCATAAACATTAAATCACGACTGGTTTAGTTGTTGACGTTATTGCCTTTTGTTAAGTGATATATATTCACATTTGACCTTTATATCACCATATGGAAAGTGACGTTGAGGTCGACGATAGAGCATGCACATCTCTCTCACCTCGAAAACAAGTCTGCAGGCAGGGAATTTCACTTCTATAGGCGTACATCATACAAATGTGAAAGCGCAACTCTTTTGCTAATCTTTGAAATATCCACAATAGGAATGGTACCCCAGCCTACGTTTAGTCTCCAGATGATAGAAAGGGAAAGTCGGAATTAAATTATGCAATCGCACAATTTCCGTGATATATCCTGTAATATACAGTTAACCTGGCACCTTTCCAGCAGTGTTCAAAAATCTGCAGTGCTACTAAAATCTAGTTTCCTAAAAGCCACATGGTACGTTTTTCAGTGGAATCCAAGGTGACCACTTGGTATTTAGGATAATCATTTCATAGGTGGCAGGAGTACTCCATACACAATCGGACTTGTCCTTGGTACAGCTTGCTTATGCTAGGCAACTGATCTGTTGTGAAGTAACGTCTCACCCTGGAAAAAATTCCAAGCTTCCTGGCTGCATTTTTGGCCACATGGGTTCAACCCCCGAAGTTATTATTGGATGAAATATATGGTTACAGGTCAGGTATGGATAAATCACGTAAAAATCGTAGTCAGGTCAAAGGGACTGCGTTTTGTTGAAAATAACCGCGGCTGTGTTTTGATCTTAGAGGATGGAAGAAAAAGGTTTTGATAGCGTTCAATCTGACAAGGTTGACATTGCCCCGGACACTACTTGCCTGTCTGCTGGATAATTAATCGAATATAAACGACTAACCAAGGATTCTCGACAAGACGGTTTCTTTTCAACTTGCCCTTGCATTGGAGTATGTTTACGTATAGATTCCGCAAAGGTCTACATCTTTTTAAATTTGCAATAATAATATAAAATTTTTTAACACATTTTTAACTGCCTCCGTGGCCGAACGGTTACCATGCCAGACTGCCCCGCAGAGGTCCCAGGTTCGATTCCCGGGCCGGGAGAAATGTTTGTATGGCTTACATTTATTTCTCTCGTGAGTTAGGGTGTAATTTGTGGTTGTCTATGTATGTGTTCATGGCACCCGCGACACAGGGTTTCTCTAGTGCGGGGCTATGTTGAGTATGTGCGTTATTATTATTTATTTATTACACAAACTGGTTACTTATTTTTTGCCATTCCATTGTACCACAGTTAAAGTTATAATAAAAGAATAAAAAAATATGTACAAAAACAAATACAAAATTTTATAAAGGGATTGGGAACTCAAGTGCGGCTGCGATCGTTAAAAGAATTTTTCAAGAATCCCTAGTAAATCCTCAAGAAATCGTAATCGTGGTAATTGCGACCCACTGACGAAGGCTTTAAAACAAAAGTATGCTTCTCGAGGGCATTGAGAAGAGCGTTATATATGTGCGTATGCGCATTGTGCTACACGTTCATTTTATAGCTGTTAGTATATGAAAATAAACGTGACATGGATTATGGACTTGTGTAAAGTTATTTTCATAGGCGAACCCATACTAATATTACAAACGCGTATTTAACTCTGTCTGTTACGTTTCTAAACCGCTGCTGAACCAAATTGAATGAATTTTGGTATAGTGATATCTATTTCGATAAAGTAGCGTATGATCTTTTCCCATAGTCCCAGATGACACTATAGGAAAAGGTCATACGCTACTTTTTGTCACAAAAAATCTTAAAGGGGATGAGAGTTTGTGTAGAAAAACAATGAAACTATGAAAATTAGTACAGTACAGTAAGATACTCGAAGCACTACTCTACGCAGACGAAGTCGCAGGCACCAATTAGTAATATATATATATTCTTTATAGCACCAAATAAATACAACAGACATACTAATTGAACAGAAGGTGTACAAAGGTGGACTTATCTTTAAAAGAGATCTCTTCCAGCCAAACCAAGGCAGTAAGAGATAAGGTTATAAGCGGGCAGCAGCGTGTAAGAGAGAATGAGAGAGAAACATAATAAAGTACATAAATAAAAATAATACCGTTACTTATATAAGTATTACAAATAAATAAATAGATTATATGACGTATATAGCATAGATTATATATATTTATATATATTATATAATTATGTACTTAATATAAAATCATTAGGTATTCTTGAGAAATATAAAAGTGTATCTTTTGTTATAGCTCCAGCAAGTTTGGCCCGTAATAAAACACCGTCTTGCAACTTTTACGGTTTCCAAATTAACGTAGCGAAAACTCGGCAAAGAATAAACTTTCCGGGACCCATTAGGGGATTTACATAGCGTCTCCCACACCAAGCCCTCCCCTCGCCCTGAGAAACTTCCAATGGGTGATTAACGTTTAATTTATAATGCTTCATTAGCAGTAACGAGTGAAACAGCGCTTGAAGTCACTCACTCGAAGTCGATTCAAATTGATTAGTGTAATTGTAGTTAGTTATAAATAAGCACTATCGAAATGTTTACATAATGTTGTGTATTTAAACTACCTACATAACATAATTCGTTGTTTAGCTAAGGTTGTTTGTTTTCAGCTCGGTTCAATCACCGACGAGCTATGAAGTTTTGTATTTTTGGCTGGATACATGTATAGAATCGGTTGCCACCAGATTATATTTGGGTGATTATTATTGATCTGACTGGACTCGAAACAGTGTATGTTGTCTCAACGTGGCTATAATAATAATACGAGTATGACAATAGCAATAAAAATAAATATGTAGGTGAATCTGTTTTTCACGATACCAAATGACGGGACAAACAGATTGCGGTAAGCGACACGCCTACCCATAGCAATTGCAGTGCCACCCAGAACTTTAAATAGCAAAAATTTAAGGGTACTGCCACAGCTCCCGTTAGCCTGAGACATAAGTTAACAAGTCCCATGTGCCTGTAATTTTATCAGCAGTCTTATCCTTCAAAACCGAAACGCAGTAATAGTCACGTTACTGCTCAGGCATAAAAAGCTAAGGTGGCAGAATTTCCCTGGACAAACTTTTTCACAAGGAGCTCTATTGCTAATAAAATTTATCTAAAATCTGGTTTGTAACCTAATTTCAATAACTATAAAATTGAAACTGATTGATTTGTTTACAAATAGATTCCTAAAATTATCGACTAGAAAGTTGATGAAGTAGAAGTTAGTTTGTCATGGTTTATGTTAAGCCTTGTCTCACTCACCACCTTGTTTACAGCCGGGTCGTGGCCGGTTTATCAAATATTTTCCGGCCAAAACTCGCTCGACGAAAATGTTTTACAGTCTTGTTGAGCGGACTTCACAATGTATAAACAGAAACGCGTGCTTTCTACGTGTAAACAAAGTGAAAATTGACGGAAGAAATGTTATTTCAGGAAAATTTACCTAACTCTGTTTACAATAATAAAATAAATAAGTAAAACATTTTGTGTAGAGTTAATTAATTTTGCTGCATGCGCTTGCGGCAAGGTAAACTTGGCAAATCGAGGGAATTGAAATTTTCACATTGGCGAACAAAAGAACAGGCGGTGTTTGAACATGGTTGAATTTTGTTATCTCAACTCAAATGTATGCATTACATCAGCAAAGTTTGTTTAACTTGACGAGGCGATGAGTCGGATGCTTGCCAGACAATTTATACGTTTATCCTATTCGCACAATGTATCGCAATTTTGTTCCCAGGTTATGCGGTCCTGTGAAATGAGCTGCCTTGAATATTTTGGTCACATTAGGTTGGGATTTTCTGACGAAGAGGCAAAAATATCGCAACGTTACCTTGGATTTACTGTTGGATGTAGTCCAAGAAGTACGAACATTCATTATCTACATACTTCGTATTTACAAATTATAAATACGAATCTTAGTTCGAATTAATGTTGCTAAGTTAGTCACTGAACTACTTGATAATATTTTGAGCTGGTGTCTACAAAAGCAGCAGTAAACAGTTTTGAATAAAAAAGGTGTGAAATTTTTTGTTTAGTCAAAGAACTAAAGTTTAAGACATGCTGTAGAATTTATTGGGAGTAGATCACGTAGTATGACATCGATCGCGCTTGGGCCCCTATCAATTACGGTCGCATCTGGTGCGCAGCATAAATCAGGATCGCGTGGCACTACTCGCTACTGAATGACGGACTGCTGATTGGTTGAAATACCCATAAAGTTGCTTTGGGCCTTATGGTAGGATTAATTTTCTTACCGACTAGTTTTTACGTTTATTGTCGATAAATTGTTGTCTTTAAATAACGATTGTAGTATCATGTTTAAGTGGTTAACTTATTTAATGAAACGCTTTGTAATCATTGGACTAACCCCTTCACGGCACATGAAGATTGATTCGCCACAACTAGTCCTCCGCAAACCCAATATGAATAGTTTACTTCAGTCGTTGCGTGTAGGAAACTGCGCAATTTATTTGCAAAGAGGGCCCCGACCCACCCGGGCCAATTTTGCTAAAAGCAGCATGCGATTGATTCGCCACGCCACAAGCTCCTCGCGAGCGCCATTAAACCGGACATATTGATTGCCCAAACATATTTCAATATTCAAAGTAAACATGAAATGGGCGTCGCCTTCATAGTTGCGCTGCTCAAATCAACTGATTTTAAATAACTTTTTATTTGTTGCAGGCGGTGGAACAAAATGGCGCGTCGTACGAAGAACCGCTGCCGGATGCTGGAATCGATAACCACTTGAAATCAGTTCAGCTTCACTTAGAGTAAGCACAACTAATCCAACTTCTAAGAAGTTAAACTGTGATAGAAAAAAACTATTTATTAACAACCAATATGAATCTGAAGATTATATCTTTACTACTAACGTGGAATTGCATTCTCATATCGGCAAAAAGAGATTCTTTCGAAGACGAAGAGGCTGCAAGAGCAAGAGAGCTGCGGAACCGGGAAAACAACCGCAACCGGACTACATTTAACGGAACTCTCACTGATCTTCCGGAAAGAAGAAATTTAAGGCATCGGAATAGTTCAAGATTCCGTGGTGATAGGCGTAGACTTTGGGAACGCGATCATGAGATAAGACGAGATAGGCGAAGAGGCACTGAGTCTTCTGAAGACTACCAAACTAATAGAACTGAACCGTACAGCTTGAAGAAAGATGAAAAGCTTCGTAAGTCAGAGAAACATTGGAATAGAAGTAATGCAGAAAAATTCTCATCTGAGAAGAGGAAGCCTATAAATCAAAGCAAAGTGGTTGACAGATTTCACCCAGTGCCTGTCAGGGAGAATTCGACAAGGCCAAAAGTGAGGCCTCCGAACAAATGGCAGACTGAGAAGTTCATTCCATATCCTCAGCAGAGGGAGAGGAAGCCAAACATTATACTGATTCTGACTGACGATCAAGATGTGGAATTGGGAAGCTTAAATTTTATGCCGCGAACAATGAAAGCGATTCGCAGCGCTGGGGCGGAGTTCCGGCATGCTTACACAACAACGCCGATGTGCTGTCCTTCTAGGTACGGTTTTGTCGTTTCTTTTTAAAGATTTGTTTATATTTTGTCCATTTAAAAAATCGGGTTTTTAAAAAAGTATATATTATATATAGAAAATATGTTATTTTCAGGAGTTCCCTTTTAACGGGCACATACGTCCATAATCACAATGTCTACACGAACAACGACAATTGCTCTTCACCAATGTGGCAGGCTAAATATGAGACAAATACCTTTGCCACCTATCTCTCCAACGCTGGTTACAGGACAGGTAAGTGAGTTTGAACCGTCACGAGTTTCAATTACATTTTCCAGTTAGTTTTAGTTTAAAATGGTGAAAAATCAAACTAGCACCGCCTTTTTCTGAAAAATATGTGTAGAGATACTATACTTATACTATCTGCATGTTTCTAATAGGTAACTATAGTAAAACTGAGTAGCCGGGTATTACTGAAAGAAGTAATTATGCTTACTACTAGATGTGGCTATTGTCTTTTCTTGACAATAATTCAGTTAGTCTAATCGTCTTTCATTATTAACTATATAGATCTATATAAATAATAATAATCCTAATTAAGGGTAGGTTAGCACCTTGGCCGATGTATTTCTAAGTACAAAACCCACCGCCACGGCGGCGGCGACAGCATGGGTGTTTTACGCCTTAAAATTATGACAAATACACTATCGTATAGCGTCATGAAGATTGGAATTTTAATCTACAATAATACAAGACTCATGTTCATTCCATTGAGTAAATACTTAAGTATCTTATGATAAACTTGAAACGCGAAACAAGTCGTCAAAGATAATGTGAGCGCAGTCATTGTGGACAGACAGTTATTTATGGAAGTTACGAGTGACAGTTAGTAATCTTGTTGGACACGTACATTATTTATTTGGTTATTTCTTACTCCAGTATCAAGGTGCTATTATATATATATTATAGGAAATCAAACTGGAAAGCACGATTTCTTACTGAAGTGGCCTCTATGTACACATGTACGTACATGTGTATGGATACGTTGCATTATCAACTTTTTGATAAAGAGGATAATTCGGCCTGTTTGGCCTTTGGATCTTGTATTACATTGCACACAACATCAAATTATATAGTTATAAAAAAAACAATGGTTCGCAAAATATATCGTCGGGGATAGCGCAATTACTCGTAGGATCATTGGATTATGAGTTTCCATTTCGGTAATTTAGTGGAAAAATCAAATCCGCGTGAATGTCGTGGCAACCAAATTTGTGTGTATTACGGGAATCTATTGTTATCGGTCCGTAGACAATATAAATTAACGGGTTTACTGTGCAAAAATGAAAACCATTGAAATATTAAAGTAATAACGTTAAATCCCTTTCCTGTAGTAATTTGTGTAGTGCAGATACGCGCTTTTTACCAATAAGTACATACCCGGAATTGCACTAGCCCCGACGATGTTCATTTAATGTGAATTTCGTTACCCCGTGATTCTGTAATATCTTTAGTTCAATGAAATATTTAGGAAATGTAACTATTAGGAAATGAAACTATTTTTCCGGATTTAAATGGCGTATATTTGTTTTTTCAAACAAACCGACGTTTCAAGCCCTTTACGGGTCCCATGGTGACAGTCAATTGTGACATTCTACGTGTAACAGTCGCAAAAACTTAAGAACTCAATATGTATCTATTTTTTCAAATCGCGGATATTTGTTTTATTTTTTAAACAAACTCACGTTTCGGGCAGGGCTTATGGTCCACGCTGACTCATTAAAATATTATATCATTCATGATCATTCAAATAATTTTTATTGCAGATTAAAAACTACAATGATATAATCGAATATAAAGTATTGACTATTTAAAAAGCAAAGATTGATTTTAAATCAAAAATTGCGGCCGTGTTCAAAAATATACGTCTATCTCATTACATAGTATTATATATTTTAATACCTCTATTATACAATATAACAACGTGCAAGCTTCCGTGGCCGGACGGTTACCATGCTGGTCTGCCACACAGATGTCCCGGGTTCGAATCTCGGGCCGGGAGAAGTATTTGTAAGGCCTATTTCTCTCGTGAGTTTGGTGTTATTTGTGGTCGTTTGTGTGTATGTCCATAGCATGCGCGATTTACCTAGTGCAGGGCTATGAGCGTGTGCGTATGTGTGCTTTAAAGTAAATGCACCATTACATCACACCATCTTTTCCAGATCAACCAGCTCGATCATATATGAATCTGCATATTTGTCCCTAACTTTGTTTACATCCTCCGCTTCTCTCCTCGACTGAATTTCGAGTTCCTTCTACTTCCGTCGACGATTTCTGCCATGATCCTCTAATCAAAGTCCTATATAACTCTTTGAACACTCTGTCGGCTCTTAGCCTCAAAGTCTCACTTCGAATTAGCTTTTTTTTCCAATTTTCCCGACTCCTAGTCCACACACTAGGAGTCGGGAAAATTGGCACTGTCTTCGACACACAGAACGTGTAACCCTATTCGGTAATATCATTAGCTTTTCTTGAAGTTCCGTTCAGATGACGTATTTTGGTAAGACTAGAAGTGTTTGGACGTCTAAATTTCTAAATATTGATATTCAAGGACATTGGGATCTGCTGCGCCCTGTCAGCAATTTCAAAGAACGTGCTTATGACATAGCTGCCTTTGGTATCGACTTCAGGCGCTACCTTCATGTGATGTCAGCACGAGATGGTCATTCCCTTTCGTTAGATGTCTGTTAACTGTCCTGGACGCAAGAACTATCCTTCACCACCAAACAACTTGTAGTGATCCTAGCGACGAGTTCGACCCCGTTTCCGGCTTAGTACAACCTATATCTATGGGTACAACACGTTTCTGTAATTGATGTCATCATCAGGGCATTTACCAGTGCCATAATCCACTGGTATGTGTCACAACGACGCAAATGGTCTGATATTATTCCCTTCATAAAGGGAATAAAACCCATAATTTTCTACATTATTTAGCTCCTCATTTATTGTTTGAAAGGTCAACATTTTATGGAAATTATCTTATATATATAGATATATTGCCCTCAATTCAATTATGAAAAGGGTGCGCGTGTGAGTTGCGCACGATCTTCCAATAAATTTTCATGTTGAAATGCTCATGCATCTATCATTCATTACTAGGCATATGCAGGCATCTGGTATTGACGACTTCTCAATTTGATTAGGCACTATGCAGAGTACAGTGTACTAGGTAAGCGCTTTGTTAGAGTACGAAAATGGCATAATGCTAATTCAAGGTTAGCTGGAATTAAGTGTAGAACGCTATAGCGTTACTATATTACAATGGTGACTATATATAGTACTATATATATATGTATACACGGTGAGACTGTAAATCCATATCAAAAGTGTTTATTATTTATTGAAAACATTAGTAGCTTATACTCTAACGCACACTGGTATGAATTATCATACATAGTGTCGTAAAATATCTACACCATTATTATAACAATGACATCAAAAATTAATTACTAAATTAATATTAAGTCTTCACACGTAACATTGCAATTCACATCTATGATAATGTAATTTCCAATTGCTTATGTTCAGGCGTGCGGACGGCTAATAAAAATAAAATTTACGCATTTGTCACCGTACAGTCCTATAAACAGCTTCGACCTAAGCTGAGTAACATCGCATTCTGGAGTCGATGCCAGGGCATTACTCGTGCAATTGTTTAAGAAGCATTGAGAGAATGGTTGTAGTGCGCCCGATTTTGACTCTCAGTATTATATTTAATTAACGCTTGTTTTAACGATGAAGAAACCTGTATGATGCCACAGACGGTTTTCGATACTCAATGAGGGAGTACACGCCATTTATGAGAGTCCACTGTGTCACATTTTATGTGTTCTTGACTGTACTTTAGTTGACCACGTTGTGCTTCGTGTTAACGAGAGACTTCGATAGCGTTTCAATATATATAAATGCAGCAACATATTTTATAGTTTGTAACAAATTAGGAGCGATTGCGTCGACTTGCAGCCAGCTGTAAATGTCCCGTCAGAGGCTATTTGCGCCGTTTGGAATTTTACGACACCGCAATACTGTGGAATTCCATCTTGCATTGTAAATTCTATAAATGTTGAGTGGACGTGTTTCATCACCAAGTTGAAATAGATAGACAACTATGAACATTTTGAGAAAAATATAACTTCGTACTAAGAACTCCTAGAGTTCGTTCTGTCTCCGCTGGATGGCCTTAGTAATATTCTGAAATACATAAGCAGCTTGTAATTTTATGACCAAATTATTTTTAGTAGTAACAGCATTATATTTCAATGAACGACACTTAAGCTATAGAGGTATGTCGGTCTATGTTCCGTTACCGAATCACAGTGTTCGATCCCTAGTCTCGTTAACTAAGTAATCTACGCAAATTGTCTTAAATAATTTCCTTTTTCTAAGTGGAAAATCATTCATTCATCATCACTTCTACAACATATTGCAGCTCTATACATATAGTAGGTAACAATAATAATAAATACAAAATAAGGGTTTTGTAACGTTTGCTTCACCGTCGTAATTTAATTTGTTATCGAAGTATTCTAACGGATACAATCCCTATACTATGAGTACCAGAGCAACATAATTAACTACGGGGCAAAATCCAGAATACCCAGACTGGAACAAATTTAGAAAAGTATATTTCTCAAATTGGTCCTATCTAAGTAGTATAAATCGCTGCTTCACCAAAGACGTCAAATTAGTGAGTATTTATTATATACATATAGTACTAGCTGGGGACTTCGTCTGCGTAGAAAAGTACTTCGAGCAGCCTATTACTACTACTTACTTGAGAAATGATTGGTTCTTAATACAAATTTTTCGTCCCTAATTAAATTACGCACCCTTAAGAAATATGTTTGTGACAAAAAGTAGCCTATGTCCTTCTCTTAGGTCCCACATACCTCTATGCCAAAATTTATCAAATTTGATTTAGCGGCTTGGGCGTGAAAAAGCAAAGACAGAATTTTCAAATCGTGTTTACCTACCTCCACAATTTTGAGTTACGACAGTATTTGGTTTTGTGTGCGACATATGAAAAAAATTTCACCACACCACAGAGGGCGGTGTTTTTTTTCATCTGCAGTAAATAAAAAAAAGTCGTAAATTACATAATGTATGTTGTAAATAAATTTCACCACATACAATCACCTCAGTTTTCAACAGCTGTATATTGCATTAGGCAAAATTAATAAACAGTTTACGCATTACGAATTCCTGACGTCTCTATTTAGTTAAAGAAATCTTGTTTTTTACATTTCTTAACAATATAAACGAACAGGGCTATGTGAGCTGAATATTTCGACGATCCTCGCTTGTAGTACCAAAAAATGCTTAACTGGTGTTGTAATAACCTTTACGTGACTTAATTGTGTTATACAGGATATAATAAACCCATCTATAACAATGAACAGCACTTCACAACCCAGTTTTAGTACATTTACTGGACTGAAGTATTAAAGAGGTACCTCAAGGATGTCATGTTATTGCGGAATAACGTGACTTCGTTACTATCATACTTTATTATAACTACGCTCGAGCGCAATGGCCATGTTACTTTTACATTTTTATAAGACTCCTTTTGCTAGTTAGGGTGGGCTTATCCTGCAAAATTTTGTCACGCTTTTGATATAATGTCATTCTTTATTATCACAATTATCATGGTCTGTCGTGTAGAATTTCCTAAGGCACTTCAAGATGTATATGTAAAGCTATTTAGACCTAAACAATATTATTCCTATGATCGCGTAAATACTCAGGGCACATAATAATTAAAAATATTGCATTCAGATTTAACACTATATATTCTATATTATCATAGGGTTTCTACAAAAATACTTTTAAAAAAATCTGGTTGCGTTTTTCAAACAAAACTGATGCTTTGCCATCATTGCCATAACAATGCAAGGTTCAGTACAGTTCTTTTGTAATTGCATTACAACAAGAATCTTTCAGTAGTTTCTAATGGAAAATAAATTTATTTATTTTTCAATAGAAATACCTTATTTTGCAATAATTATAATGCCTGGATTAGATATTAAGCAATTATTTTTTTAATATCTAATGTACAAAGTATCTTTTTATTATGTTTTTAACTTAAAAAAATACAAAAAACCGTAAAATCTTTTTCTGTTGTTTCTCAAAATGCTGTTTCTTATATTCAATGTTTTGGTTTCACACAGTAGATTCGCTGGGTCTAAAGGAGGTTATCACAATAAGCAAACTCATACGAGACACGACTATTAAGTTTTAAAATTTCTAGCAGACGTAACCATTTCTCTTGTTTACGTTTTAAACAACTTGTTTCGAATCTCAATTTAAACACGTACTTGACTGCCAACTGCAATATTAGCTGAATTTTTGGAGTGGTTCCACTCCGTCTGATGAAGTCTGAGTAACTCGAGTCATGTAATTTGATACGTTGGCACCTGAGAATGTGCTTTGTAGGTGCTTTGGAATTCACTAACACTTAACACGTAGATTTGCACGTGCCGTCTTTTTTATGTTTGAGTTTCAACGGTATTGCAGTTCGGTGACTTTTGAACGTTATTTTTTGACGACTACTAAAGTGGAATAGCGGTCACCATAATTTCATGATTTCTCTTTGGAGACTTCTATGAGAGTTTGGAGTACCACAAAGTAGTAACTTTATCTATTGATCTTCATCATCATCCAATTTGTACGCCCCACTGCTGGGCACGGGTCTCAAGCTAGTTTTTAGGCCATAGTCCGCCAAGCTGGTCCAATGCGGGTTTGAAACTTCACACTTTTTCCAAGCGTTGTGAACCTTCTTAAACGCTTGTTTCATCACCATGTTTACCTTCACCGAAAAGCTCATGGTTGCAAGCCACTCAGAGCTTCAAATAACAAAGATTTAAAGGGCACGGCCACTGCGCCCGTCTCCCTGAGACATAAGTTGACAAGTCCCATGCGCCTGTAATTTCACTAGCACCCTTACCCTTCAAAACCGAAACTTAGTAATGTTCCTCACATTACTGTTTAGCGGCTGACATAGATAAGCTGGCAGTCCTTCCCTGGAGGAACACTCACAAGGACTGCTGCTACTAAAATCAATAGTACTGTAACCTGTGGACTTAGCTTAGGTTGCGTATCGAGAGGTACTTTATAAATATAAACTGGGATTAACTTCAAAATTACATATTGATTGTATTTTTCACATATTTACTTTTTGAGGCTACTTTTTTTTTCTATTCTATTTTTTTACACACATTCTAAATACAAAATTATATTCGCTCAGCCAGTAGTTCTACTCATGGAGTAGAGCCTAGACTACATCCCTCTTCCTCACAACTGAAGGGGTGAACATCCCTAGCTGGTGCCCTACCTATGATAGGCAACTTACATAAGTGATCAGCCTTTACTATAGGCTAGCCACACACTGCTCGGAAGCTATTACCTTACCAACAAGTAGTGTTGCCCAAAGCAAGACCAAGACGAGATTAACCCCAGTCTTGGTCTTGGTCTTGCGTCGGTAAACCTGGTATTGGTCTTGGTCTTGGTATTGCACACTCTGTCTTGATCTTGGTCTCGGTCTTGCTGCAAGAGTCTCGCAAGTCTTGGAATTACCTATTGTTACTTATAACTCGTAAAAATGAAAATATACTGGTGCAGGTATCGTAATCCGCAGGTTTATCTACAATGAGGATCTGGGGTAAAAACACAGCATAAAAACGAATCTTTTGCTGTATTCATTATTAATTTGAATGAAAATTATATTATTTCGTTCGACCAACTATTTATACAAAGTAACCATCTGGCTGACTCGTCACTTAACCTATTTCTATGTTTTCTGATAACTAAAGAGGCTTTAGAGAATAATCTCTCAGCAGGCACTGAAGTTGCCGGTATTGAAAGAAAATCCCGGGCCATCTTGGATATAATTGGATACTCCGATTCATGCGTCCTCCACCACTGTAGGATGTCTTCCGAACTTGCGGCCCTCGGTTTATTTAGATAATCCTCGAACTCATTGTTATTGAAGCGTTGAATACCAGATCCAGATGACGTAGAGGGGCACGCATACAATTTATTAAAATCGATTACGTCTTCGTCTTTATCATATTCACATACTTCATTGTCATGTCTTGCTAATCCTGGAGATCCAGGCACTGCGTGTAGGTTTTTATATTCCTTGTAAAGTCCTTCAAATTTACGCAGGCTTTCAGATTTTAGTTGTTGTCCCCATAGTGTCATATCGAAAGTATGAGATTTGTGCCTTGGATCTAAAATTAAGGTGGTACAGTAAATCCAGTTGGTCATCCTATAATGCTTAAGCATTTTATTTTGGGCGGCTTGGAAACTCAAAATGAGTCTCTCATCTACTTCGGTTCGATTAGGTTTGCCGTCTAATTGTTTTATCATAGCTTCAATTTTATCAAGCAGAAGATTGAACGACACAATCACTAGCGGTAATGTTACATATTTTTCTCCACCAAGTTTCGTTGTTAGAAGTTTAAAGTTTATCAAAAACTTATATATTTTTTCGAGTGTTTTCCAGTCAATTTCTGATATTACAAAATTACTCAAATCAGACACAGAAGTGCATAATATGCTAGGTTTTAGTTTTAAACATAATCCAATCATATCATGTGTGGAATTCCTACTTGTTGGACAGTCCAGTATGAGACTCAGATTTGTTTGCACACCAGCTGTTTCACAAGCCGACTGGAACTTCCTCTTCAACATCTCACTTCTTTTTATTTTACTACGAATACTGCGTAATTTTGTAATAGCCGTACTTGAGTCAGAAATATTTGGCACATATTCTTCAACTTGCTCTTCTTCGTCTTCACACTGCTGTTCTTGTTCTTGACTGTCAGTTTCAATATTTAACGCTAAGTTATTCACTAAATCTTGTACGCCCAGGTTCAAGATGTGAGCAATGCATCGAAAATGTTGATTATCCGAATCAAAATGTGGCAGTAGTTTTCCAAGTTCATACATGAATTTGGTATTTGCAGTTGCGTTGTCGACTGTGATACCCTGAATTTTATCAGCTAAGGTATATTCCAATAGACATTTGTGGAAAATTCTTGCAATATCCATCCCTGTATGTCCACCACTCGATGGAATAAAATCCAGGACTAGAGATCGATACTTCCATTCATTATCTATATAATGAATAGTGACTCCGTAGTAACTCCTACCAGCAATTGACGTCCATCCATCAATAGTGAATGACATTTTACATGAGTATTTTTGTAGTCTACTCTTAACACGCGTATGCAGTACTTCAAACCGCTCTTGAACCATCCTTCGAACTATCGATCTCTTAGGAAATACCAAATTTGGGCATATTATTTGAAAATATTTTTGTGTATCTTCGTCATCGAAAAACGAGAAGGGAAGATATTTCTTGGCAATCCAGTCAACTGTAACTGTCATAAAATCACTATGGCTTTTAGATACTGACTGAAATAAGATAACAAAACGTGTTAATACTTAATATAACATTTTACAAACACTACCTACTTACGAATCTACTAATTACATTGAATTTTTAACTATATTACACAAACAAAAAATTGCCTTGACCTGTAATCAAACCCACAACTTCAATAGGCAAAAAACATGTTGAGGTGACCGCCGAACTTGTCAAAACTTTTCTACCAATCTTATTATGTGCCCTACTAACTTAACTCAATAAAAAAGTACGTACCTGAATTTTGGTGACAAGATTATTTTTACAAGTTTCTATTTAAAAAATATTGCCGCCAAATACACAAACAAAAAGCAAGACTTGGATTAGTACCTATAAAAATAATTTAAATTCTAATTTAACACACAACATATCTCGCTTTTTAAAATTGTACCTTAGTAAGTGCATTTCGCAAAAATAATAAATTGGTTAGAAACTAGAGAAAGCTATTTTCTTACTAAAAGTTGGATATTTACTGAGTTTTAATTTCCTCAAACTTTGTAGGTATAGCCTAGAGAAGTCGTTTCAAGAATTCCAATCTAATCGGTTTGTTTACTTCTCATGAAAAAACGATTGACACTAACTATAAGTATGTAAATTATAAAAAATATTAAGGAGGTGTTATGTTAAATATTATCTTACCTGTTCACTTCTTCCAGTGGTATTATAAAAACTTAAAATATCCCTAATTGTTGTCGGTTTTCTTATAGGTATAAGTTTTTGCGATTCCTTTTCGTGACAAGACAGTAGATGCTTCCTTAAACCCGAAGTGTTTCTGTTTTTCATTTTTATTTCAACTTTTTTCTTTTTAGAAATTGGGCACAACTTGCAGAGAGCCATTTCAGATTCAGGAATTATTTCGAAATACTCATCAAATTTGCTTTTAGAGCACCTAGATGCAACACAACTTTCACTACTCTGACTAGAATCTTCGTCGCTCATGTCAAAAATAATTACTGGTCCGACTCGTAACAAAGCTTAATTGCAAATAAACAAATTTCATATAAAATTTCCTATTTATAGGCACATGCCGAAAAATTGGTAAAGAAAAGTTCGGCACCTTTGATAAAAATAATGATTCATTTGAAGATTAAAAACAGAAGAGATTTTTTTTGCAAGTTGTTGTACCCACGTAACAATTCAAGGCACTTTACCAAAATGTACATAAATCATAACGTGTACTTTATGCCTCTTTTGATTGAAAATATACACAAGTACAGTAAACAGTAGGTAGTAAACCTTTTACATGGAATTCTGTAGAAATTGGTATTCAATCAATGAAATAATTTGTTTATGTACAAAAGTTATTAAATAAAGTAAGTAGGTAGTAGTAATAGCGCATATAACACGTAGTTTTGTTTTGTGCTATGAACTGTATACTTAATATTTATACAGCCCAATATAAGAGCATAATAAATAATAAATAAATAATAATATTTATGATTATTACAACTACAGTAAATTATAATAATATAACCCATCGATCCTTCGCGATGACCAAACCAAGATGTTTGACTACAATCCGAGCGCCTCTCAATTAATTTTACTCTTTGAAATTTAGGCGTCTTTTTACAAAAACGCAGTCGCTTTGAGCAATGTCAAAGGTGCCGCGCGCGACACGTGCCGTACCGTCTTATAAGCACGGCGCGGCCCGCGGAGGGCAGTGTCTTTGTCGGCAAATTAAGAAATATTTAGCGCTCTTTCGCATAAAAGAGATAAAGCATCATATTGACTGCAAACACTGTTTACTATATGTACTCGATTACAGTTTCAATTTTACGACAATATTGGTAGGTTATAATGTTAGGCGTACCTACAATTCGTAAGGACATAACACTCGTTTGACGTAATTGAGAGAGCGCAAGACTCTCGCAGACTCGGTCTTGTTCTTGCACAAATCTTGCAGGATCACTCTTGGTCTTGGTCTTGCTTCAAGTAAGTGGTCTTGGTCTCGGTCTCGGTCTTGCAAAACTGCAAGACCAAGACCAAGACTACTTTTGGGCAACACTACCAACAAGTAAACCACTGAGGAAGCTATGGCTTTAGTCTGCCAAAAACCTATCTAAAAGGACAGACCATGAGCACATCCTAATCAAACAATTCAAAATATAATTACTCGTCAGCTACGTCTATAGGTTACAGTACCTTGTATCAAATTGTTAAGTTCGCGACACACTCTTCTTCTTCTTCTTCCTGTCTTTATTCCACGCTAGTTCTCTACACACTTTAGCTTTTATTATAATATAATAATAGTCATACAATAACGAAAGATGTCTCTGACGTGGTCAACATAATATTTGGTCAAGTACCTAGGAACGCTGCATCTAAGTAGGGGCGACGATAAGCTCTTGCATAAATCTTAGTATTTCTACTCACCCTGTCTATTTTCGATATCACATGGCGGTAATATACGGAGGCGTAATAGATTACGAATACAAGATCCCACAATTGTAAAAATGTAAGGCATACTTCCCGATTTAGTGGAAATGAGATACTTATTACAGCGTTGTTGTATCTCAACCGTCTCTCTGTTAGATTCCATTTTCCAGTATTTAGGGGGAAAAAATGCCAAACTACTGCCGAATTTCCTGTAGTATAAATACCAAAACAACGATAACCCAGAATACTCAGACCAAAACCAACTTAGAAATGTTCGTTTCTTAAATTGGCCCAAATCGGGAATCGACCTCCCCACCAAGCGCTTATAGTACTAACTGCTGTGCCACCGAAGAGCATGAACACTGTACACTGAACCCGACCACGCGCCGCAGGCCGAGTCCGACCCCACCGTAGGAGGCTCGTTTACAGGGCTCGTTTTATATAATATTATAATATTTGTTTGTAATGCAATGCAAGTCAGCGTCAACTGTCAAGCGATGCTCGTTACAGGAGCGATGAACGCTTATCCGTTAGGGCGTGATGCAACCTTAAGGAATGCGCCCGCACCGATGCACGACCCGCCGCTGACTCAGCTTGGTTTTATTGCTTACTATTTTGGAAGGCAACCGCTTAGGTACATTAAACTAAGTAATTACGATATTATTATTTTAAATAAGACAGCCTAGATATCCTATTAATAAAATACTTTAACGGCTTATTTTTACTTATTAAATAGAGCTTACGTCTGAGGTTGTTTACGCAATATCACTCTACATTGATGAATTAGGTTTAATCCAAGATTGAGTTAGCTACTGGTACTAAAATGAAAAGGAGTGTGAAAATTCCAGGTTTTTACAAAAATCTAGTCAAATAGTCTCGTTATTACGATCGAATAGCAAAAGCTATTTATTCTCTAGCATTTATTATAATTATTTAATGAAAATTGAGAAAATGATAGATGACGCATCTGTTTGTCTAGATTTTTTATTTTTTTACGGGAAAGCGACGATGAGGTCGACGATGGAGCATGCACACCTATCTATATAATGCTTTTTCACTTTTGCTTAAGTTCACAAATCTGCAGGCAGGGAATTACACTCCATTGCCGTCTGCATATAAATTTGAAAGCGTAACGCGTCGTGCGAATCTTGGACTTATCCTCAACATATGGGTGGAACCCCAGCCTATATCCAATCCCCCATAATAGAAAGGTGATGGCTGAATGATATCATGCAATTCCATGGCACATTCTCCTTGATATACACGATTATTGTTCTTGAATTCCTCTGTCTGACCAGTTCGCAGTTAAAGTCCCTGCACAGGCTTACTTGCACAGGTGTTAGCGCCCTTCCCGTATAACCAAAAGATTGGGTAAGGAGGGCACTATAATCAAAACTTAGTAGAAGATATGGGACTGACCAGTTAGTGGCTATTTTGAGATGACTCCCGTGACCTTCATTTGTCACCTTCCGAGACAAAATTTGTAAGTCATCAATCATCGTTCCAACTAGGCTTTATTATTTTATTATCCACTTTACTTTTAAAGAAGCTGGTAAGTAGCAATACTTCGAATGTGTAAGTGAATATCAACAGCACACTATGCTAAATTAATTATATACTACTTATTAGTCATCCTGCTAATAATGGCGATTATGACAAATTTTATTATTAGGAGAGGTCTCCTATGTACAGTATTGTACAATTATCATACTGCCGTGATGTCGTATAGATAATAATGTGACAAAAATTCATACTCTCTTGGTATAAGAAAATCACGTGCGATCATACGCTAAAAGTGCTTCCTTTGTGCTTTTATTAACCGACTTAAAAAAAAAAGGAAGAGGTCCTCAACCGACTGTATTTTTTTTTGTCTGTATGTTACGCGATTACTCAATGTCAATTTGTGAACCGATTTTGATGATTCTTTTTTATTAGAATGGGTGTAACCTCAATTGAGTAGTCCACTTACAAATAGCGCTATGTGACATTTTTAATGATTTTCAAAATATTGGCGTGAAATGGATCATACAGTGCCAAAACTTCGTATATTCTGAACAAATCAGTGTCAAATGTTGACTACTTTTGTAAAAGTAGCTATCTTTCTTAGTCTCACACTTTCAAAAATTGCCATTTTGTCGTCAACCTGCAAACGCTGCTCTATTGAGTACAAACTGCAAAATCCGTTAATTTGTTTGGTATTTGTTATTTGTCATCTGAGAGGTCCTTCGTTGAACACGTTATTTAAAACTTGATCGTCAAACATTTCGGAGAAGATTGGTTTACATACGAAATTCTTGAATTGTATACTCATATTATCGGGCAAGTACAATCAAATGTGACCGAAGAATAAAAAATAACAGATAATGAAGATACATTGATGGTTGACGACGTGGATATAAGAGTCTAAAGGAAAATTTAAATTAGATTCAAGTTGTATTTTTTACTATTATTATAAAAAAACTAGCCATGTTATCATAGCGTTGTTGCAAAACTAGTTAAGTTAATTCTGAACAATTACAAAAATAGTTATTTTAAGATTACTGTTGCAAAACTCTATGTTCAATTTTCACAAAACGCAGTTTGCTAGAGTTTGCAATTGTGGTCTCATTAAAATTTGAAGAAAGTATTCTACCTTTAAGGGTGACAAATTAGAGGACGAATCCGGTTTATTAGATTTCACTCACTTTCTGTTAACCGAAAAAGTTATTCTCAAATACATATCCACACTTTACTACTTTAGTAGCAGTAGAGTTCCTTGTGAAAGAGTTCGTCCAGGGAAGTACTTGCCACCTTACCTTTTTCTGCCGCCGTAATGTGAGCATTATTGCGTTCAGGTTTTGAAGGGTGCTGGTGAAATTACAGCCCATGGGACTTGTCAGTTTATGTCTCAAGGTGGGCACAAGGGCAGTGCCCCTCAGATCTTTGCGTTATGAAACTCTGAGTGGCACTGCCACTGTTATGGATAGGCGTGTCGCTTACCACCAGACCCACGACTTGTTCGTCCCATCACTATCGGTATCATAAAAAAATCTACATATCTAATAACAATCTTTTATTAAATTGCGATTATCTAAGCATGACAATATGAGAAGTAGAATTTTTTGTCTTTCTCTTTAAAATTGTCTTTTTGTAGATGTCGCTTTATTACACCTAGGGAGTGTGAATGAATAGAGGAAATTCAACTTTTATTGCATCATAATATCCATTATTTATTTAACACATTTTGCACATTAGGCGACTCGCCTCACGTCTGTTCAAATAACACGTCGCGTCAGAAATCAATATTCATAGTAGCGGTTCGCGCATCGTTCACGAAGTAGACTTCCTAAACACTCCAAAAGGTGCGTGGGCGCACGTGGGTGACCGGACGCGAACGATTGTGCGCGAATAAATCTCGATGGAACCGTCCTTGTTGTTGTTTGAGCAATAATATAAGATGTTAAGGATATATTTGTTTATTACATAATATGTATAATCCTTCTGGATTCAGAAAAATCGATAATTTTTTAAAGGCAAATTTGTTATTCTCAAATCCATGCATGGGGAAATAGTGAAACATTTATTTAAAAATTAGAAATGAAACTATTTCAGATCTAAATCGAGTATATTTGTTTTTTTTTGTACCAGCGCGGGCTATGTATTGCATGCAACGTTTAGGTTGCCGGATCGAGCGCTAAGGGCTGATACGTGTTCGTATTTTAAAATATTTTTGAATACGTTCAGCGGAATCTACAAAAATAGTTGCATGTATATATTGGGGCACAAAAACTGTTATATTGAATACTGCAATTAAGTAGAAGCCCATTTTAGGCGTTTGTTGGAAACTATTTTTCTAGATAAATTATTTGACTTACTCAGTAAAGTAGAATTTAAATCATGGCCATGCTCATGTTTCTCCCATTCTTTTATAATTTGATTATTGCCTCGTTATTTATCTGCAAATATTTTTTATTTATATACTGGGTACCTATTCGAAATACATTACTTTTTTAACAATTTAAAAAGACTATAATGTTGTATTAATAACTCTATTTCCTTATGGCATGTTAACTTGGCTAGCATAATTTACTCCAGATTATAATATGTTACTAAGATTCTTATCCCACTGTCCGTTTATGAATCAAGATGGCACAGATTCGCGCTATGGATATCGCCCATTACGAGGTCACTGCTTCCTTTGCCCCGATGCTAACCTCACATTGTACGTCAATTTACGAATCACTAACAAAACTATATATACCCAACAATAACATGAAGGCGATGTGTATTTAAGACTTATTAAACTAATGAAATTCAATTACAATATTAATATTAATAGCAGCAGAGCAAATTATGAAGTTCGTTTAGGGCATTATTGCTACCTTATCTATTCCTGCCGCCAAGCAGTAATGTGAGCATTACTGCGTCCCGATTTTGAAGGTTGAGGGTGCTGGTGAAACTACAGGCACACAGGGCTTGTCAACTATATATATATATAGTGGCAACTCAGCTCTTTGCGATTTAAAGCTTTGAGTGGCACTGCAACTGCAGTGGACAGGCGTGTCGTTTATGACCAGGCGTAGGATTTATTCTTCCCGTCACTTAGGACCGTAAAAAAATCGAAACAACGTAATCTTGATTGATTTTTAACCGACTTCAAAAAAGGAGGTTCTCAATTCGACTGTATGTTTTTTTTGTATGTATGTTACGCGATGACTCCGGCTGTTATGAACCGATTTTGATGATTCTTTTGATTTTGATGATTTGGTTGGAAAGAGCATTTAAATATAAATAAAATATTCCACCTCTAAAGGTGGCAAAATAGGGGATGAATCAGGTTTCGCGCACTTTTCGGTAACCGATTTCAATAAAACTTGTCGAATAAATGTAATTCCACGCACTTTTGAAGTCGGCTTTTTTTAGTACTCTATACTGACTGATTTGATTACATATCATTGACTTACAAATAAATGGGCGACGGGTCTAATACAAAAACCACGAAAAAAATGTCCCAAGTCAACCAATTTAAACGTAGTGACATGTAAAGGAATGTGAAAAAGCTTTTAAATTGTAATGTCATCGCAGTACTGTCTAATTTTGCTTGCTTCGCTGTCAGTCAAACAAACGAAGACTAAAGCGTGAATGACGCTCTGTATACGATTTTAACGCCCTGTAAGTTCGGACACTTTTTAGCGCGGACCCGACGTCCATATAATTGTAAGTCAATGTTATATATAATAAAAATACTTCGACCTACAATACAATTACCTACATTACACAATAAAAAAAGAAAGAGATGGCACTATACAGTCCATATAGCTTTATTTCTTTCCTATTTTTAGCAAGAAATAGACTAAAATGGAAAAAATATTCGTACATAGATATCGTTGGTTCTTTCCCAGCCCTTAACAACGCCTTGAAGATTTTGTATGCATGTTTGATAACGTAGTACGTATTTTGATTTATCTGTTTCAATTTTATTAAGTGTTGCCTTAAAGTATCGTTTTTCTAATGGGGCTGACATCTTCAATAATGATCAAAGCCCCTAAATGAATAAAGTATTTTAAAAAAACATGTCTTGTTTGGCTGACTGATTTGTCAATGTATGAATGTTTCGTCTTCACTCCTAAACCGCTGAACTTTTGATTAAAAATTTGATAAATATTGGTATAGATCTCTATAGAGATCTAGATGGGACATAAGAGAAGGACATACGAGACTTCGTCACAAAAATAAATCTTAGAGTGGTTGCACATGGCTACTTTTAGCAGCGACGTAAACGCGCGTTCGTGAAACTCACGATTGCATAGCTACACATGCGATTGTATCGATGTAAACGCGCGACTGCATCAATACAAACGCGCGATTGCATCGACGGAATCGCTTAAAGTAGCGCGTATGTGTAAAGGTAGATGATTACCTACTGCATAGCGTTTACATCGCTGCTAAAAGTTGTGGTGTATAAGCGCTAAAGGGAGTGAAGTAGGAGATAAAATTTTCTAAGGGGAATCAATCATTTCTCAATTAAGTTGTACAGTAGACTACTCGAAGTACTTTTCTACGCAGACGAAGTTGTGGGCACCGGTGGGTGGGTGGGGGTAGTGTTGTTATAAGCTTACAATAAGGTTTCATCGCCTTAAAGATTGTTTCCTTCCAAGTTTGTGACTTATCCCAGGGCTGGGCAAAATACATACTGTCTAAATTAAAGTTTAAATTGCAAAATGCTTTCTTACGTATAAGTATTTAAAATACGATATATAATATACTTTTAGGAGGTGTATAGAAATGCAAAATTAACAAAGTTTAATCATTACCACAGTAACGGGACACTACGAAATTATCCTTTACAAAATACATTTTTAGCAGTATGTTCAATTACAACACAATTGTATTGCAAAAACGAGCGATTCGTTCTGTGTACCGTCTAGGCTCTCGGGTATCTCTCAGAGAAAAGTTTAAGGAGACTGGTATCATGACTGTGGCATCACAGTACATTTACTCAAATATTTTATATGCCCGTAAAAATATACATAATTTCAATAAGAAAGAAGATATCCATAATATTAACCTTAGAGCTAAGTCCAAACTCATGGTACCACGATTTCGTTTAACCAAGGTAAACAACTCTTTTATGGGGAACTGTATACGTTTTTACAATAAGATTCCGGAGCATATATTAAGTTTATCATTTCCTAAGTTTAAAAACTACATTAAAAATATTTTGATCGAAAAATCATATTACAAAATTGAAGACTACGTGTTAGATAAAGATGTATGGAAAGACGACATGGCTCCAGAATCCACACAAATTTGATTCAAAATGTATTCCATAGCATTTAAGTTTATTTGAAAAGAGCAATCCCTAGAGTTTCTTGCTCGTTCTTCTCAGGGAGGTCAGCGTAGTGAACGAGCAGTACCTTAAATGTGACGTTTTCAAGTGTAAATTTATTTTACCTATGGAATAAATCATCTTTGACTTTGACTTTGACTTTGACTTTGACAAGCAATTTAAATACTTCCCTGCCCTGATGTCGACACTAATATGAAGAATCTGAGTTTATTATTTTCCTTTAAATAAAATAGTTTTCTATTTACACAGCTTCAAAACCTCGTAAAATAATGACTTCATTATTTGTTTGAAAAAACAAATGTACGCGATGTTTTAAGCTCATTAGATCATTATTGAAAGATTTGAAGTCGAGCCAAAATAATTATCTCCTTACATTTGTGACTTGGTAAAAGAAGTGCTTAAGTAATATGGACTTAGACACTTCTTGTACCAAGTGGCAGATATATATTTTAAAAAAATCTAAAAGTGTTTATTGAAGTACAATCGGAATTACAAAATAGAGGTTGAGACCTTCCTATTGAGTAATTGAATACTTGCGTCAGGAAGTCCCGCTTTTCCTTAACTGAAACATACGTTATTAAAGACTTTAAAATGTATGTATTACGTAGGGCGCACTATAAGTTTCCGGAATGAATAAGAAAAAAATGCTATAAATGGTCAGAAATGAATTTATTGTTTCTCTCTCTTTGAAATATTTTCCGATAGCGTTAATGCACTTTTTCATACGAATGAACCAATTTTAAAAACATTTATGCCACTCCTCCGTGACAATCTCTCAAATTTATTCTTAATTTTTGGAAATAAATAAACGTGACAAGGTGCCAGGTCGGGACTGTACGCGGGATGGCTCATAAGGTCAACGTTGTACACCTTCAAAAATTTATTTGTCTGTCTGGCCGTGTGAGAACTGGCATTATCGTGGTGCAAGATGATATGGCGTTAACGGTTACTTTTACGGAGTTTGTCGATAATTTCCGGCAAACAAATGGTCGTGTACCAATCACTATTCATGGTACAAAGATTCTCCAAAGCAACAGTACCCACGTGTCCAGTTTTATTAAAAAAAGAAGCAATCATCCGCTTAGAGGCACTTTGCACGTGCGCCACTTTGGTTGATTTCGGCTCATCTCGAAAGACCCATACGCTCGATTGCTGCTTTGTTTTGGGATCGTAACTATAAATCCATGTTTCGTCACCTCTTACTATGTCCTACACCAAACGCGCCCCTTCGTTTGTCGCCCCTTCGTTGAATCTTTGTAAGCATGGCATTTCACCAAGTGACGTGATCCGTTTTTTGAGCCTCAGTGAAATTGTGTGGGATGCACCGAGAGCACAGCTTTTTCATACCTAAATGTTTGTGTAGTATTAATTGTATTTGACTCATACCTAAAGATGCCCGAATCTCATGGTATGCCACATGCCAGTCTGTTTTGATCACACGGCGCACAGCATCGATGTTTTTGTTGTTCACAGCAGTGGACGGGCGACCATCGCGAAATTCGTCACTGAGATTCACACGAGCTATAAATAGTCGTCTTGCATGGTGCTTCATCGCCAAAAACAGTTTGAAGCCGAGTGAAGCTCCGCTGAGCTGTTAAATCACACTTAAAAGTCGTGGCAAATCATGCTACGAAAATTTTCGCATCCATGGTGATGTAGACAACAAATTTCTAAAATGACGCCACAATGTAAAAACAAGTGACAGTCAGATGAAACAAACTGTATTCTACAGCCAAAGAGTTCCATTATCAAGTGTTGTAATTACTTTTTAAATATTGTTTATGTTAAGTGGCCAGTTCCGGAAAATTATAGTACGCCATATATGTACGTAGGTATGTACGTATCTACATATCTATCATGTTATTTGAATAAGCATCAAAGTACGAAATCAAAGTCTAACCCAAGGCCTATGACGTCTCTCGAATCTAAAATAAATTATACTTTTACTTATTTATAAACCTGAATTACATATTTCACCTGTACGAAATAATATCATCAATGCACCTAGTAAATAGTTTATGCTTTATGGTTAAAAATGGCTACCCAATTTGAGCGTGCTACGCTTTCATAGCTTTCAGCATATGAATATTTCATAATCCAAACACATTTTCCTCTTTAAGGCACGAAAATGCTCATGAAAAATTCACGATCACATTCTTGCCGCATTTTCTGAGGACATAAAAAGTGCCCATATACGAAATCACCTGTGCACTTTGACACTTAAGAAATGCTTGTTAATTGAAGTACAGTCCGCTAAATAGAGTTCATAAGGTTTGTCACGGGAATGAACAGTATTTATCCCATTATAATTTCTTGATTTTAGTAATGTGTAGCCTTCGCGAATACTATGATTTTGTTTAGATATTAATTTTCTGCCGCGTCACGCGTTTTGTGTCCTCAAATGCATTTTAACTGGCCTCTGTGACACTGGGTTCACCCACGATTTATATACCAGTCCATTTAGCTTGTAAATTTACGCTCTCAACAGGCATCATAAATCCTACGCTTTCCCTTCCGACACGCCTACACAGCGCAAGGTCCAAAAGAACATATGAGTGGACTTCATAGATTGCAACTTCCGCTGATGAAAGTGATGCGTAGGTTTTGCAATCGGTTCTCTTTACCATTACGAATCTAAAGTAATATTATAAATGCGAAAGTAACTCGGTCTGTCTGTCTATTACGTTTTCACGCCTTACGCTGAACCAATTTTGATGAATTTCGGTATAGATATAGGTGAGTTGCAGTAGAAGGACATAGGCTTCAAAATCCAGGCCAATCGTTTCAATACTCAAATCGTTCATTGTAATACCTATGTTATTAATCGGACATACATTTTAAAGTACAAAATAAAGTAATGCTTTAAAGAAATCCAAACCTTAATTACCTTGTTTTTCACCTCACGTAATTGGTTGATGATTACATCTTGATTGCTCGTTTATCCGATGTGGCGGTGAAGCGAATAATGGGTATTTATACTGACTTGTTGGCCGATGCGTGGGCGCGCAGCGCCGCCGCGCAGTCTGGACCTGCGCTTGCGTACATCACCAGACTCAATTTTCCTTTGATAATGGAAATTTTGTCTTGAACTAGTGTTTAGGTTACACATATTATTTGGTTACACAGTTCCTTAGCTAAGTATACATAATAATATGTTAATTGCCTAATTGTTACCTGAGTAGATGTCTTTGACATAGACGTCTTCCAGAGTTATTACATGCAATAAAGCAGATTAGCTTGAGTTTAGCTGTATGCTTAAAAATAGATCTTAATATTTATTGGCAGCATTCAAATAGTATACATAGTATCAAAAATTTCAAAATGGCCACCGTAAAGATACTAACCGCGCGGCGGCCGCGCGACAGTCGTGCTGCTGTAGCGCGTCTAGAATTGTATGAAAAGTGACAGTCGAGACACGCGGCCGCCGCGCGGCCGCGTCGCTAATTTGAACGCACCCTAAGGGTCGTATTCCAGAACTCTACTCAATGCTCAAGTCAGGACTTGAGTATGATTTAAAGCTCTAGAAATCATACTCAAGTCCTTGCCATTAGAGTCGTATTTCAAGTACTTGAAATCATACTCACGTCCTGACTTGAGCATTGAGTACAGTTCTGGAATACGATTCTTAGACTGTAAGATATAATGAAGTATAGATATAACGATTTCCTGTGAAAAAATGTCAGAAAATTTAACTATTCAACAAAATCTGATCTGGCAGTATGGCTAATTAGACGCCTTAGCCTGTCCCGAAACACGAAAAATTTTACTACTATACATAGTACCAAAAAATTTGTCAAAAGACATTGGAGGTGTAACAATTACTAAACAAAAAATAACAGCTACTAATCAATTGCGAAAAGGCGCATTGCTATTATTATATTATAAACGTAAATTTCATAATATTATTAAAATAAATTTGGGGCACAACGAAAATGAGCTATCAAATTCAACTGAAATACGTCTGTGATAATAGTGAAATACTATTTTCGATGCGCAAATGTTATTACGTTAAGTCTATAATTATTTTTCAAGTAAAAGCTTGTCTGAATTGTTAAATGTAAATAAATATACTGCAATACAATTCCAATCAGAACATAACTGACATTTTCCAGCTTAAAATTTACCGACTAAATTCCTTTCGAAAATGCCTTTCCGGGAATCATCATCGATCGCATACTAAATTTAACGCATCTGATGCGTACTAGGTACGATAGGTATCTCTGCTGGTTCTAAATTTCTATCTCCAACTAGGTCGAGTGTGCCTGACAGTCTGATTCTCTAGTTTGCTTTAGAGTTTGTGTTAAATTTACTGTTGCGAAGTAAACTCTATTTTGATAGTATTCGCATTAGTGTTGTATTGTGTTCAGTCCTAGAATCTAACAAAATTTGTCACAGGTACAAAGTACAGAATTCATCAGCTTGAATTTGTGCATTTTCCTTATAATGTTTAATTATCTTTTTAATACGAAATCGTATTTCCCTGGACGAACTTCTACTAAACCTGTTGACATTTATAAATTTTTTGCCCACAATATTCCATGTTCATCGAAAAACGGATATAAATTTTAAACACGTTTTTTAAACAATTGGTATTGTAATTATCGGCGAATGGCTATGTATTAAGGTACAAATTGAAAACTTTTCACGAGCATTAAATTCTGCTATATTTTCCATGTAGTGCAGTGTACTGAGAATAAATGTCTTTAATATTATTGTTACTCTACATTACAAGTACATAACAATAGAGTTAAGTTAATAATAATATGAATCTAAACGAACTTGAGTATCTTATATAATGTGTTCATAGCTGAATATGGCTCTATTCTTCTGCGCACTATGACGGTGTACTCGTAACTGCAATATGTAAGTTTCAAACAGTATACCCAACTTTTTACTTATACCTTTTGCACTCGAGGGCAATAACTTAATCGACTATAGTATATAACACCATGTAACACGATTGTTTGGGTCATAAACATCATTTTGTTTTTTGAAATGTTAAAATTTGCGTATCATTAAGGAAATGGACAAATTATTGGATTTCTCTTAAAGACAAAAAGGGAACACAACATTTCCAGTCAATAGTATATTTCAATAAAAATTCTACAAATTAATGACAAAAAACCTAGAAATGTACGACTCTGGAACGCTCTACCGTGATTTCATATTGGAGTCTCAATCTACATCCCATTAGTCTGACATTGTTATATATAAACATGTAGGTATATTAATATATATGTATGTATTATATATTATGTATTTATGTGTATATAGGTTGCTTACATAAGTATATAGTTAGTCATATAATATTATGTGCTATATTTATATTGTGTTTAAACTATATTTCATAATTATTTATAAACTTCTTCCTATTTATTTTAATTATCATGTTATGCACCCCTGTTAATTATTTTGAACCCAGCTCTCCGGTTGACTGGTAGAGAATGCCAAATGGCATTAACTCCGCCATTTGTACTATTTTGTGTGCAATTAAGTTTAAATAAATAAAATGTGTAGATTTGCTAGGTTATCTAAATACCACTATGTAGCTATGTAAATAGGCAGCTATGTGAATACCACTGCAACAGCCACAAAAGCAAAGTTTCAGGGGTATAGCTATTCTTTTCTACGTACTTGCTGCTCTATTAAACAGAAAACATACTGTCTAACCAAAAACAGAACTGTTTTTAAATTGGTTGCATAGTGTAGTCAACAATATACAGCCAATATAAAACTAATTGCAACTTATAGCCTTAAAACCCCTCTAAGCTCTTTACAATGAATACTTAAATAGGTACCTCAATACCTCATTTTATTCGTTAGCAGAATCTTGAAATGCCAAGGAAACAGTTAACAGTATGACTGTGTTGAATTTACTTGGAATGCAGTTTTGACCGTGTATATATTGAGTGCAAATTAGTACCAAGGTGTGTTTCTTCAGATTGAGCAATTAACAGTACCCCCGGTTGATAAGACTTAAAACTCACTTTACATTGCCGCGGAAGACAATGAAGGCGAATTTTTAAAATGAAATTGTACAAAGCAAAAATGTCAATTGCGCAATCTGCAACCTAGATGATAATAATAATTTATTTAGTACAACGGTAATACAAGTACCAAAGGTGACAAAATAAAAACAAATTATGGATTGTACATAAACTGAAAACAAAAATAAAAACAAGTGGACAGGCCATCTGTCAGTTCCCAAACTACGGTAACTCTGTACTTTGTGAGCCGATGACGATCCGCGGAGGATAGTAAGCAGTCTTACAAAATATTTTACAACCGGTTATGGTGGTGTAAATGTAATGTAAGGATAGGTACCTATACAGTTTGTACTATTTTATAGCGGGAACTTTTTTATTCATTCTATTTATTTATTCTGCTATAAGTAAACACTGATATGTATAAATATTAATACTAAGTTAAATAAGGGGAAAGCGTCAAACAGGATAATTATATTAAAAAAAATCGTTCTCTTCATAAGTTTGTGTTTGTAGCCATTTAAATAATTTCTTTTTGATCTCAAATTGTATATTTATTTTTTAATGTATTTTGTTATAAAGAAATGAGCTCAGAGCATAGAACTGACTACTAGCAAATTCTTTTCAACAAAGTACATTGGGGCAAACTGGGTAGCGGGATCTATGTAGATTCACGGGGCCGAGAGGCAGGGTAGAGACGGAGTGATACGGTAACTACGGGATCTCCCAAGACTAGACTAAACTATCTAGTTTGTAGGTTATACAATTGATATACAGTTCATTATGCTATGGTGACAGACATTCGCTTTCACGTTCCGCGGTAATGTAAATTGAGCCTTATAGTTTATAATTTAATTATTTAATTACAAGGTTAAGAGTACTTCACAAGTGACATTTCTCTAGCGAAAAATCTATACATTTTTTTCACGTATTTCACATTTTCGATAGTTTTTAATTTATTTCGATAGATTAAATATTTTTACTTATAAATAGCGTATATAAACTTCCGTTAAACATTTAAGATCTTTCGAAATTAATTAAACTTGCACAACACAACAAGGCATGTAACGTGCTTGCGCAATTTACTGCACCTCCGTAAATACTCGAGCAGCTATGCGCACGCGCCACCCTGTCTACCATCTCTACATGCCTTTAAGCAGTCTACTCGGAAGGCTCTCTATAGACGATCGATTATTTTGTAGTATTGGTTAAACTGTTTAGCATTGAACTTTTCAATGAAACTATTTTACTAGACATATTTACTGGGCATATTTTATTTTTTAGTTAAATTAGTATTTTTTATTAATAAAATATTATTTATTATGAATTGTGTTTTGGAAGACTTGCGTAGGGATATGAGGCAGTATTGTTATTGTTATACAAAATGTATTTACATGTCACAGTTTGTAAATAAAAAAATAATTAAAAAAAATGACAATTATAGGTTATACCTATGTTAAACCTTAAACCTAGTGTCATACACAAGTGTGAATTCTCAGGGTGCCGTAGGAAAATAACGGTTTGGCTATGTCTAAATTCAAAGTACATAAGGTACTTTGCCCAATGACTAGATTATTCTCTAGTCTATTTGAAGCCTAAGTACCGTAGAGAACGGCTGACCTCATTGCGGTACACGGTGTCCATTACAAGTGGTACATCTCTGTGGTATTGCGGTTTTTATTACAGCTTTATATCGACGTACATTAATTGTTTCAGTTCCCGAGGGGTGTTTTTGATTAATTACGCTAGGTATACTGTGTATTTGAGCCTTCTTGTTCCTTATGAGCTGAAAATGAGTAGTGTTTTGTAATACTGTTTTAACACTAACTAAGTAAGTACTTCTAGGTAGCGGCGACAGGTGTACCCAGTGCCTTATAATCACTAAGCTAGGAACTGAAAAGCGCTTGTTTTCATTGCTATTTATATTGCATTGATATTATATGGTACATTAATAACTTTAGATTTTATTGGCCTTGCATCCGGAATGCGTTAAAGAATGTTAGGTAAGGCCAACATGTTTCCATTTAAATCTGTTGTTTTAAATAGACTTGCGGTTACGAGCAGCTGCCATGAGTGCAAGGTGTAGAGCAGAGGTTCCCAGACTTTTTTTCTCATAGACCACTTCCAAAAATTAGCTGGTTCCGGTGGACCCCCTGCAGATACATTTCTATCATCTTCCCAAAATTCGACAAAAAATGTGAAAATTAGATCTAACTATGGAAATTTGCAACGCAAATTGCTGAGTTCCAACCACAAATAATTAAATTAATAGTCTTCAAAAAAAAAAGTGAGAATTTAATTGATTGTGCTGTGAGTGGAAGTCAAAAAAGCAAAGACACGTTGTACTGAATATTCAATATGCAAGTTTTTACAAGTAACAGTCGCTGAGCTTCTTAAAATATTATCTGCCTACACTGATAGGTGAAATCAAGCCAACATTTTAGTTCTTCACTATCGAAAGCAGATAAATTTTCGTGGACTCCCGCTTACGAATTGTGCACCCCCATTTTTGTCACGACAACGTAGACCCCCGTCGAGTCTCCCGTGGACCCCTGGAGTTCCACCTGGACCACTTTGGGAACTAAGGGTGTAGAGATTGCTATCTCTACACTACTGTGAGATGGTACACTCGACGGTACCTAAACACATTTTAGTAGCAGTAGAGCTCCTTGTTAAAAAGTTTGTCCAGGGTAGCACTGCCAGCTTACCTATTTCTGCCGCCAAGGTGTAATATGAGCATTACTGCGGTTTTGAAAGGTAAGAGTGGTTGTGAAATTTCAGACACATTGGACTTGTCATCTTTATGTCTCAGGGTGACGGGCACATAGGCAGTGACCGTCAGATCTTTGCGATTTAAAGCTCAATAATAATCTTGTAGATTTTAAACCTTAACCAGATACCATGTAGAAAAGGAAATTACACCTTTCTAAAACCAAGAGGTAGTAATTATGTAGTAACACAAGAAAACATGTTTACCCGTTAATCTATAAGCAGTGTACGTGAGTTTGTTAATACCTACCTCTAGGTAGAGCTAGATTCTGAATACAGTGTGAAATAACATAATATTAGTAGGTACTCAAAAGATAATATCAATGCAAACAAGTGTTGTAAACTCTGCAATATTTTGTATTTTTGCCTATTTTTTATCATTTGACGTGACCTTTTTTGTTAATATTTCGCTTTCTGTGAATTGACATTTAAAACACTGAAACTACGAACAATTTCTATAATTTACAGTCCACGTAGGTTTTTTAGTCATCAATGATAACGTAGAAAAATTTATATTTCGTGTTGGCCATTTTTAGGAAATAAAAACAAAAGAAATACCACTTATTATCACGAAAGAGTTGCATTAACCTCCTCTTGCTACTTCCATTTAGTATTTACTTAAAACTGAATGTAACATTTACAGATTTAGTTTGTATCCACATTCACAGATTGCTATTTCCACGGTAATTGAATAGAACCGCAGGATTTACCTAGAAACTAGAAGTTTAAAAACTTTAAGTAAATAGTGTTGAGTCAGCCTGTATTTGTTGAAAAGCTTTTAGCTGTGGCGAACGAGCTGTACGTTAGCGACAAAATAGAAGGTTTCTCGTCGGTCGTCGCCAGCAAGAACTGGAAAATTGCATCAAGGGAATTCGCATTCGAAATAAACGAAAGCTAGGACTGTGTTACATCATAAAGACAAAACTTCTTTTAAAAAAGTCTTTAAAGTTAACAGTTGTTTGTAATCTTACAAAACTGAAACGAAAATATCATTACGTACCGTGTGTCAAAATTATAAAAAAACACTGCATTGTTTTGGGAATTTTCCTAGTCTACCGTTAAATGTACCGCTGTGTGTATTTATCTAAGTAAATTTACAGTCTACTTAAAGTTTTACAGTCTATTTTTGTCACGCAGAATTATAACTTACGTGAATGCGTATGAATAGGTTACATAACGAAATTGGAGCAAGAAATAGCAGTTCAAACTTACTATATAGATAAAAGTACTTAAGTACTTATTATATATCGAGTTCTTAGGTTTTCGCGATTGTTACACATAGGAAATGAAACTATTTTTCCGGATTTAAATCGCGTACATTTGTTTTTTCAAACAAACCGACGTTTCGGGCCCTTTACAGGTCCCATGGTCACGGTTGACTGAGGTGGTACAGTCCTCAACCAGTTATGTCTAATATTGATGCAAACCACCCTATTTTTTCACTATAGTTACAATCATTATTAATTAAATACCTTATTTTTAATTTTACAAAGAAAATATTCCAATTTACGCTACATTAAGTTTTACAAATTATTTTATTGAATGAATTTTTATTAAGTTCAATTTATTATTAATTAATAATAGAAATTAGAATAAATTAAAACATATTAATTAGTACTGCAGTCTTATGTCTGTTTGGGATTTTTCATTAGAGGAAATACTGGACCCCAAACTGGTGGTACGGAAAAACCACTTCCCTCTTGAAATTAGGATGTTTTTTAATTTCAATGGCCTCTCGCAGCATCCTGGGTAGATAACGGACTTCTTTTGCAAGGACCTGGGGCTTGTCAAACTTCATTGAATGTGTAGGTTTATCCTGCATCCTGTAAGGAGATGTTACATTTCACGGGTCTCAGGAACTGAGAAAAAATTTTTCAGTTCCTGGTTAAGGAAGACCTCAGGGGCTTGACATAGGTCATGATAGATGCACGCCTGAGGACTCTTCCGCTCTCGTCTGTAACACCTCACACGTAAGGTAAGATGGCAGGTCTTCGCTCGACTGTTGGTGGTTTCACACGGGGCCTGCGGCATTGGCGTGGAATCTTCAACTTATTCGCATGTAGGACTTGCTTTATATGCTGAAGTTCCCCTGCCAGATGATTACTGTCGCAGACACCATGTGCTCTCTGAAACAAAGATTTGCCCATGGTAGCTAACTGGCTAGGATGGTGATGGGAATTACCATTGAGATACCTTTCTGTATGGGTTTTCTTTCGAAAAACAGTATGGCCTAAGGCGTTATTGGGATTTCTTACCTTACCTTAGTTAGTAGTTAGTACTGTTTGTTCAAGCCCTTGAGGAAGATTTCTCAGTTCCTGAGACCCGTGAAATGTAACATCCCCTTACAGGATGCAGGAGTTTACAAGCTTGACTGTGAGTGCGGTCTCTCTTATATTGGACAAACAAAACGAAGTATTTGTACCCGCGTCAAAGAACATATAGCTGATGTCAAACACCGTCGCGTAAACAAGTCTGCAGTCTGCGAGCATGTCATGGATAAACCTACACATTCAATGAAGTTTGACAAACCCCAGGTCCTTGCAAAAGAAGTCCGTTATCTACCCAGGACGCTACGAGAGGCCATTGAAATTAAAAAACATCCTAATTTCAACAGGGAAGATGGTTTCTCCGTACCACCAGTTTGGGATCCAGTATATCCTCTAATGAAAAATCCCAAACAGACATAAGACTGCAGTGCTAATTAATATGTTTTAGTTTATTCTAATTTCTATTATTAATTAATAATAAATTGAACTTAATAAAAATTCATTCAATAAAATAATTTGTAAAACTTAATGTAGCGTAAATTGGAATGTTTTCTTTGTAAAATTAAAAATAAGGTATTTAATTAATAATTATTGTAACTATGGTGAAAAAATAGGGTGGTTTGCATCAATATTAGACATAACTGGTTGAAGACTGTACCACCTCAGTCAACCGTGACCATGGGACCTGTAAAGGGCCCGAAACGTCGGTTTGTTTGAAAAAACAAATATATGCGATTTAAATCCGGAAAAATAGTTTCATTTCCTATACTTATCATATAGATAAAAAGATGTCTTAGTTGAGAAGTTGTTGTCAGTCACAAATTACAAAAAATCATATTCATATTTGTTTCGACCTTTGGTGTTTAGTAATGGTGCGTGGGGCGAATGATACAATGATTGGCCCTTCCCTCCTTCGTGGGCGCATGTACGAGTCAAATAAGTAGGCGCAAATGAGAGAGGTTAATGGGTCTATGTTTGGTCATGAGAGAAATTTTTTTCATTAATGAGGTGTCAAATTACATTTGTATTTACAGTGTAAGTACTTGTTAGTATTTGGTATTAGAAGGAATTTAAAGAGTTGAGGTATTCTTAGGGAAGTCAAAGATAATTGCAACCATTTTAATTGTTATTATAAACAAAGCAATCGTAGTAGTCTAATGCAGCGTTTCCCATTTGGTGGGTCGCGACCCGGTACCGGGCCATCAAAATAAAATACCGGGTCGCAACATTCCCGCCTTGTTGAAGTGGAACCAGAACTCAGGATAAACTTTCGTCATTTTCCGCGAACTTGGATACTTTAGTAAAAAATAAGCAGCAACTCCGCACTACGCACTAAATAGGCGATACTGAAATAATATTAGTAAAACATTTTGACTAACAATAAATGTGTATTATTTTACTTAATGTAACCAGATTGCGTCTGAAAGTATTGAGTGGGCGAAGAAGCACTTTGAAAATTATCGGGCCATAACAGAAAAATGTTTGGGAAACATTGGTCTAATGGTTTGACCTACCGCCTTTCAAGCAAAGACTGTGGGTTCGAATCCGGCCTCGCGGTCTTAGTTTCCGGGAATTTATGTGCGAAATATATTTTGAAATTTACCATGAGCCTTTCGGTGAAGGAAAACATCGTGATGAGACCATCACGTCGGTCGAAGACGGTTCATAACCCTCGGAAACGCAGCCCCTAACCCGCATTTTGGTGAGTGTGGCGGAATATAGCCTAACCTTCGCCTGAGAGGAGACCCGTGCCCTGCAGTGGGATGTATAAATGGGTTGATAATGTTGAATCAAAGCAAACCTTTTTGTAATATTGTTTATATTAACAAAATGTCATTTCTAACCTGGATAGCTCATCTTGCCGTGCAGCGTTTTATTTACCAATAATTATTATTGCACTTTTTAGTGTCAGTAAGAAAACAAGGGTTGTTTAGTCCATGTTTTAGTTATTTTTGTAGTTTACCATGAATAAATAAAAAATAACTGGCGTTCGTGGTGATTAACATCACAATTAATGGGGCGGAAGGACATGTCTAACTTTGTTAACGCTCCCTTTTCAGATGCCACTTACCAAACATTAAGCGATGGCACATCCGTACAACATATAAACATTTTGTTTGCAAATGTACGCTGTACCTTAGCTATATCAGGGGTGAAAAATAGTAAAAAATAAGTTTTATGATAAAATAGTGAGCATTTGACCTCCAAATCACCTGATGGAAAGTGACGATAAGGTCGACGATGGCGCACGGTAAAAACAGATTACTTAGAAAAAGACAAAATTCTTTTTATGAATAGGAAATGAAACTATTTTTCCGGATTTAAATCGCAGGTCCCATGGTCACGGTTGACCATGACCATGGGACCTGTAAAGGGCCCGAAACGTAGGTTTGTTTGAAAAAACAAATATACGCGATTTCAATCCGGAAAAATACTTTCATTTCCTATGTGTAACAATCGCGAAAACCTAAGAACTCTTTTTATAAAGACAAATTTACTAAATCCAACAAAACGATCCTCTCCCTATAGACGCTAGAGAAGAATTACTTGATAAAAGTAAAAATACATCTCAAAAGTGTATTTTAGTTACAAGACAGAAATATTTAATCCAAGAGCAAATTAATTTACTTCCAAGTCACTAAGCCACTCTTGATTCAACAAAATATTTATTTTAGAAATGTCCGATTTTGATTTGAAAAAAAAAAAGAATGAAAAATTGAGAGGTACTTCACTATTTGACTGAAGATTTGTGTTTCCTAATATCAAAAAGGGTAAATTGTCAGGGTTATGGACCCAACAGTATGTCTCACTATCGTGAAAGCACACGGTTCAGTGCCAAACCTTCAAGTAGCAGAAGTAGGACTGAATCTTCTCAAATAATTGACGACCGTTCAATATCGTATAAATGCTACAGCGGTGGAAAGCTCTAACAATTCCAAATATATGAGATGACTTTATACTATTGAAGTTAACAAAACGATAGCGCATTTCAGAATACAACTAATGCCATCTAGCAGTGGCGTGATGGAACTAATTGCATGTTAAAGTTGTGCTTGTTACAAGTGTAGTTTGATTTCATTCTGAAACCAAATTTCTTAAATTATGACTATAAATAACACCCTAATAAACTAAAGATACTACGTATTGTTTCTTTGGATAAGTGACTGTTTATGATTTTTATGATTACAAGCACAAGTAAAAGTAATCGTTACCGCGTGCGCCTTCGGCGACATGTCACGACAACATTGACTATGAAAACGCAACGAAATGTTGCTTTAAGAATATACTCTAGAATTTAGAATATTAATCTGAATAGCAAACTACTTCTTTTTTTGTTTAAGAATATATTTTCTTAAAATACACCCAAGAAATTTTGAATTCATTTAAGATTATTTAAATTTGATGTAAGAGGTAAAAATTTCTCGACGTAAGTAATGCCCAATTAATTGATTAGAAATGAAATAAAATCTTGAAGGGAACGTATTAGGGGTTAAAGTATGAAATTGCCGTTTTATTGCAATAGGT
>NW_020653945.1:13776451-13820299 GCF_003589595.1 Hyposmocoma kahamanoa
TTCAGTACAAATCGGCAATTTCATACTTTAACCCCTATTATTAATAGACTAAACAAATTGAGACTGAATTTAATTTTCAGTGGGTATACATAGTACACACTTTAAATAACAATCCCTAATAATTTAATATAACCAGTTGTAGCAGCATAAACGTTAATGTAATGTTATGGAAATAGTATGTGAATGCATCTATTAGAGATTTTATTGACGTCCATTGACTGGCCGATGAATGAAACAACACCGGCCCGCCCACTGTCACTTGTTACGTTTCGTAAACTTGTTACTCTTGCCACTTTGTTTATTGTATCCTAAGTATATACTTGTGGCGACTTTCTTTTGTTTTTAGATGAAGCAAGCCGTTTTAAATTGTTTTTAGGACTTTAAAAATGCAGAGCTTCTCTCGGTTTAGGTACGCTAGTAGGTTTTAGGTAGGTACTCAAGTTGCAGGGTTGCTTTAATCTTGTAGGGTATTGTTTGGCAACTTTCTTAATTAAATTTATGTGTACCGCCCAATAATTTCGTCAGTTCCGTTCCTAATTTTTTCAGTTAATTGAAAAACTAAGTACAAGGTACGAAATTCGTTTAAGCTTCATTAATCATGTCACTCGGACTATCAATTAATAACTTATCTAATTTCTTTTGGAAAATATCTTCACCATTTAATGGGGAAAAATAAATCTGCCGACAGTTAGTAGTAAGTATTTTTTCTCTCTTCTACCCATTGTACCCTAATTAAACTGTCAGCAGTGACCGTCCTTGACTCAATGCTCGCCCACTACTGGTCTTTTATTTAGGAAGCAAAAAATACTGACATACGTATAGAATATTAATATTTACACTGGAAACATGTTAGTGAGTCATATGAAAGACAACATTATTCAATGCTGTCCTCATAACCAGGCCTAGTTCAAAGGACTTGTATCTGAGCCAAAAATTAAAAAAAGAAAAAGAAATCAAATTCTCAAATCAGTTGGCGTATTGTATAGTTATTTGGAAACTGTTTGACTATTTAAACAGTTTCCGTAACGTAGCCTTCTACACGCATAAATAAGCATATATCGTTAAAGCAACCTACAGTTTAGAGACAGTTTATTCAGGGCTTCTTAAAGAGGTTGGAAAGTAAAAGTATGGGACCTGTGAAGGGCCCGAAACATTGGTTTGTTTGAAAAAATAATTATACGCGAATTAGATTAAAAAAATAGTTTTATTGCCTTTTTTCTATAATACTAAGCGACGGGACGAATACGTCGTGGGCATGGAAGTAAGTGACACGCGTGTCCATAACGGTTGCAGTGCCACTCAGAGCTTTAAATTACAACGATCTGAGGGGCACTGCCACTGCGTCCGACACCCTGGGACATACATAAGTTGACAAGTTCTATGTGCCTGTAATTTCACTAGCATCCTTACCCTTCAAAACCCGAACGGTCACACTACTGCTTGGCGGCAGAAATAGGTAAGGTGGTAGTACTTCCCTGGACGAACTCTTTCACAAGGAGCTCTACTGCTACTAAAATCTCTACTACTACTATGTGTAACAATCGCGAATACCTAAGAACTTGATAGGTTGGAAAATATTCTCTGTCCAGAATAATACATGCGAACGTAACTTCTCACTCTATTCGAACAGACCTTTTCTTCTACAAATTCATTACAAATTCTAAAAAATTACAGAAATCTTCATAAGTACTAAACCAATTTTTTGTTCCTTCTCTAATAACCCAATCGTAAAATTCTATTAGTTCAATTAATTACGGTATAACAAAATCATTAAATCAACAATGTTTATGACCGTTAGAAGCGACAGAGTTGGAATAATTTAAAGATTTATCCGAACAGTGCGGTATACGCCTACAAAGGTGACGGGGGTCACGGCGTGTATGCGACTTTTCGTTTTTGTACGGTATAAGTTAAAAGAGACGTAGGTGGTATATTTGGTAAGAATTTTCTCTGATTAGCCTCTTTTGGAAAGTTTGAACTAGGAAAGATACAATCTTTACTAATACGTATTTAGTCAGAAATGAGACTGAGGACGGGTTCAATAGCACTATTGAATGAATAAGTTCTCAATGAGCATTGGATCAAACTGCGATACCAACCATACTATATAAAAGAGGTACAGTTAGTGAGATGTAGTCCGAGAGGAGATAATCCGAGGAAATCGTCGTCTTCAGTTCTGAGGAGCACGGCCTAAATTCTCCATTTTAGATATTAACAACCGATATAGGACAAAATATTTAGAACGTTGTGTAGTTTCGTCCCTGTGTAGTTTCGTCCCTTTCAGCTTAAATCTTGAGCTCGAATCTTTATCCGCCTCCAGTAGCCAGTGGTGGACAAATCGGCCAGCACTTCCGCCGCCTCTCAGCGAGCGCTGCGTGGGCGCACCATGTACCGGCCTGCGGAAAGGACGGTTTCTCAATGAACGATGGGACTATCATAAAGGGGGAATAAATTTGAAATATGTTTTGGTTTGAGATAGAAAAATTTTATGAATGTAGGAGAACAATTTTTGAGAAACCTTTTTAATAAGATAAAGACTAGTAATTCTGAATATGTAACTAAAATAGGAGAGTAGCAGTAGAGCTCCTTGTGAAAGAGGTCATCCAGGGAAATACTGCCACCTTACCTATTTCTGCAGCCAAGCAGTAATGTGAGCGTTGCTATATTCCGGTTTTGAAGGGTAAGGGTGCTGGTAAAATTACAGGCACATGGGACTTTTTAGCTTACGTCTCAGGATGATGGGCGCATAGGCAGTGCACCTCAGATCTTTGCGATTTAAACCTCTGAGAGGCACTGCAACTGCTATGGACAGGCGTGTCGTTTACCATCAGGCGCACGATTTGTTCGTTCCATCACTTAGTATCATAAAAAAAGATTTTGATTATGACATTACACTTCTGGTTCTAGTAAATGATGAAAATATGTGTTTTGTGTAAGATATAAATACTGACGTCCTTATAATAAATAACGTAATTGACATTTTTTGCGAAATTGAGTAATTAACATATTATCTGGCGATCAGCGAAACGAGATGTACATACAACCCCGTCAAATCAATTTTTTATATAATATATTATTTAGTTTCAGTTTCATTGTTAAAAGTGATTACACACGGCGGCTTTTAGCAGCGAACAGCTCTAAGCAAAATCAGCGTAATTGACATTTTTTATGTGCCAATCATGGTCAATGGTGCCAATAAAATTTTAGGTGTTAATATGTCTAAAGTTACCGAAATGACAATGCGTTAGTTATGACAAAGAAGGCAGGATAAATGTCGTAATATGAATACATACATATACCCGGTGGTTCAATTGTTTACGCGCTGGAATTTGAAGGTAATATAGGAGCTCCAAATAGACTAAGAACCTAGTAATCAAAACGTAACAATTGATTTGCTTAATTCGTACTAACTACACATATATAGCTGGTAGTAGATAGTAAACTAATTCTATTCAAACAATCATAACTCAAGTAACAATGTGCCAGTGTGATATTATAATACGAGGCCATTAAATTCGATTATCGAAGCCCACTATCGGTATGTATCAGATATAAATTAGTTAAACCATAGTGCCGAAATGATTAAGCGACGATCAATAGTTGAGAATAACTGTAATTATGTAGAGTTCAGTGTTATAATTATAATTAGTAGTAAGTAAACGTGCTTATGAAATGTATTTGTATAAACAACAGGTGTTTTGAAGTTATGGGTTCAAAAGACTGCTTGGTCGAGGATGGGCAAAAGAAGCTTCGGGCGCCCAGTGGCGAGATGGGTCCACGATTTAATACGGGTCGCAGGGAGTCAATGGACGCGGTTAGTACAGGACCGCGGTGGATGGCCCAAACTTCGGGAGGTCTATACCCTGAAGTGGGTTTTTTAATATCAAATGACGTGACGTACAAGTCATGCGCCTGATGGTAAGCTACACGCCTGTCCATAACAGTTGCAGTGCTACTCGGATCTTTAAATCGCAAAGATCTGAGGCGCACTGTCACTACGCCCGTCACCCTGAGACATATGTTAACAAGTTCTAGTGTCTGTAATTTCATCAACACCCTTAACCCTTCAAAACCGGAATACGTAATGCTGATATTACTGCTTGGCGACAGAAACAGGTAAGGTGGTAGTACTATCCTGGACGAACTCTATCACTAGGAGCTCTACTGCTACTGACACTAAAAGGGTGAAATCAGGCTGAGGATTATGATGATGACGAAAAATTACTCTTTAATTATTACTATAAGTTTTGATATAGTACTTATTAGTTCAAGTTTTGTAGTGTCATTTTTGTTTATAGCTTTCAACAGACTTGCACCACGTGTTTAGCAGAAATGAGACCAAGTTTAATGACTGTTATGGACTGTTTAAAAATAGACCTATAATAGAAATAATGGATAATAAAAAGAAAGAAGAAATTGATTTTTTCTTTGAGTTTGTTCGATCTTTTCATCAATTATTACAACGAACTGAAATAGTACCTTCACAAAAAATATATAAATAAAAATGTGCAACAGAATATGTTTTATATAGTTATAATGGGATATCTCATGTTCATAGGAGAAGGACTACCTTTATCGTATACTACGTATACGCGTTGTTATTCTTTTTTTTATTACATATCCTTTTCTGTACGTAAAAACTAGGAATACTTAATAAAACACTAAGTGTAACAGTGTAAAATATTTCCCATTGTAATAATTACAAATAAAGCTTGAGAGACAGCCGTCTCGGCACGCTCTACGCGCCACTTCATTATTTTGCGACAGGGTTGACATTTTCTTTTTTCTGGAAACTTTCTATATATATTTTTGTTTTCCGGTTCGATAAAGGAGGTTATTAACGTATTGTTCACTTTGTGTTACCCACGTTTAGTGATGAGAGGACTCTATCGGTCATTTTATATTTATCGTTTAGAATGGAACATTTTATGATCGAAGTTATAGTGAAATCAATTATAATATTTAAATAAAATTAATTGCTAAGAACTAAAAAATAATTCAAAGACAACCAATCAATAAAAATACAGAGCTATTGATTTTATATATAAGGTTCAGTAACGAAAATAAACAAGAAGTCCAACGACTCTCGTTATAATTTTAATAAATAATAAGCAACAACCCTGACAGCTTAGAATATTGTGAATGACGTCAACATAATGAAGAAACTGTGTCATTTATAAAGAAAACTTTTTCGGCGAACGAGTTTCAAAGGTAGAGAGAGCTCTTTTCCCATTTTCGCTTGAGTAAGGCGTCAAACTTTAGGACATTTTGGGAGCTTATATTGTACCCACCGTTAATTAAGGTCAAGCGGGGTCAAAGCGTTTACGGGGAAATTGTATTCTTCCCATTGCTTACAAAAAAAGATTTCGTTTATCCCTGGTTCATTTGTTTGAAATATAAATGTAAGTCTGCTCAGATGATGCCTCTTCTTATTTTGTTACTTTTCTTAACATACTTGTAAGAAGAAAGAAATGTACCTTTATCCATTAGTCACATAGTCGAATTTAAGTTGAATTAGTCAAGAACGTGTGTGTATTGTTTCTTCTTTGATCATACCTTTTTGTTACACGATTTAGAAATGACACCTTTGACAAAAACGTAAATTTATAAATTCACTATATGATCATATGATATTATGTCAATTATAGAAAATAAATGAAACAAAGTGTGTTTAGGTCAAATTGTATGACCTTCCTATGTAAGCAAAAAGTTATCCATTAATTTCGATCGTAGAATCTTTGAACCGTTTATTCCCAAACTTCTCTCCTTAAAAGTTGATATTTTGATGATATGGCCTTATTACACCAAAGAAGGATGCAAGTTTTCGCATAATGTATATGTTAGGTACGTTGGAACAAACATTGTGAATAGGTTTAAAATTCAGACCGCCATTTTGGTAGATTTTTTCCAATTTTAACGCATAAACGTATGTACCATAATTTGCTAGCAAATATCTTTCATACACTATTTTTGTATTGAATTACGAGTGATCGCCGCAAAGAAAGAAAAGTATATAGTATACACTTAGAAAATGTTAATCCACATTTCTCAAACAAATCTACCAAAACCGGTAAATTACGTAACGTTGTAGAATATTGTGTATGTAAATATATTCAGTAGTCAGAAATAGAAACATAAAGCGGCCATAAACAGTGCAGATTATAGTCGCGTGCCGGCGATCTGATACACAAAGTCTTTGTAAGCGCTACTAAGATAACGTTTACTAGACTTTGTCATGACGCGACAACGACGCCTTCTGGGCATTGCTACGGAACTGGTACTTGAATAAAAAATATATGTGTCAACATACAAGAATCTCAAAATCAATAGAATATTTCATACTGAGAAGAATATTTGATAAACCAAAGCAAATGTGCAATAAAAATGTTGTTAGAAAAAGTAGCAATTAGCAACTTATATTAGGAAACTTGATTTCTCAGAGGAAACGAAACAAAAGCAGTTGAATTTATTACCAAAGTATTTTTAGAATAAAAGCCAATCGATCTACTGCCATCTGTTTCCACAGGCATTAATTCTATTTGGAAGAAGTAGTGAGGCAGAGGTTGTCAACGTCACTCTACAGCGAGATTAAGGTCGCTGACGCTGACAGTAAATGAAATTCCAGCATGCGGCCCGCGCGCCCCTGGTAACGCGTAAAATAAGAGCAGCCCGTGGTTGGCTGACGCCGTTGCGACCTGCGTCACTTTAATGAGACGTGTTGGGTAGCAAAAATAAAGGTTAGAGTTAGGTGAATGCATAAATGTGGACTTTGTTGTTGTGTATTGTGATGTAACTAGCGATAGTTCCCGTAAAATTCATTGGCTGCGAGAGCTGGCTATGTGTGAACTACAGTGAACACTCGGATCGGAAAGTACTACACTAAATAAATGAAAATTCTGAAGATGTTTGTTATTGAAATAATACTCAATTTCCTGTACAAAAATTACGTTATTACATTTTAATTTCAAACCTAAAAATACTAAACAACAAGAATCAATATCTATTAACTGCAAACTCCAGACATCTGTTCAGTTATCAATTGGAGCCAAGTGCTGCATGACACCGACACATTACTGACGTCTTGCCCAGATTAGATACCGGGGAATATGCTAATTCAGAGTGTATAGAATAAACTTATGCTTAGACGTCTGTACTATAGTATAGTATGATAAGTGTGGTAACTCGATACAAATGTCGCAGAGCAGCGCGCTGTGTACGGACGCACACATTCGCATAACCTCGCGGTTCACTCTCGTTGCATAGCGCGGATCGTCACTCGCGCCACAAATTATAGAATTGCATTGAAATGGTCGCTCGGTGTTTAAAAAATGACATTAATTGTCGTGTTTATGGTAAACAAGAGAGCCTCAATATCAGTTCAGCATTTAATTTGTGTTTCATAATCATACCTACTCCAAAACCAAGATACCAATCCGCGATGCTGGTATAAAAATATCGATACGTAAGTACATGCTGCATTTAATAAAGGTTATTTCAAAGCGAATTGTAGGCGTTTACCTACGCGCCGAAAAGGCGGGAGTTGCCCTATTTGCTTTTATTATACATACATTATACTATGTCTTAAGCTGCCTTTCCACCAGAGATGGGCGATGTAGCGAGGCGGTGTGCGAGGAAAAAACTACCAATAGAATTACTCCATTTCCCTAGCCTCGCTTAGCGAAGCTCTGATGGAAAACGGCTAGCGGAGCTAAGTGTTTGTACATACAAAATAGCGAGAAATGTGTGCGAGAGATGTGTGCCAGGAATGTGGGCGAGGGATGAGGGCGAGGAATGTGTGCAAAACGGTGTAAGAAACTAGAGCTACTGAAAGTATGACACTTACTGACACTCACCCCACCGTACCGTACCCCGCTCGCATATAGCTGAAAAGAGTCCATAACGCATCCTCTCACCGCGCCGGTGCACATCCTCTCACCACCTGGTTAACTCGCACATCTCTGGTGGAATGCCTTTCCACCAGAGATGTGCGCGGGCCTTACAGCGAGCGAATAGTTGCGCTAGTAAATGTGTATCATCTACGTTACCAACATATTGAATTTTTTTGTAGGTATTCATATTTATTTTGAGTTCAAGTTCAAGAGTTGTTATTTAATCAACTTTTATATTTAGCAGAATTGTATGTAAGTAGCAGTAGAGCTCCTTGTAAAAGAGTTCGTCCAGGGAAGTACTGCCAGTTTACCTACTTCTGCCGCCAAGCAGTAATGTGAGCATTACTGGTTTTGAAGGGTAAGGATACTGGTGAAATTACAGGCACATGTGCCTTGTCAATTTATGTCTCAGGGTGGCAGCAGCAGAGGCAGTGTCTCTCGGATCTTTGTGATTCAAAGCTCCGAGATCTAATGGCATGATCTGAGAGGCACTGCAACTGCTATGGACAGGTGTGTTGCTTAACACCAGGCGCACGACTTATTCGTCCTGTCACTTAGTATCACAAAAAAAACAGCGAGTCTTCTTTTTTAAATACATCTTGTACTGTACACTAATTTACCTTACAATCATAACGGAAGCCTTATACTTCATTCATAAACAACAAAAAGAAAGGAAAAATAGACAGTAAGGAAAAAATATTTTCTTGTTTTATTTTTGCTATTCGTTTGCCGAAGTTGAGCAGCGTAGTTAATTAGAATTTAACAGTCAATAAGATCCTTTAAGCCATTTACTAACATATTTCACGTGACCTGTCTAAAGGTTTACATTTGCTATAATTTACTTTCATTGTTACATTGTTTTCAAAAGGTCTGAGATAATACCTTAATGGAAAATAAAACGTACAATATGAATAGTGCGATTCACTTATTTCACTCTTCTAAATAATCAGGTAACTTAAAGATATGATCGGATATGAAACAATTTTCATCCAGACCTAAATAGTGTTTTATATATTATATAGTGTTAATGTTTGTTTTTTCAAACAACCCAACGTTTTGGACTATTTACAAGTCCTATGATTTCGTCTGTTTGAGGACACTATTCCATGTTAAATAGCACCACACGTAACGCAATGAATCGTAATGGTTTATCAAGTTGGTTATATTGTCAAAAAGTAGCGCATTAATATTTAAAACATGGCATATGGCTAAGTATAGTATATTAATTCCAAAAATGTTCGCTTCATCATTCAACTTATGCAAACTCGAGAGCAAAGTAATCAGCGTTTCTTCGGCAGCGAAAATTGACGCACTCCGCGACAAATTAAAAACCGTCGCTGCATTAATGGCGCTCAAATGAAAATTTTCAACACCATTGTCTATAACGAACAATGTCTTACTATGCTGACAGGTTTTATTTTGTCAGATTTTTATAGTATAATATCATTGGATTTTTCAGAGAAAACCTTAGAGGATGAAAAAAGTTTCCATAGTCTAAGGAGAGAACTACCAAATTTAAATTTGTACATAGACAATTATTCTTATTTACAAGAGTAGAGTGTCTTCAAATTAGACGCTAGACTGCAGAAGTGGCGCGCGCGTGACACGACTGTGGCCCTGCAGCTGCACTTTTAAATATTTTAACAATGATTTTAAGTATTAGTATTTTAAATATTAGTTTATTTCTCTCTCTTTCTCTCTCTCTTCTTTTCTTGTACGAGCATTTAATTTGAACTACTTACTTACTCTTGTACATAAGAATCACTGTCTATGCATATATTTATGTTTACATATTTTTGGGTTTAGGTGCTCTTCTATCGTAATCTGTCTGAGATGCTTCGTAATATTTGAAGAGTATTTAACTAAAATTTTAGCAAAGTAAAATACACCAAGAGTCATTTTGTGATGCATTCACTTGTCCATTGCGGTTTCCTGAACTACTTGGAAAGTAATTTTCGCGTTCCATAACTTGCGAGTTGGTCTGAAAACTTAGCCGTAAGTTTTCAGACTCTGAGTACGTGTTCCTGTCACTGCAAGTTGCTTTGTTGGTATTGGATATTACAAGAACTTCAGATATTGAATATGAAGATGAATTATGATTATAAAAAGTACTTCTGTAACTGACTCTTTTATTATTGTTGGTTTATTGAAAATTAAATTATGTTTTTGGGTCTAAATTGCGCATATTAGTTTTCATAAACATACCAACGTTTCAGGCCCTTTACAATTCCCATGAGCACGGCTGATTGTAAAGGGCCAGAAACGTTATTTCATTTGAGAAAGGAAATATAAAAGATTTAGATCCGAAAATATAGGTACATTTCCAATGTGAAACAATCACGAAAACCTTAGAACTCGATATTGTTAATTTATGTTGTATAAAGAGTGTGTTTATTGAATTCCAAGTACCTATTGTTTTAAGTACTACTAAAAGATTACCTTTATACATACGTACCTACCTGTCCCCACGGCATCTCCCGTTTTGTTATTTCTGCCCTCATTGTAATATCTAACGTATTTACATTTTGATAACTTTCGAATTATTAGCACCTAAAGTTTTTTTATTTGAAAAATGTCAATTACGCTGATTTTGGCTAACAATAAAATTAATAAGATATATAAATACCGCTTATATGGGTTGTAGACCTTGTTTCGCTGACTCCAGACATCGCTCATTTGGTAGTATGCTGACGTTATTGTAATTTTGGCAAAAAAACGTGTTAATAACTCAATTTACATCAAATTAGCTATTTATTTATTTATATTGTAAAACCATTGTAAAACTTACACTAGCTATAACAATAACTAAACATGTAAGCCTTAGACAATAAGGGTTGAGTCAATCACTGGCCAAAAGCAAGCTGCGAACACAGACCTTCTGGCGGTGACCGACTCCGAGTAGTAACCAACCAATGTCAGATATTTCGATTCACAGTTATTGAACACGTCACTATCATTAATCCAATTTAGAGATTCTATCAAGGTTAGAGCCTCGTAGATTGGTGTCCATCTTAGTACCTCGTACGGATTAGATGTAGAGCGAACAGGGGCTGTCGACGCTGGCGTGCAACATACCGTGCTATGATAAGGATTTCATGAAATCCGTGTATTTCATACTTTTGTTCTATCATTTAATGTACTTATCTCCATTATTTCAGGCTACTTCGGCAAGTATCTGAACAAGTATAACGGGTCGTACATCCCCCCCGGATGGAGGGAATGGGGAGGTCTGATCATGAACTCCAAATATTACAATTACAGCATTAACATGAACGGGAAGCGGATCAAACATGGCGATGATTATCATCGGGTAAGGGTTGAGTTTCCCACTTAAGTACGAACAATAACTTAATCCCTATATAGGTATGTTAGGTACCATAACTTAAAGTGGATAATGCTGAAAGTGATTAACGGATTAATCTAGAACATCTAGTATATAATCTAGAAGAAGCAGTGGTCATGATATGTAATAGACTGACTTGTGTCGGTATTAACAAATTGCACATTCAGTGAAACAGTGTCTGGACTGAAAACGAGTTAAGTTTATTTTTTGTTTTTACTTATCATTTGAGAGAGCTCCTAAATTACACTACAATAAGCATTGCGCTCTCTATCGAACAATGAAGGAATAAATTAAATGTCTCTGTTTTTCAATCGACTTCAAAAAAGGAGGATTTTCTCAATTGAACCTTATTTTTTTGTGTATGTTACGCAATTACTTTTTAATTTTGTGAACCAATTTCGATGATTCTTTTCTTGTTGTGGGTACCTCAGTTGTGGCCCCATTCAAATTTGAAAAAATATTCTACCTTTATGGGTAGCAAATTGGTGGATGAATCCGGTTTATTTGGATTTCACGCACTTACCGTTAACTGATTTCAATAAAACTTGGCAAACCTTCTTTATAGTTATAATTATAATGTGTATAAATTTCATCGTCAAGTATTTTTCAAATTTTTTTGCAGTTAGGTCTATGTTTCACCGTCTACAAAAACAAGTCTAAAAAACATCAACGGTGAAATGACAATTAAAGTTAAGGAGTAAAGAACAGAGAAATCAGAAAAGAAATATTATTAATAACATTACACATTATTATTCAACGCGTTATGCATTGAAGGTTCGCATTTCTTTCCCAGGATTACTACCCAGATCTCATAGCCAACGACTCAATAGCATTCCTGCGAGCTTCAAAGAGACGTTTCTCCAGGAAACCAGTTCTGCTGGTGATGTCGTTCCCTGCTCCGCACGGCCCCGAAGACTCCGCCCCGCAGTTCTCACATCTCTTCTTTAATGTTACCACGCATCAGTAAGTATCAGTACATGTGACTTATTTATTCAGTCAACTATTTATAGCAGCTGTTAATTTTTAAATTGGTTCTGGTCGTATTCAGATGCGCCCCACATAAATTTTGTTATTCCAGTATTCATGGCGAACCTAGACATTGCCTTTATGCTTTGAGACAAGGTAATTGGTGTGATTATTATGGCTACAAAGATCGCAGGACGCAAATAAAAATTCCCTCTGAGAAACTTACGATAGTTCCTTCACTAGTGAAGTATTTTCACAAAAAATATATGGTAGTAAAAATATCATCATATTCAATCAAATAATAAATGGCGTGATTGTTAACAAAAAAGTAGTGAAGTGTGTTTTGAGTTAAATAATAAATAGATAAGCACATATAGAAATATAGAAAGTTATATCTGTTTAAAAAATACTTACCTACGTTTAATAATTTCTGTTAGTGTTGTTATTCTTGCCGATTATATATCAAGTATGGATGGTAAAATGTCAGTGTTGTCGCAATATTATTAAACTAATAGATATAGATAAATAATCTGATACTCTGAAAGGCGTTGTACGAACATTATTGCGTTTACTACATTTTCTCCACATTTTATCTTCGTCCTGAAAAATTACATAGAAATCACGTTCAAGGTTTTCACTCTAAGACGACGGTATGACTATTTCGTACCCTCCAATAAAGCCACTGATAATACGTCAAAAGTGCTTATATCACATGAAAGTCATAAAAATAATGGAACAAATTATGTACTTAATATGTGAAAAACTCCTATTTAATCACAAAAAAAAGTTGTCGATTAATTTCTGTCCCTCCTACGTAAAGAATCGTAAGCCCAAATTCACAACTTTACAAGGGAACGTCTTTAATGTAAAAACAAACATAATACCTGCGATTCTGGAGATATTATAATTAAATTTGTTACATATCCTTTGTTTTTCTTGCTTTATAATTTCACGGCTTAATCGATGTAGTTGTCGATTTAAACTTATCTTTTGAAAATTGTAACTTTGCAGATGTGGTCTTATTACACCTCGGGTGCAATTTGTTTTAGTAAACGTCACTTTCATTTACAAGTTAGAAAGAACCTGCTTTGTTATACTTATTTTATTATCTTCTACGTTTCTTTGTTCCCTTGAAAACGCAAAAGGTCACTTATTCAATCAATAAAGTTCAACGACTAGGTGAAAAGATTAGGAATCCATTGCCTTTACGAAAGGTCAGCGGTGTATAGCTATTTCTGTACCCGTTTATTGAAGCCCTTTGTTTTGCATTGGTTTTTAACCTATAGAACCACCTATTTGTTATTATTTAAGAGGGAGGGACACAAAACTAATGGTTCGTTTACGGAGGCGACGTCCAAACGGGGAGTGGTCATCATGCCAAGCGTGCAGACCAAAAATCTGTTGACGAAATTCACAGCAGCGCGCCGAACTTAAATGTTTACAAAAACGGTAATTGCTGTGGCCCTCACACAGGCGGCCATCTTGTGCTTCTTTTAATATCTAAGGAGTACTGGGTTTTGGAATCTCGTAAGACCGTGGGAATTATTTATCGTCGTAATTTTGTAATTATTTCGGTTTTGAAAACACATTTCTTTGACAAAAATACTTCCACATATATGGAAGCTGCGTATAATTTTATAATTTTTATATGCGTATAATTATTTCAAATTTATTTCCTTGCGTTGGTTTTGAGTAATTTTTTTTTGTAACAATTTTTTATCGTGTTATTTTAGCTCGAGTTTTTGTATATACCCTTCTCCGCTTCGCGTAGCAGTCTAACGCAGTCAAATCCTCAATCATTCTTAATCAAGTAATCGCTCAAATGCTATGATTTTGATTTGTGCAAAAGAAATTGCTTATAAGTCTTTTTTACCATTTTCTGGCGATAGGTTTTGCGGGATCGTCCGAAATTTTCGCGTATACTTACAGAGAGTTGGCCTGAATACCTATTCGTAATTCTAAGAGCTGATTTATGTTTCATAAGGTGTTTAGACTCGCTGGCTTGCACTCCGATTTTGCTGGAACAGAGACGCAGTGGGCGAATTTACTGCTACAGATAATTAAAAAAAAGCAAATTGGAAAGGAAAGTTTCAGGTTCATACAGCCACTTTAAAAAAGAACCTATTATTATCGCTGCTTTGAAAAAACATTTCTTTCCATGTTTTAAATAACGAATTTAATACTGTAGTAGATATCTACTACAAAGCAGAAATTGTAAAAGAAGCAGTAGAGCTCCTTGTGAAAGAGTTCGTTTCGTTGTCCAGGATAGTACTGCCACCTTACCTATTTCTGCCGCCAAGCAGTAATGTCAGCATTACTGTGTTCCGGCTCTGAAAGATATGGGCGCTGGTGAAATTACAGGCACATGGGACTTGTCAACGTATGTCTCAGGGTGACTGACGCAGTAGCAGTGCCTCTCAGATCTTTGCGATTTAAAGCTGAGTGGCACTGCAACTGTTATGGACAGGTGCGTAGTTTACCATCACGCGCACGAGTTGTTCGTCCCGTCACTAGTTATTCTTAAAAAATATATAAAAGACTTCTATCAATTTGGATAGGATGACATAAAGAAACAAATATAATTCCGTCGCTACAATGGACTCCATCAATTGCGATGGAAATTATACTGAAGCTTACGCAACTAGCAATTTAGGTCCAAAAAATAGGCCAAAGTAAATTCGTCTCTGATGACAAGGAGTTTATTCAACGGATGATGTAGGAGCGGAATAATTCACAATACAATCTTCTAAAGTGACATGTAGGTATTTCGGTGCTCATTGACTCATCGTCTTTGCACTAGGTGGAACTTGGATCTTGTTTTTTTTCATAGACGTGACCTAACTACATATGAAAAGCACATACGATATGCATAAATTATATTTTTATATATATTACGACTGTTATTCTACTAACAGAAGCATGCTTTTTTCCACAAAAACCTTTACCTCCGTTAAACCTAGTAACTACTGATTCATAACAATTTATCCGCCATACAATCTACATGTCTAAAGGTTTTTTAGAGATAACATGACATTGTGCACTTTCGCCAAGGTATCGTAACGTACTTGTTTCCTTCCTTCGTCGCATATAATCTGCATGTGCAGATTTGAGATAATATGAAATTCTATGCTTTCGCTAAGGTATCGTAAAGTACTTGTTTTCTTCCTTCATAGCATATAATCTGCATCTGGTGATTTTTTCAACATAATAATATGATGTACTATACTTTCGCCAAGGTGTAGTAACGTAGGTACTTGTTTTCTTATTTTGTACTTTATCGTAGTAGTGATTAAGTTATAACAGAAATCGGAATAGACAGAAAATCCCACTAAAATCTCAAAATTGTTAAAAACAAAAGGCAAAAAAAAGTTACTTTTTTGTTTACATTTACAAAACTTTTATTCTAAATGTACGATTGTAGTACCTACAGTAATTACTAGGTACTCATAAAAAATATGGAACTAAATATCATCATAACCTTGGTATAATAAAGTCACAGGTCAAAATCATACGTCAAAAGAAGGTCAAAAGTACTTTTTCACCTCACTAGCTCTAAGCGGAAAGGCTTTCTTTCTCATTACAAATCTGCGCGCAAAAGCGGTTTTTGCACGCTAGCGTGGAAAAGGTTTTTGAAATTCTAACTTGATACCGTGGGCTGTGGTGCAGCAAATTTTTCTTTCGATGAAAAAAAAGATAATGACACTTTCAACTACGCGATTTGTCGTAGATTACCTATAAAAGTAATATAAATCCGTTGGTATATTTTATTCTTGTTATTGTTGACATTAAATTGACAATAAATAACTGTGTTTATTAAATTATTTTAATTCGTCGAAGAATTAAAATAATTTCAATATCACTTACTCACACAAAATAAAAGTACAACCAAAAATAAAAATTGATGAGGTGTAAATTCAGAACGCATCCGAAGATAAACTTTTTCTTTTAATTAAAACGGATGTTTTATAGTTCAACTGTTTTTCTCTCATCTACCATTTTCCTCGTTATAGTGAGGTGAAAAGTTGTGTGTTTCGCTTGGCAACAACGTTGTTTTGCGTCTCGTGTCTTGAAACCCTCGCTACGCTTAGGAATTTATTTTTGAACTTAATCTATTTTTCAATACAAGCATTCGCGTCAAACAGCAACTTTGCAGCATTGCATAACAGATAACTATTATCACGTGAATGTCTTTTAACTAATACAACGTACATGAAACAAATGTATGTGTGAAACTTTGTAACTCTCCTATTTAAGCGTAAAAAGTTATCGACTAATTTCGTTCTTAGAATCTTTATACCTCTCCCTTCAAAAGTTGTCATATTGCAGATGTGGCTTTTGTGGTTTCTAAGAGAGGTATTACCCTCTTTTAAGTATATTACTTTCCTGAAATTTAGGTAAATGCACTTGTGTTTACTAAAATCGCTGGTTATTTAGTTGGAGCACAGGTTCTCAAACTTTTTGGCTAACTGTCCACTTAGGCAAGGTAAACAAATTGTAACGCCCACTACCACAAAAAACAGTTGAAAACACGTGTTTTTATATTAACTTAAGACAAAGAGCCACAAGGAAAAAATATATAAACAAGTATGTAGTGTAGTTTATATAAATACTTCAGATTTTTTTCTAATACGGCAACACCCCCTGGATAACATCATCGCCCCCCAATTGCTTCCGAGGCCCCTACCGCCTTAAGACTCTACAGCGCACACTGGGGGTCGGTAGGGACCACTTTGGGAAACTATGAATTACAGTATAAACAATGAATGATTGAATAAACGAAAATGTCTTTATTGAACGTAAAATATGTAGTGGCAACACAGAACACTAACTTCCAATATTAATGTTACAAAGTTAATGTACAGACTAAAAACAGTATACCTTCAAAGTACCACATTAGCCACGCAATACCCTAAAACAAATTAATTGCATCGATCGATGTAGCCATAGCTCACCTTAAAGGTCCGTGGCTTTCGCATAAATTTACCGACTTGCGGCACATAAAAGCCGATGGCAAATAAACGACCAGCTAGCACCCTGATTAATGTTTTCATTTACATTTGCCGTTTGTTATACAAGATAAGTATTTGCAGGTATTTCATTATCGTCTGTTTAAAGGTAAAACCACATAAGTGACATTTCTACAAAAAGTCTTTAAATAGCTATGGAAAGAAAATCACTATCTTTCTGCAGGTGAAACTCAATAACAAAAAAGCTATAAACTTAGGTCAATGCTTAAACCCAATAAGTGGTTTTATCTGCAGAAAGATAGTGATTTTCTTACAACAGGTACATAATTTGGAGATTTTTTGTGGATTTGTGGAATCTCACTTATGTGATTTTACCTCTAAGCAGACGATATGCAGTCATGATTAAGTCGGCTTTGTAAGCTGAAATCATGGTAGTCCTCATTAATTGCCTAAATATGTGAAATTCAAAGCATTGCGATACTGTAACTTATAAAACATTCTGTCTACTATTAATAGGTACTTTTAGTAGTAAAAAAACACTTAAAATAAGTCTAGAACAGTAATAGATTTTTATTCTTTTTCTACATCGAAACAGGTAGGTCCTACCTGGCTAACCTAAAAACGTCGTATAAGACTTGATACGCTTTGTAATGCGTATCACAATGTCCCTCACATTCAGAGTGTTCGTACCAGAAACTAGGTTTTCGAATTTTGAAAACAAATTCTCTCCATGAGATGACCCGATCGATCGGTTAAAATCGCCTCAGTGGTTATATCACGGGCTTTGCCGCCAGTTCATACGGTTTATAACTTTTAAAATGAACTGCAGTACCTGTTTACAATAACGATATTGGTAAACAAGTATTTTAATATAGGTAAGTAGGCTTCATCTCATCATACTGTAGTTGTTTCCGATTTCCATAACACAAGTGCTTCAATCTGTAATTAAAATATATGTATATTAAAATATATGTGTATACAAGTGCTTCAATCTGTAATTAAAATATACTCTTAGTAGTATATATGTATGTACTATGTAATATGTTGAACTTTATCTTTTTGAATACTTTTGCATTGAAGTATAAAATTAGGGATAGGTAGCTAAGAAAATAGGATGTTTATCAATGGTTTTTAATAAATATTTATAAATAAACCAAAAATACCCTTAAGGGACCGTACCTTACGTCCATATTTAATTTGTAGCTTTATATTCGGTAAAAATATGTATTTATGGAAAAAAGCAGCATACATAATGTTTATTCTGCTGCTATCGACTATCCGGCGCCGGAGTTAAATCTTGGACGGATCGTTTAATATTCCACCTATATGAGCTGTAGTAAAACGACAACAGTAGTGTATCTCTACAGAAAAGCGCTAATTTTTCACTCATACAAGCGCTTCCTTTGAAGCTCTTATTTATGCGGAAAGCCGTACTTAATCCCTATATAGATTCCCATTTATCTGTTTTGTATATATGCTCTACAGAGTTCTTATCCTTGACAATTCTTCTCAGGAAAATCTGCCTTCCGAATGAATAGTAAAGTAGCAGTAGAGCTTCTTATGAAAGAGTTCGTCCAGGGAAGTACTGTCACACCCCGGACACGCCATACAACAGTCGAAAATTATTTACCTACTCCTACTACATACAGCAAAGCGCTATCTGCACACGCGCAAATGTGTGCGTGAAGTGGCAGGGTTACCCATCACTTTCTTGCACTTACGTTACGTGATCAGAGCGGCAACATAGCGAAAATGCTCGAAAACGCGAATCTATTATCTATTATTCTATTAATAGAATATAGAATCCTAATAATTACACATGTCTATTATATATTTCGATATAATACGGTATTTCTAATTAATTCACTAACTAGAGTAATATTGAAGATTTATTTAAAAAATATGTTAAAAGCACTTCAAATGTTATATTTTGGACATGTACTTTTGAATAAGGTAACCAAGGTATTTGAAATTGCGTGTCCAAGTTGATCATCATTACTTAGTTAATAATTAGGTATATTCGCGACTTACGTAATATTTATCGGCAATATCAATTGAAAATTCGAGAACCCTTGTCTACTAGCTCACGAACTCATGGCGCCTCATTATATTGATTTAATAAATCTGTATTTTTTACACATACATATTACTCTGCAGTAAATAAATGATGAAAACTATAACTGAATGAGTCTCAGACATAAGTATTTTTTCTTACTTCGTTTCATCTTTCGGACAATGATGATAAACAGCCGTACACAGCACAATTCACGACCATTATAAATAGTAACGTAAAATGATGTTTTATTAACGTACAAGTTTCGTAATGAATAAATGAAAACTATTTTCAAATATCAAAGCCGTCTTCGCGCGAAAATGGCTCGCCGGCAGCCTTGTTGTCGTTCAGTCAATGTGACCGGCAATGTGCGGGGCGTGGTGCGGTATCTAAAGCTAGGGAGGGGCAAAGAGTGTTCGTTCTGTTTACTTTTTTGTTCTCTGGCACTGCCACCTTTACCTATTTTTGCCGCCAATCAGTACTGTGAGCATTACCGCGTTTCAGTTTCAAAGGGTAATGGTACTGAATTTACAGGCACATGGGACTTGTCAAGTTATGTCTCTGAGTGACAGGCGCAGTTGCAGTGCACCTCAGACCTTTGTGATTTAAAGCCCTGAGTAGCACTGCAACTTAACACCAGGTACACGACTTGTTCGTTCTGGCACTTATTATGAAAAAAAGAAACAATTAAAAAAAGGGTGAAGAAATAGATTTTTCACAGGTAGCGCTACGCCAAAAGCTTCGTCAGGTCCTCTAGTTTGTTCCGTGGCCTAATTACGTAGCGTCTGGAAGACGTTAGTTCGAATCCTGCCGGGTCGAAGGATTTTTTCCTAAGCGTTCGTCGATCTTTGTATTAATACTCGTAATTATAACAAACTAGTAGTTTTACAAAAATAATTGCATATGGTGGTAGCCAACATCGGTGCTTTCAATAAACTTAAAAAATAACAACAACAATTTCAAGAGTAACTTACTTTTGGAATTGTTATTGTTTCTTACCTTTTTCTTACCTACGAAACCGCATACCCCGCATGCCTACGAAATAAAGTTATTTTGAATGAACATAATTTAAATTGACGCACTTCTGTGGAAATAGATGCCATACTGTTTTCTTTTTGCTATGCTAAGACACCGAGCCGTGTGGTCCAAACCCGTCTCCGACAAATGAGGTTTTAAAATGTGTGTAACACTAATGGAACCTAAATCCACCTAAAATAACAATCTGACCGTTTTAATTTTATTGCTTCATGAGAGATGGGAATGCTTTGTGTTTTATTTTATATTATGTCGAACGTATAGGGTGCCGATCCCTATCGACGGGTTTATCATTATTATTTATTTATCATTATTATTTTAACTGCCTCAGTGGTCGAACAGTTACCATGCCGGACTGCCACGCAGAGATCCCAGGTTCGATTCCCGGGCCGGGAGAAATATTTGTATGGCCTACATTTATTTCTCTCGTGAGTTTGGGTGTAATTTGTGGTTGTCTATGTGTGTCCATGGCACCCGCGACACAGGGTTTCCCTAGTGCGGGGCTATGTCGAGTGTGTGCGTTTCTAAAAAAAAAGATTTCATTCAAGTTTCCTTATTTAAGTTGAATGTAGAAACATTTATTTTTACACAAAATTACATGTTTCTACCTACATTCAAATATACTAAAATTATGTCCTTGGATTACATAATACCTAAGGACCTAATTTTAATATAATAAGTATAATGGACCTTCGCGCAATAAAGTAAGCACACTAATTTACAAAAGGTGTTTTGTAAATTATATTGTCTTGATATTACACAAATTTTATTATAATCGCCTACTTATGTATTTTCATGGTGAAGCTGTTATCAGATGGACAGCATGTGTGCTGTTAACACATTTGACTGCATGCAAACGAGATATCAACTGCATTTTAGTAGCAGTGGAGCTGCTTGTGAAAGAGTTCGTCCAGGGAAGTACTGCCACCTAACCTAGTTCTGCCGCCAACAGTGGCGAATTTGCAGTCTTGGCCGCCCTAGACCCCAGGCTATGTAGTTCGCACCAGCCGCCCTTTTCTCAGCACTCATCATATATTGGTAGACTACACAATGAATGTACTTTATTGCTAACTTTTATCGAAATCGATTCAGAAAATTAGTTAACTATAATAGCTGCTAGTTTTCAATATTTTTGGAGGTTTCAGATTTAAATAAAACATTTAAAACGGTTTTTTCACGATTGGCCCCTCGTAAAATCTGGCCGCCCTAGGCCAGGGTCTACTGGACCTTAGGGCAAATCCGCCACTGGCCGCCAAGCACTAATGTTAGCATTACTGATTTCCGGTTTTAAAAGGTTAAGGGTGCTGGTGAGACTACAGACATATTATGGGGCTTGACAACTTTATGTCTCAGAGTAAGGGGCGTAGTGACAGCGCTTCTCAGACTTTTGTGATTTAAAACTATGAGTGGCACTGTAACTGTTATGGATAGGCGTGGCGCTTACCACCATGACTTGTTAGTCCCGTCACTTGACATTATAATTATTATTATTATTATCATTGTATAGAGAAGCAGTAGACGGCAACTACACAGAAAGCAATTAGAAATCGCTTTGTAAATCCCGTAATCTGATATTTAATTTTACGGTAAACGGCGTTACTGTCCACGAAAGGGTTAATTATTCTATTATATCTTACATATTATCTTATATATATATATATATAAAATGCATTGTATATATATATATATATATATATATAATTATATATATATATATATACACAATGCATATTCAAACGTCGCCACTGTTTGAATCACCAGACAGGCAATATGCTATCTAATATCCAGTCCCATCTGCAACCTGCGAGACAGATTTCAATTGAACCTTCATGCAAATGTGTAGTTTGTGCTTAAAGTCGTCTCTGTTCGTTATTAAACTAATAACTGCCTCCGTGGCCGAACGGTTACCATGCCGGACTGCCACGCAGAGGTCCCAGGTTCGATTCCCGGGCCGGGAGAAATAGTTGTATGGCCTACAATTATTTCTCTCGTGAGTTTGGGTGTAATTTGTGGTTGTCTATATGTGTGTCCATGGCACCAGCGACACAGGGTTTCCCTAGTGCGGGGCTATGTTGAGTGTGTGCGTTATAAATAAATAAAAATAAAAAAAAATAATTAAATTCTCCTAAGGCTCAATTTACAATTCTTAATAGCAGTAGAGCTCCTAGTAAAATAGTTCGTCCAGTGAAGTATTGTCACCTTACCTATTTCTGCCGCCAAGCAGTAATGAGCATTGGATACTGCGTTCCGATTCTGAAGGGCAAGGATGCTGATGAAATTTCAGGCACATGGGATTTGTCAACTTATGTCTCAGGGCGACGGGCGCGGTGGCAGTACCCCTCAGAACTTTGCAATTTAAAGCTCTGAATAACACTGCAACTGCTACTGACCGGCGTGTCGCTTACCACCAGGCGCACGACTTGTTCGTGCCGTCACTTGGTACCATAAAAAAAACATTGCCGCGGAACGGAAAGGAAGCTTCTTCTTCTTTACCAATAGTCGTAAGGTACTAGCCGATTGTTGCCCAGGGTGCGACAGAGGTACAGGAAAGTTACGTCTTGTGGGGAGGCTCCTTTCGTGCATCCCAGATTGGAAATTTTTTGTAACAATATTGAACAATAGCATGTTAAAGTTTATGTCAATAATTGTGTACCGTACAAACTAGATACGAGACGGTAACTGCAGATTTTCTGAAACGGCGGTAGGATTTCTCCAAATGACGCGCGACCTGTTTTTTGTGCTGCACTAATTTGTCAGTTACACAATGCTCTGACATAATAGTATATTTTTTATCGAGGGATTAAAACGAGCCAATATATACCCGACGTTGGTCTATTACTCATAGGTTTATATTGGCTTTGAGCCTCGAGGTGAAAAACTTTACTTTTCACTTTGATTGCGAGAAAAAAAATCAATCGTTTTCGCTCTACAATAAAATTACGAACCAAAATTCTGTAGCTTTCGCGGTATTTTTTTTTTCAATCAGACACCACAGGTACCTACAACAAACGCACTAACGCGGGAAAATAATATGGCGCCATCGTCTATGCGTAAAAGACGTGGCACTAAAACCGAGTGTACTACTGGCTGTTTGAGTTTGTTCACTCGAAGTAAATTAAATATTCTCAGTACAGAGTACTAAAAAAACCGACTTCAAAAGTCATTCATCCCCTAGTTTGTCACCCTTGGAGGTGGAATATTTTCTCCAAATTTCAATGAGATCACTCCTGAGGTACCCTCTTTCGAATAAAAAAGAATCATCAAAATCTTTTCACAATAATAATACACTCGCGAGCAAAAAAATGGAATCACCCCCTTGCGCTATACAAATACAACGATTGCCAATGATACAATATTTACAGTTAAATGTTTATGGTCTCGTTTGAAAGCCTATACTTTTAGCTTTAAATTAAGGGTAGAAACAAAAAATTCATTTCCGTATTTCAGGAGCTAATCATCTTTACTTAAGACAGCAAAGAAAATCAGGCGAAAAATAAAATTGAGCTTAGCTGAAAAATTGAACATTTCAAACAAAATCAAGCATAAGTTATTGTTTCAGTATTTTGTATTTCCTCCTCTAGCCCTTATTACTGCTTGTAAACGGTTTCTCATGGACCTGATGAGTTTTTTGACTGTTTCTTGCGGTATTTCCTCCCATTCCTCTACCAGCGCCATTTTCAGCTCATTGATTGTTTCAGGAGCTGGATTTCGTGCTCGAACCCTTCGTTTGAGCTCATCCCATAAATGCTCTATAGGGTTCAAGTCCGGGCTTAGAGCTGGCCAGTCCATCGTCGCGATACCGACTTCCCTTAGGAACTCAACCGTTTCTCGTGCAGTGTGGCACCGAGCGTTATCATGCATCAACATGAAATTTTCGCCAATAAACCCAGCATAAGGAATGACGTGCTCTAGCAGAATATCTGATACATATCGATCCGCGGTTAGGCCTCCTCCCCGACCACCACTAGGCACAAAAACCAGCTCAGTTTTTCCTTCCATAGAAATGCCTGCCCACATCATACACGAACCACCCCCATAAGCCACGGTTTCGGCAAAGCAACACTGAGCAAATCGTTCACCAGGTCGTCTGTATACTCTCCCTCTACGATCACTTCCGTGCAGGCACATCCTACACTCATCCGAGAACATAACTCTTCTCCATTGCTCGACTTCCCAATCGTAGTGCGCCTGAGCAAATCGTAATCGTGCTTGTCGGTGCCTTGGAGTTAATTTCGGTCCTGTAGCAGGACGTTTCGGGGTAAGGTTAGCTTCTTTGAGTCTTCTCCTAACTGTCCATTCACTGGCGGCTGTCCCTCGTACCTGTCTTAGCTCCTGTTGGACGTCTACACCAGTCAGATGACGGTTTCGGAGAGAAGTCGTTACGATAAATCTGTCATCTCTTTCAGAAGTACACCGTCGCCGCCCAGATCCTGGTCTTCGCACGAACTCTCCAGTTTCCCTGAACCTTCTGTAGATTTTTGACACACAGGACTGGCTTAAACGAAGGTGACGAGTCACAGCACGTTGACTCATCCCTTGTCGTAGCAATGTAACAATTTGAGCAGCTTCTACAGGCGTGGTGTCCATTTTTTCCAGCACTTTAGGTTAATTAATTCAAGATTACCACCAACCAACTTTGAACAATGCACTGATAAAGAAATTCTGACACTGGATGTTTGTATCGGATGACAATATTCCCAATTCGTACCTTACTTAACAAGCTAACACTTTGTTTTGTTCGAAATTATGACCGATAGCACAAAACTACGGCGCCGATTTTTTTCTGTTTACCCTCAATTTAAAGCTAAAAGTATAGGCTTTCAAACGAGATTATAAACATTCAACTGTAAATATTGTATCATTGGCAATCGTTGTATTTGTATAACGCAAGGGGGTGATTCCATTTTTTTGCTCGCGAGTGTAGTATGTAAGTTATCGCGTAACATAACCGTTAAACATTAAAAAAAAACATACAGTCGAATTGAGCACTACTCCTTTTTTTGAAGTCGATTAAAAATTAGGTAGGTACTTTTTACTCCCTTGGGATTAAAGGATGCACTTTACTCCCGCTACGTAAGGCTATACTGAGGTACTTTTAGAACATGAGAAGTGAGAAGTTCATTATGCTAATACCATTTCGTTACAAAAATTAGCATTTCGTTGCAAAAACATAGAGTACCTACTCAGGCAATTAAAGTATCATACGTAAATAAACAGAATTTTCTTCTGAAATGTGGGACACTCAAAAATGTACCTTAGTGTTACGCAATGACATATTTTACTAAATATCCTTTGCAACAGCAAGGTCCCTATAAATCATGCCTAGCCATATACCCTCATAATGTGTTAGAAACAGGTGGTACGCAATAACGACTACAAGCGACCCTTCAAATCCTGTAAAAGAGGAAATAATTTAGAGTAAACCACCTACAAATCTTTTGACCTTCAAATGAAAATTACTGGATTTCTTCTGATAATAGAAAAATGTTCATTTTGAACGATCTTGCTGAAAAATTATGTTGCGCGCAGTTATATATAGGATTGGCTCATATCTTTTCGTTAGTGTCATAGAAAGTGGCCAAAATCACTGGGTATTTGATTGCAGTAACACTGTCACCATTCCTAAGCGTATCTGTATAAAATTAACACAGGTCTTGTCTAAAGAGAGGGTAAGGAGTAACTTTTTGGAATGTCATTAAAAAAATAAATAAAATAAAAATCATTTATTTCAGACAATGTAGTCCATACAAGTTAGTAAGTTAGTAACACGACACCATAAAACTATGTTAGTATTAGGATTAGTACACCATCCCAAAAATAATACCTAATAATTAGTTACAAATATAACAAATTGCCTGCTGAGGGTGAATGTCAGAAGTGACTTTAAATAGTCATGTAAAACATTAAATTTATAATATCTGTCTGTATTCCCAGCACTCCCACATACGATATGGCTCCGAACCCTGACAAACAGTGGATCCTGCGCGTGACCGAGAAGATGAAGCCCATTCATCGCCAGTTCACCGACCTGCTCATGACCAAGAGGCTTCAGACGCTACAAAGCGTTGATATGGTAAGCTGAACGCTGGCATGGATAACATATGTATACACATAATAACCGTTATCCTGGTTTTTTAAAATACTTAGAAAATTTTCTAAGACTGAGATTTGTAAAACGAACTTTGATTTCAAGTAAACAAAACAGCGAGCTAAGCAAGATTTTCGTATTTACAAAAAGAACTTTGCCTAAATTTAAATAACAAATTAAATTAAACTTTGAGTTCACTTTATAATTTTTTGCTTAAACTTAGACAAAGTTGGTTTTGTAAATACGAAAATCTTGCTTAGCTCGCCATTTTTATACAGTCAAAGATAAAGTAAGTGTTAGGAATAACTCAGCCTGAGACTATACCTAGGTTCTAAGATAAAACACTCTGTCACAAATATATATATCGAAAATCTAACATTGTCAAACATACTTGTGGACACAGCAGTGGCAACACATAAAAGGATCATTAAATATGAATATGAAAATCGTTAGTAAAACTGGTCCAAAGCAAATATTACCTACCTTAACAAAAACTTCTTTAGCCGTTAAAAAGGCGCCTTGTGACACTTAAACACAACATTTATTAGCACACAAGATATAATACCCTTCATTTCACTGATTAACTTATTTTACATTTAAATTGAGTACCTTACTGTAGTAAATTACTTTAGAAACAAACTTTCGTATCTCGACGTTGAAAAGAAATGTCGCCATTTTAATTTTTAATTGCAACTACTAATTACATATAACACCAACGTCTACGTTTTTTACGTAGCCCGATTAAAAGAAAACATCCAAACGTTACATTTTCGTAACATTATTTATAGTTTAACATTTACAAATTACTAATTTAGCATTTGTTTAGGTACTATAATAATTTTAGTATATTGTAATCAGTCTTTGAAAATAAACCGTATTATAGTTCCAATAAGGTTTAAATTTACGTGAACGGTATTCGACACAACCCGATGGTTTTCGAGTTTTCGCCCACCATTATTAAGTGTTGATTTTACCATAATATAAAAAAACTATGGTAACTCCACACAAAAGTAGCAGTGCGGTTTGTATGTGTGCGCGCGCGCTCGTCATGCGATGCAAATTATAAGATGCATTTGATAACACGTGGAAAACTTTGGCAAGGCGGTGGGAATAGTAATATGAACGCCTTGCCTCTGACACACATAAAAAAATATTTCGTTCGAATCAGTGTCCAAATAGAAAATGCCAAACTGAACTGAACTGAACTGAAACTGCCTCTGTGGCCGAACCGTTACCATGCCGGACTGCCACGCAGAGGTTCCAGATTTGATTCCCGGGCCGGGATAAATATTTGTATGGCCTACATTTATTTCTCTCGTGAGTTTGAGTGTAATTTGTGGGTGTCTATGAGTGTGTCCAAGGCACCCGCGACACAGGGTTTCCCTAGTGCGGGTATGTTGAGTGTGCGCAAAGCAAAAAGCAAAGAAGATAGATATCTCCTTTGCTTCTTCTTGCGTTATAGGTATAACGCTTACTATTAGGTTTTTAATCCTAAATAACAAAATTATTTCAGGCTGTAGAACGAGTGTACCAAGAGCTGAAAGCTCTAGGAGAATTGGACAATACGTATCTCGTTTACACTTCGGACCACGGCTATCATCTCGGACAGTTCGGACTTGTTAAGGGCAAAAGCTTTCCTTTTGAATTCGACATTAGGGTGCCTTTCCTTGTGCGTGGACCTGGAGTCGAACCGGGCACTGTGTAAGTAAACAAAATATACCAATATCTCCAATTATTTGCGTAAAATTTTTGTGTCAAACCTTTTAAAGCAACTGATATCGAATTTTGCTATAAGTACCTACTATTATTTATGACTAAAATAAAAAATTGGAATTCCTATGAAAAGAAATTATTTTTCTAATTTTAATGTCATTTAATTTTTATTCGAAATTAATTTTGAAATGTCGTTTTTGCTTGCCGCCTGTTACATTCTTTTCCCATAAGTACTTAGATACTACATTACTTTTGTAGTACATATATTCTAAGTCAGAAGAAAGCATTCTTTCTTCCAAAAATATTAATTCATTACGTCATTACATGCGCTGTGGTGCGCATTTTCAATAAACTTTTTCACACGAAATGTTAAAATTATATTAAATTGAGAAAGTAGGTAATAATATCAACTGATAACTGATTTGTTGTGTAACACATTGCAGTGTGGACGACATAGTGTTAAATATCGACCTGGCACCAACGTTCCTGGATATGGGCGGCGTGGAGTCACCACCACATATGGATGGGCGATCATTGCTACCGTTGCTGCAACCCAGGAGACGGCGCCAGGCAGCTGCTCGTTGGCCTGATACCTTCCTCGTAGAGAGGTTGGAGTGATTTTTTTTTTACGGGTCTATTGTACGTTTAGACAAGTCTGTCGTTAGATTTCCATGTAGTAACCCGTTACTTTGGAGTACTATGGATTAATTATTTTTTCCTAAAAAATTAAAACATCTATTTTAAGTATCATTTGTTTATCTATAAGCCGCTTTTGAGATCCATGCACAGAAGTACAGCATATAAAGAACATTCAAACTTTTTCACCGATTTCAGTTCGGGCCGGCGTGAGACGCAAGCGCATCTATTATTGAAATACAATCGCGACATGTACCAGCCCACTACCACGCACTCACACGAAATCTCCTCTGAAAGTGGAGACTTCGAGGAGGACGGTGACGATGATGACTTTCTGGAGGATGACGAGGATGATGATGATGACGTAAGTAATAAAGACAAATTAAACTAACTTAATGAAGGTTCTCACCAAATTGGCACACCGACTCACGACTATGAACATTACTGCGTTCAAGTTTTGAAGGGTATGTATCTAAGGGTGTTGGTGAAATTACTGGCACGTGAGACTTGTAACTTATGTCTTAGGGAGGTCACTGCCACTGCGCCCGTCTGGTTTACTCTGGGTCACTTTGTGATTTAAACCTCTGAGTGGCACGGCAACTTTTATGGACAGGCGGGTTGCTTACCACCAGGCGCACGTCTTGCTCATCCCGTCACTTATACTTACCGCCTATTTAAAATGCGAGCGGTCGATGTAAAAAAAATTTTTTACTGATAAAGTTTTTATTGTTATTTCTTGACAGTCTACCATCGTACCTTAACTCCCTCCGTGGCCGAACGGTTACCACGCTGGCCTGTCACGCAGAGGTCCCGGATTCGATTCCCGGGCCGGGAGAGATATTTATATGACCTACATTTATTTCTCTCGTGGGTTTGGGTGTAATTTGTGGTTGTCTACCTATGTGTGTGTCCATGGCACCCGCGACACAGGATTTCCCTAGTGCGGGGCTATACACACTCATAGCTACGTTATTATTATTATTATTACCTGAGGTATATTGTGACCATTATATAAAAAACACCTAATTTTTTCAAGTCAGTAAGTGCGTGTATTAGTTATAACGAAATGTAATAAATTACACTCTGATGCCCTTCTTTCAGGAAAGCACGGAAGACACGAGTGAGTCGGCGAAAGCAGAGCCGTTGTTGTCAAATGAGAGCCACAATCCAGTGTTGGAAGAAAGTTTGGAGAAGGCATTAGACGCTGAAGATAGTGCTATTAACCATCAAGCTAACTTTCTCACTCCTGGTAAAATATTACTTTCCGTAATTTACTTTACTTGTGTCGCAAATGTTATTTCTCTCTTTGGTTATCTGTGGTTAACGTTTTACCATAGAAAGTTATTGCAACGTTATGTTTACAACATTAGATACCTCACCTTTAGGTTATTTAACTTCTGTAAGTTGGATTTAATTCGTGTTAAGATGCCTAAGGATTTGTTTCTATTTTTGAAGATCGACATTGTCGCTCGATATACTGTATTTTGACGATCGATAAGATCTGTCAGCTAACAAACAGATTTATTCGATTCTATCGACCGTTACATATCAAAGTTAAAATCGTACGAATTTGTAGGCCTAATTTAAATTCCACGGTGTCAATCAACAAAATATACCTTGTCGATGGTCTGTTCTTACAATTTACTCGATTTTGTCTGATCACACGTGTCGATCGACAAAAAATACGATGTCGATCGTTATTACACATTTACACGTTTTGTTCGATCACAATACATGTGCTGATCGTCAAAAAATCGAAGTAAATCTGTAGGCACCTTTACTTATTTAATATGTATTTCTATTAAATATTTTATTTAATACAGCAGAAGCAAGTATTGCGAGTGGTAAAGCAGCGAGACTGGCTGTGGAATGTTCAAAGGCAGAGTTGCAGGCGCCCTGCACGGCTGGCCGCAAGTGGAAGTGCGTACTTGTTAACGGCCGGTGGCGACGCCACAAGTGTAAATATGAGGTGAGGCCTTACGATTGAATTTCCTTTTTTAACCGACTTTAAAAAAGGAGGAGGTTCTCAATTCGACAGTATGTTTTTTTTTGTATTTAAATACAGTGTGTTAAAAGAAGACCTTTATCGCTAAAGTTAAAATGTTTTAACTTTAACGATAAATTTAATTTAAATTTTCTGGCAATATAATGCTTTCGTTGATGATGGTGATGATGATGTAAATTCTCAATATAATCTTGTTAACTTTTGCAGTCCGAAATCAACGTACCTCAACCAAAGATGAGTACAAAGAAATGCGCCTGTTTCACACCAAGTGGACTTGTCTACACCCGACTGGAAACCGATGGCACCATAGCTCGAAGACCTAGTGATCAAAAAAACAACAACAACAGAACTCGAAGGTCTATCGACAATGACGTTTATGAACCTAACACAGTTGAAAGCATACTTAAAGAAAACCCTAGTATTGGGCATTTAAGTTTCAAAAATGATGAACGAGAATATAAAATCACAAAGGATAAGATAGACCAACTAATAGAACAAACAGAAGCTTTTCTTGAAGCTTACGAACGTACCAAAGAAAATATAGAGCATAAGAGAACTAAGAGAAGGGCACAACACGCACAGTTTTCGAATCATAATAAACACAAGCGCCGAAATGAAGCTGTAACGAACAACGACGAATCGTCCCTTGAATGTAAGATAGACAAAGATGGCCAAGTGAACTGCTCGCAAGTTATTTACAACGATCTGAAAGCATGGCACACAAACAGACTTAGTTTGGAAGATCAAATTCGTCAATTAAGAACGAAACTTGAAGATTTGAAAGAAATAAAAAGGCATTTGAAAACAACTAAACCTCTTATTGAAAATAACCAAACACAGACAGTTCACACTATTCATATGAACAATCACCTATACAATAAGAGTTTACTACACGAACACAGTTCTAAAGAACATTTAAGAAGAGGAAGGCTCCACCGATCAAAACCGAAACACAGAAACAACACTTCATTTGATAAGAAGTTTAGACAGTCCAATGAATATGTCATACCTACTGTAAATGTTAATACGAATACCAAAGACGATGTATTCGATGTTCAGCTGAAAAACGACACTGTGACTGAAACAATAATACGAGCTACTTTTAAAGTAACCACTGAAGAGAGTACAATCAACGATTCTATACCAATTCTAGGTGAATTGCCAAAGCCTCAGGTTACAACAGTAATAATTGAAAATAGTAACTACTACAACCACAATCCAAAAGATGATAAAATCATAGTACAAAATACTACAACAACAGATGATATTCCAACAACAGAATTCGCTAAACTCTTTGAAATGGTTAACAAGAAGCAGGCAACAGATGAAGTGGTTGATAAAGAATCTCCGGTTGATTTTTCTCAAACTTTAAATTATTTCAACTCTGCAATAGACAAGGTCTTATCTACAGAAAAATCTACCGACAAAATTATGACTACTAGTTATTCACAAACACTTGCGTCTACTACTCTCACATCAAGCACACATAGACCTTCAACTGTAGAGGCTACGACTAATCCAAACTTAGGACCGGCGAGACTTGACGCTTCGGAATATGAGAAAAGAAATCCAAACAGAAACGGTAGCAATAATATGGGAATATTTAGTAACCCTGGTGATTTGTTTCAAAAGAGACTCCATCCATTATTCATTGAAAATGAGGATAAACATGTTTGCTACTGCGAAGAAACGAGGTGAGCTTACCATCATTTGATTAAGTATACACGCCAGCACATTGACGTATCTTGTTCCGTTGCAACGGCGGCGATTTTCGAACAAAAATGTGTAGTCTGATTTGCCGTTGTCCGTACACTCAGTAACGATAAAAATATGAGAATATTCAAAATTAACTTAACTTCCAGGAAGAATAGAGGCCCTGGTCACAGTTACCTCGAAGCGGCACAGAAAGCTAAAGAAGAGCGCAGGAAACTCAAAGAACAAAGGCTTCGAAAGAAAATGAGGAAAGCTAAAAAAAAGGTATTCCATCCAGCTCTTCACCAATCAAAAATATTTAACTGCCTTCCAGTACCTACGTATTACAACTCATGTTAAACTTAATTCATTACAATCTTAATAATTTACAAGTTATTACTTACTTGCTTTAGCTTTCAGAGTATTAGTATATCATTACATAGTCTCTATTATGTTTTCAATCTCTCATTGTCAGGCGGAACTGGAAAGACTGTGTGAATCAGAGCGAATGAACTGTTTCCGTCATGACAACGAGCATTGGCGTACTGCACCTCTCTGGACTGCTGGACCATTCTGCTTCTGTATGAGTGCCTCTAACAACACATACAACTGCGTCAGGACAATAAACGCTACTCATAATTTGCTGTACTGCGAGTTTGTTACTGGCCTCACAACTTATTACAACTTGAGGATTGGTAAGTGTTACACACATGACTCTCAGTGACTCTACTCAGCTTAGCGTACGGTAAAATTTTTATAAGGCAAATAATCAAGAATGGGAACACCTTTACAAGTACAAGTTTCGATTTTATTTTATTTAACCTTTTCAGATCCCTTTGAAACACAGAACCGTGTCAAATACTTGACCACAGCAGAGAAAGAATATTTCCACAATCAGTTGCAGCAGTTGCTAAGTTGCCGTGGTCCGTCATGCCGAAGATTTTCGCATTCTAATCCTAATGGTGAAAAATATTACTGATTCGCAAAAGTCATAAGATTGGAACGATAATGGTATATAAAATATCAATTTATGTAATTTCAGGTAGTGGTGAGGAGGTAACAAATAGGCGCTTCGAAGACGATCACATGCTTAGAGGCGAAAATGTTGGATATAATGAACGGTTAGTTTCTCATCTATTATGGTTAACATGAGATCAATTAAAATTAAATCATATTTATTTTTGGATGTGTATAGGGCATGGCGATCGAGCGGTTATGGTCGTCGATATGCACGAGCTCGAGAGCTACACCGGCGGCGGCACATGACCGTATTCTAGTCAACTTCACTTTTTTCACTGGAAATGACAAAGGCAGACGACTCTGCTCCTTTCAGATCACTAGACAAGGCCAGAGTTGCATACAAGTCAACAGTACTCCCAGAGTATCTTGTCTGAAATACTGATTTAATATCAATTTATGATTATTCATAGATATGTAAGATAAGTAATTAAAACATTGAACATGTAGGGCTTCCTGTAATCTTTTCAGTGAATTCTTTGTAGGTTTAATGTATCGCTTTTATTGCAAGGTGAAATAACTATAACACTTTTTAGGTGGTCTAACTTACCAACAACTGTGAAATGTTTACTTTAGAAATTAACACTGACTGCCTACATTCAAAAATATATTCAGATACACTTTATCTCATAACTATTTTCATTTTCCGAAATACAATTTTTCACCTTGTCTATATACTTGATGTATGTATTGTCTTCACTATGATACAGCTTTACATTCTGCATTCTATAATTATGTATTAGTTTTAATGGATATGTAATTATCTTATTATATTGTATGAAATTTTATGAGATCAATGTAACCAGCAGTTTCTAGATGTATGAGTATTATGAATGATATTATTAAATCAGATGTCTGTAGTTCATTAGTAATCTAGTAGAAGTTATCAAAGTGATATTACTGTTGCCATTGTGATGATATGTGTATTGGTTTTAATATTAAATAATTAAAACATTTGTTTCTAAATTTATTCCTAAAATTATTTAAAAATCCCATCACTACATCCTTAAATATCCAAGATTTTATCGAGCTCACTATCTTCACATAAAGCAAACAGGGTATTAGCTGTTACTGGGTTTTGTACATGGTCATATTCTATTTTTGGAGTATCTTTACTGCCAATTTTATCTGTTTCCATAATTTGTGCCTGTTTAGCGATATTGGGTATGGAACTATTACTTAAATTTTTATTTTTTTCCTGTTCTGATTTTCGTTTCAATGCATATGAGGTTTTAAATAAACTTGACTTGTTATTTTTTATACAAAAGTTGTATTTTTCGTGGTGTTCTGAACCCTTAGTAGTATTATCCTTACTAGTTAAATTGTCATTATTCTCATCCTCTATTGTTTCACTGGTATCATAAAAATCATTTTGATCTTCAGATTCAACTTCTGTTTCAACAAATTGCGCCCATTTTGAATTATTAACAACTGGTGTTAAAAATTTTTTGGGAGCTCTTTTGTCCATTTGGTCTATTGTTGATTCAATTTTTATTGGAATAGATTCAATGCTATTTATAAAATTAGCATTCCCATTTGTTTCATGTAATTGTCTGCTAAATGGAAAAGAAGCATTAAGCCTGTAACTGTCCATTTCCTTTTTTGCACAAGATTCTCTATTGTTATCTATATCATGTTCATTATTGTTTGATGATTTTGATATAAAGGGACATTTAAAATTGTTCCTCTTACCTAATTTCCTTACTTCTTTGGTAACTTCCAAAACTACCTCAGCATTCAAAAACATGGATTCACTCAGCCCCGCAGCAGGGGTATCTTCTAGTTTTCCTACAAAGTCTGTCCATTTGCTTTTCTTTGGGTCGGAATTTTCTATATTTAGTTGTACATCAACACGTTTGTTATCAAACTCATCATCATATGTTGTTTCCTTCAATACATCAATCTCTCCCCGAATCCCATTAAGTTTCTGTACATGAATTCGACATTCTTTAGCTGTACCAAATCCGTAATGTCTTTTAATGGATTGCTTTTCTCCACAGAGCTTGCATTCGAACTTATTAGCCTTTTTTGTTATATGAACCTGGGAAAATAATGTTCAAATTGTAATGTGTAAATGAGATAAATAATTTCATATGCATGTTACTAATATATTACATAAACGTGTGCAAATAGATAGAAACTGTAGCGTATTTAAACCAGAAATTCACTACATTTATTAATTTTGTTCACTTGTATTTTACACTCACTTGAAAAGTTAAACACTTGTAGCAACGTAAAACTTGAAACGTTTGCGGCATTTTGATTACGGTTCACTTTTATATGCAGTTCAATGATACTAAAATATAGGTAAAAAAGATGTAGGTATTTTTTTTCTTCGGTTTGTTATTAGCTGTGCCCTTTTTAGATTTTGCCAGTAATATAAAATTTATTTCACTTTATCAAAGAGGTTAGGTCAAAGAGTAAAGGAATGTTAGGTGAGGTGTTATTTTGACTTTTTGTTTTATAATTCCATACACCATGTGGCGATATGACATTAAATGTGTACAGCCTAAGAGAAAGAAAATTACAAATTTATCCTTATCATTTATTTATGAGCCACATTCATCACAGATTTTGTAAAGGTATCCTAATTTAAAAGTTTGACACATACAATGAATATTATTAGATAGATACAGCAATAAATACGGGGTCAAGAGCGTGTCAAGCTTGAGACTTCAGATTTAAATTCAACTCTATTTTGCTTAAAATAAGAACTATCTAAAGAGTCAAGCTTGATGTGAACTTGAGTTATGCAAGTAATATACAAAATTAAAGTAGGTCTAATGTATTAAAGTGGGGTAAGGACTTTACAGTTTTGTAATTATATGTTTTTATTTGATAAGTAAGATAAAGTGGGGCACAGTGCATACAAATGTAAAAAGTAAAATTAATATTAAAAGAACATGAAATTGCTGAAAAACACTTAGGTATATCGTTCTTCTTCAAATAACAATGTACAAACTTGGGCTAATATAACAAAAATCTTTTTCAATTGGCATTCATTTCAATTCGTCGTTTGCACATAATGCCCGCTGTATGCTACTGCATTATAATAAGTTAGGTATATGTAATCATATTATAATTAATTAGTCAGTCTCAGTGTTACGTAACTAAAATTGTTCAAATCGTTTACTGGTAAATAATAGCAGTCTTTTTGGTATTCAGTAGTACCCCATGAGTGTTGGCTTTATATTGATACGGTTATCTTACCAAGATTTAGTAGGAAGTAAAATGTCTGATCCATTTTTACGAAAGTAACGTATATCATTACCGATGTTTCACCTTTTAATTGTGGAACGTAGGTTTTTTTTTGTTATGTGAAGAAGGAGGTAAACGAGCAGACGAGCCACTTGATGGGAAGTGGTCATCGTCACCCATGGACATTTGCAACATTAGATACCTGCTAAGATTGGATACAGTCAACAGCACATCAAACTACACACTTTTCTTCGAAAAATGCCTCCAGTGCAACGGAACAAGATCCGTCAATGTTGCTGCCGTCTGTATATAAAAAACGAAAAGATTCTTCTACTTACTCGGACAAAGCCATCATCTTTGTCATTTATCTGGCTTCACTGAAAACCATCATTGTAAGCCTGAGTGGAGACAATTTTGGTAACATTAAAAAAAATTGTGTTTTCGTTTTGTGTTTTATCTTACGATAAAACACAAGTGTTGGTTACGTTAAGTTACGTAAACCAAACTAAGTTACCAAATAAGCTATTTTTCTTTCTTTTCTTTCAATGTTACGATACAATGTAAAGTAGCACAAGCGCCTCGCACAGTGAATAAAATGAAAAGAAAAATTAAATCAAAATATTTTCTTCGTTTCAAACACCGACAAACTATATACTGATATGTGTATCTACTTGTGTTGAATAAAATATCACATAAATCAGAAAATGAAAGAAAAACATTTTTTTCATTATTTAAAATTAATTTAAAAAATTTACTATATAAATAGCTTTATAAATTTTAATGACAAGTGTACCCATAATGCGCTTATCAATACTACATTACAACGCTATTGAAATGATAAAAAAGACTGAGATAGCTTTTCTGTCGCACTGTACCCCACGTTACCCTTGACTCATTCAACGGCAATTTAACACCCTAAACGCTTATTACACTACCCGATTTCAAGGGCCCTGCATCAAGGTTGAACGTGGCCACTAGATAAGGCGCCGTTTTTGTTAACTTATTAAATTATAAGTCTCCCAAATTAGGGGCTCTAACTCCCTAATTCTTATTACACCTTACCATCGAGTATACAACCAGAAATAGAGACGAAATAAGGGCCTCCATCCCTGGCAACTCATCAGACAAATTGGCCTTATATAACTTTTAAATATCAACTCTCGTTTGCACTGAAATCACAAATTAGAAAGCTGTAATAATACAGCGCCAACAGCTGACCTGTGTGTACGTCTCCGTATATTCCAAAAATATTCTGTATTTATTGTGATAAAAATAATATCTCCAACTATGGGGAGCTGTTCCACCTAATTACAAAACAAACGGAATCACATTTCATCAGCAATTAATCATTAAATATTATATTTATTTTTCAATTTTCGTCCATTATAGCAAAGTTCAAGTTAAACTGGTCGATTTGAAGTGAAACATTTTACGACACTCGTCAACTATTTCGAATTCGGGCTGGCCACCGTAATGATTTGGCAGAATAGGTTTCAAATATACTCGATGCGCCTTAATAGGTGAGAGTTAGGATCTTTTGAAATCAGGTAGTGTAACAAGGAGTCTGCGATGAGATTCGAGATCAAAAATTACTATTGTCACTGTCAAAGTGACATCTTAAAATCATAATTTTTTCTGGTTGTTTTATTTATTACTCTTGATGTAGTAATACGTAAAAATATATAAATACATAAAAATATCCTAAAATAGCCGTGTGAATATACTATTAAACTAGAAGTTTTAAGAACCATTTTGTGTCACAATATCCATCTATGTCGACACAATATTCTTGTTGAAAAGCTGACATATTTTTTTAATCAATAGATTATTGATTATTACCTTACAATAGTAAGGTAGTGGAACCAATCATGGACGGTTTAAGGATTTATTTTTTGTTTTAGTCTTTTAATTTTGGATGAGTTATACTATGGAACTCGAGGAAAGGTTTAATTAATTAAAAAGACTTCAAATAACGATTGAAAGTGCTTTAATAATATCAATTAATAAAGAAAATATTGTTATTCGAGAAAAAGTAGACCCTGTTTGAGTATTCTTATATGGTTAGCCCAATTTCCATTAATTATGGACACCCCGTTATGGACGGTTTTCAATCATGGACACCCCGTCGTGGACGGTTTCCATTCATGGACACCTAAACATGAACGATCAACTATTTAGCCAAATTAACAAATTCAATCTTAAAAAACGAGACTTAAACGAATGGTGTGACGTTTCATATCACCCATTTGTGACTGGTACAATGGGTGGTCATTCGCTTCAGTGCCATGTCTAAAAAAATCCAATCTAGTAATGGACGACCAGTGACGTGTAGTACTGTGTAGACTTAAAATAATGTAGCAAGCTATAAACTAAATTAAAAGTCTGGCTTTATAAAGATGGTAAACACAAATAAAGCTCTTTAATGATAAAATCCGACTATGCACAAAAATGTCCATGATTGGGTAAATAGCTAAATGAGATCCAGTAATAAACACTTCAAATTTTCCAATAGACGTTATGTTATTCTTTTACGGTTATGTTTTGCTTAGATGCTTAAAACAATATCAAAACATACAATAAAAAACGTACGTGAGGCGCGGTCCTTATAAGAGATCCGTTTTATTTTAAATTTGTTATCACCGTCTTATTTCGCACCGTGATAATGGCGAATTAAGATGGCCGCCAGCTGTCAAAATTTAATTGATTTCTTCCATTTTGATCAAAAATGATAAAGAATTTTGAAAGTGAAAAGAAATAATCAGCGTTTCTTTGTTTGGCGGTATAGTTAAAAAATGTTCATGATTAGTGCACTGTCGATCATCGGTTCCACTACCTTAATTAGTGTTGGGTAAGTTTCAGAAAAATTTCAAATAGTAGAAATTTTTCAGAAAAACGTCTGCAAAATTGAAATATAATTGGAAGACTCATGATGTTCTACGTTTTTAAAGTGTTATTTTACATGAATTATAAAAATAAAATTGTATAAACATTGCTAAATATATAATATTTTTAACCCCTGTTTGGTTCATTTTCACAAATTCTCATAAGAGTCCAGTATCTTCAACTTTTAACAGGTGTCACTGTCAAATGTGGAAAAATATAGGAAAAATATCAGAAAAATATTTATTTTAATGAAAAATATGATTTTTTTCAAAATGGAAATTTTTCCATGACCCACCACTGATTATAATCAGCACTTTAGTGGTGAAGCAATTTATTTATTTATTTTATTAAGAAGTTTAATAATTATATTTCATTTCATCACGTTTGTAATAAAATATAAGCCATCAGAAACCTTAATAAACAAAAGCGACAAATAAATAAAAGTTGGATATCCATCAAACGTTGCCATTAGAAAAAAAAACTTGGCCCAAGAATCAATTTCTACGAGGTAATAATATTACTATTTAATAAAATGGGATACTTAAAAAAATTTTGATAATATCTTGGTTGGTTTAGATAATATCACGGTCAAGAGAACTTCAAACTTGACATTATAGATTTAAATTCAACTCTATGCCGTTTGCAAAATAAGAACAGTCCAAAATACAAAGTGTCAAGCTTGATTGTGCTTCGATTGCACCTATGACCTTTATTTACACTTTTGTTCTCGAATTCCTTCGCAGAGTATGGTGTTACATAGGTAGTAGACAAATGTATTTAATAAATCAATCACAAAAGGTTGGTTTAAATTTCGAGCCTAATTATGGAACGCATAGACGTAATCTATGAGTTAGGTAACTTTAGTCGGTAGGAACGTATCTTACACATTTGGTTGATACTCGTATTCATGATTATTTGATTGATTAAATGAAATAGCTACAGCTTTAAAATACAATTTTACAAAATACACAATTTACTTACTGTTAGGCATAAAATACGAACACTTTAAGTTAAAATAACACAGAAACAATAAACAACCTTACAATTAATATTGCACGAATTATTATTTATAGAGGTATCAATAAAGTAAAAAGCAATAGATAAATAGAATTCTAACAAAACATAACCCATAAAACATTAATAATACTTAAAGTAAATAATTATTTAATAAACACGTACAGAAATATATTAATTACTTTCACTTTTCTTTGGAGATGACTACAATATCCAGTCTCACTTCTCATTCTTAAAACTATAGCAATAATTCACAAATAAAAAAAAACCTACTGGAAACAATAGGTAAGATTTTAATATAATTCATTTTGTTTATGTTTCAATGACTCAAAGTGTGGAGGTAAATATTATATACTTACTAAGTTTAGTCTAATATAGATATAGATAATACATAAGGATAAAATGGAACTACTAATAGACACGTTCACAAATTTACATTAAATTATTATTTATAATATCAACATATATATACACTGGACAATTTGGCACCTTAATTTCGATAGTAAATTACAATTGGCACAATAATGATCTTGGCACAAAATGAGCACAATTTTATTCATACGTTAAGTCCATTGTTTTAGGCCTTAAAACATTGCAAATGTCTTTCTATTACGTGTGAGTGGGCAAAGCAAATATTTACCATTGGTTTTTCTATACATAGCGCCACTACATAGTATGTTATATAAATATGTGAAGATTTACAGGTAAAGGTATTTTATTCTTGCACTAAATTAACGTATTTCAAGTACACACTGTACATACAATCAATCTCTATCTAACTCGAAAGGGATTATAAAGTAAGTACCTTTACCCGCAGAACGACACGTATGAAGACAGACGGACTAAAAATATAGAAATAGATTGAACTCCATTGAAAATTTGAATTTTATCATAAAGTTATTTGTTGAAGAAATATACGAGTATTGCAACACAACCTTGTGGTTACTCTATATTGTAACAATTTGTTTTTCCATTAATCGGAGTAAGTTATCGATTTTATTTCTTATGTATTGATATTTCTTTTTACATTGCGTTATCTTACAGCTAAAGGAACTTTCATACTTACTCCATGGAATCATAATTTATAGGCTTTTTTTCATGATTGTTATGTGTGCATCACAGTCGTCCGGCGGCTGTAACCACGTCGTGCCGAACCGCCCGAACCCTGTGCCTCGCACTCTCGTCGAACACGGTCTATGATATCCGCTACCAGTTTTTCTTCTCTTGAACGCTTTTCCTCCCAGTCTACTTTGCTTGAATCTAAAAAATAAATAGTACATTTTATATTTTTTAGGGACTAAAACGTTCCAATATGTACCCGAGGTGGTGTCCATTATTTCGAGGGTTTATATTTTGGGTTTTGATCTTCACGTGAAAACTTTTCTTTTTACTGTGAAATTTACAGTGTGAATGCGAGAAAACAATAGTACATTTTTATCGAGGGAATAAAATGAGCCAGTACAAATCCGAGGTGGTTAGACACCGGAGCTTCAGCAAGACTATTACTCCGAGGGTTTACATTGGCTTTTAGTCCTACAGTGAAAACTTTACTTTTCGCTTTTCGATCGCAAGAAAAAAATAGTCAATAAAGTACGAAAAACGATAGTGCTACGTCGCGTCAGTAAAATGTTATGTATATAACAGACTGTCAAATAAAAAAATTGGGTACTTTTGTTCCATATTTCATTATAGGACGCACTTTACTCCCATTACATAGGGCCGTATTGACGTACCTACATGAGAAGTGAAAAACACATTTTATACGAGATGAAAACCTATCAACACTGAGAAGCGTAGTGCAGAAAACTACATGTTTCTGCACTACGCTTCTCAGTTTCCGGTTACAAGAGAGTTGGTTAATAATATTGTGTACAGCAATTATTATTGATTCATTTAACACAAAAAAAACATTAACATTTAACATAAAAAAATATAGTCTATGAGTCGTATTCCAGAACTCTACTCAATGCTCAAGTCAGGATTTGAGTACGAAGCACTAGAAATCATACCCAAGTCCTTGCCGTTAGGGTCGTATTTCCAGTGCTAGAAATCATACTCAAGTCCTTGCCATTAGAGTCGTATTCCCAGTGCTTTTAAATAATAGTCAAGTCCAGGGGGTCTACTCTCGATCTCCGTCCGACATCCGTCCGAAACAATTACTGTCAAATAAGTAATGTTCGACAAAATTAAAAGACAAGTATCCAGTATGAAGCTTCATTCGCATCACGCATCTTTTCATTTGGTCAAGTATTGCTTATTTGGCAGTAATTGTTTCGGACGGATATCGGACGGAGATCGAGAGTAGACCCCCTGACTTGAGCATTGAGTAGAGTTCTGATACACGACCCTAAGACCACCACATATCAAAACTGTCACTGTTATTGTCACGCAAACAAAATGTCCGGATAGAAATCGAGCGCGAAATATTATGATCGCAAAAATGAATTTTTTATTTAGATTTTAATTAACTAAGGTACGTAACGAACACAACTTTTTTGAGTTTGAACATGATTCACACATACCAAAGATCGATCGGATGAGTGAATCAAAAGACTCGAAATGATTCCAGGACACCTACCCTTGGATTTAGCGGTTCTTTTAACTTCTGAGTTTTTCGAAATCGGCTCTCTAACAACTGTCGCCTGGTAATTTATTTCAGCCGCTCTAGAAACTGCCAAATCAGCCTTAGGTTCTTCTTTAACTTCTGAAATTTTCTGTACAATTTCTTTTTCGATATTACTGGACTCTACTTGCGCGTGGGTGGATACTGGACTAGAATCGGTTAAGGCCTCACTGTGTCTGCTTGCTATGTGCCCTATGTAACCTGAAACAAAGAGGAATATTATTTAATAGCTTGACGACTTCGGTACCCCAACGGTTTGCACTGTGGTGGTCAAGGTGGTCCCGGGTTCGATTCCTAGTGGAGCCAGTTAGGAAATCAACATTTTAAATTGATTCTGGTCTGGATCTGTGTGAATTCCGTCGCTTTGGTACTCACAGGGAATTCTATTCTAATACCAGAATATTTGGGTCATTCTTGCCTGAGCTAAAAATTAAATAAAATAAAAAGAAAAATATTATCACTATTTGAATTTTTAAATAGAAGAGGCGGTATTCCCCATAGATGTAGAATTTATGTTCCCTGGCAATGGCACTACGAAATGCACGTGTGAAGCTTGCGAGCCTTTCGTAAAAAGGCGTATTGATCTACAATCTTTTGCCATCTTTTTGGTGGGTAATTTTGAAAGGCATATATTTAAATGATCATTTTAAATTTGCAATAGCAGCAAGCAGAAAAATCTAAGCGGTCACCTTTTTTAATGATTGATTCTATTTTTCTGCGACATAA
>NW_020653945.1:13820699-13883633 GCF_003589595.1 Hyposmocoma kahamanoa
AAAATAAATTAAATCAATGGATAACTTAATCTGTTCTGAGCTACGCAAAAAAATTAGAATTTTAGAAATACACTTTGATAGTTTCATATTGGGTCTCAAAACTAAGACAAATGAGCTTTGAAAAGAAAATATAGATACTTGTTTTTTATGATGCCTTTTATAAAAAATGCTTTTTTATTTTGATTTGCTATCATATTTATATAGGGGAGAAGGAGATATCTTTGAACAGGGGAAGCTTTGAACAAATGCGTTTACGCAGTCAGTTTAAATGAAAATGGAGTAGGAATTAAGTTTTTGTTTTCCTTCATTGTGAGACTAATTTACTTACAATTACTGCTTACAATTCTGCTATGGAATTATGTTTGTAATAAGGCACCACCACAGATATATGGCACCATCTAAGGGCACCACCGAGTCCCACACCTGTCAGTGGCAACGGTTAGTGCATTGATGATACACTATGCTTGGTGTGTGCGCGCCAAATACTGAATGAGAGGTCATGTTTAGTTTCAGCGTTGAAAAGTAAATATTCTCAAAAATAGTTGTAAAGATATTACTGGAAGAATATAGATAATGGTGAATTGAACTTTGCTTGTCGTGTGGATTGTTTTAACGCTAAAAATTATTTAATCTACAGCTTGCAATCATTGATAACGGGTAAGATAATAATGATTTAGAATTTTACAACTAAATGTGTAAAACTCAAAGGTGCGCCCTTCTCCCCTACTAATTATAATATAATTTGATCTGAAACCATGTTCGAAAACCCGAACTACTAACTAACCAAACTTAGTGAATGAAGGGCGCAACCAAGATTTGACTTAATGTGAAAAAAGAGGATCAAATATTATTTTTGAATACCCAATATTAATTTATGATTAAACATAATGGTAGTGTTACCTTGAATGCAGTTCATTTATAATTTACCTGTAGGTCAACTAATATAGACGGAACAATTTATTAATATATATGAAACATAAAAAAATAGTTTATTTAAAAAAGAGCACATTTACAATTGATAATAATAATAATAATAACGCGCATACTCAACATAGTCCCGGTCAACTAGGGAAACGGTGTGTTGGGAGTGCCATGGATACACACACAGACAACCACAAATTACACCCAAACTCACGAGAGAAATAAATCTAGGTCATACAAATATTTCTCCCGGCCCAGGAATCGAACCTGTGACCCCTTTCCCCTTTATCCCTTGAATAAAAAATCCTGTCTTACTTAGTTATAATATACAGCTCTAAATGTCAAATGATTTCTTCGTTATTAAAGTCGATGGATGCGGGCAGCGCAGGGCTTGGCAGGGCAGGGGATCGTCGTGGAGATCGTTGGGGGAGGCCTATACCCATCAGTGGGCGTCGTATGGCATGATGAAAGTCGTGTCTATTCAAAGAATTTCGTTAAAACGATGCAAGTGAAAAATCTGAGGATGCTGTTTCGGACGAATACGGTGGATAAGGTAACACATCCCAACTAAACCGCAACAGTTTTTATGGCGTTGTAAAATGTGTGTGATTTGGCATTATCATGATGAAATATCTCTTCACCTTTACTATTCTGTTCTGTGTTCTCTAATTTTGGGCGAATTTTAAACTTATTATTATTATTTCCTTAATGGCGACCACTATGTTCCGGAGTAGATATATAGACAAATATAAAATTAAAAACAAAACAAATCTTGAAAGATCTCTGTTTATAACTTAAAGGTTACAAACAGTGATCGGAATTGAAGGAGTTAATTTAGCTAAGCTAAAGAATAATGTGGACATCCCCTTCTATAAATCCCGAGACTTCTTGGAACTGATTATATTTGATATGCGTATTATTTAAATATTTATTGCAATTTGAGTAGGTACATTGGCGACAAATTAATATTTCCCATAAAGTATTTACTGTAAATTATTGTCTCAAATAATAATATTGTTGTTGTGTTTCTATATTTCTCATGTATTTGAATACTTTAGCCATTTAAAAAATAAACATGAGACAACCTATATTTTGGAATGTTTAGAAAATAAACAGCAAAATAGTAGACTGTACAGCAAGTGCACAAAACGCATCATTTTACCCGAGACGAGAACCCACATCCGTCTGGATACTTAGTCGTGGGTAAAATGGGTTTTATGAACGAGTTATACACTCTGCTTTTCACTTCGATTGCGACGAAATTAAACATCAATATTACAAATAAACGAATATTTAATTAAAATTGAATGTAAAATTACAACAATTAGACATATTTAATATGATGGTTTTTTTTATGCACTAGATCATAAAATCCTATTTTATTAACTAGAGCATAATATTTTATTTTATGCATCCTACACCCAGCGTAAATACGAACTTTAAGAGCATGAGAAGTGAAAAAGATATTTTATACGCATTGAGGACGAAATTGGTATAACCATATTAAGAAAACGTTCATATTTTAGGTAAATGAACTCCCACAATTCCGATCACTGGTTATAAACCACACGAACTTTTTGGCCAACCCGTTAGACATAGAGAGTTCATAGTAATACGGACTCGTTTATCCAGAGACTCCAAACGGTCTGAGCCTGAGCATGCCAAATGTGTACATCAGAACAGGTGTGACCCGGGAGTTAAGCTCGAGATCAATTTACTCCTACAAATAGTCGTTGTCGTCATTTTCAGCTGTCCATAAAAAATTACTACTAATTAAAAACTTAACTCAAGGCTTTACACGGCTTGTGATTTACAAATTTCCTCGCACAGTCGACGGCAACGGATAGTCATACATCGTCGTTTATTTAACGGCCCAGCGGTAAGCATTGTGCCTACAATGCAATACTAATAGTGGATGACCTGGTTCGATTTCTGGTAGGACCAATTTGGCTAAACGAAATTTTCTAAATAAATTCTAGGCTGGGTGTACAGGGTAGTGCTTCGGAGTGAATGTTGGACTAGAATAAACGTGTGACACACAAAACATAATTATACACTAAAGTGGTGGTTTTACCTACATACTACCTACTGAGTATTGAATTTTGTGTGATAGGAGAATGTAGAGCAGAATATTTACAACATATTTCATAAGGTATTGTTGACTTACCTTTCCTACTCTTGAAGTAAACTAAACACTGCTCACATTGAAATAAGGGCGCAGGGTTGAGTGGCTGTATCACATGCAGTTTGTATTTATGCCTGTACCAATGTGTCCGACTCTGAAGGATTTCTCCACAAAGTTTACAGATAACTCTACCATCAGTTCTTATTACATACTCAAGCAAATCACTTCGTCCTTTAGGTGTTTCTTTCACTTCAGGGTCTTCACCATCTTTAGTTGCGGATTCTTCTGGTTTATCTGTTAAAAAGTGTACTCCTACATCTTGAGGGCCTTCTATTTTCTCAAGGGGTATAATTTCTTGCATTTCTGGTAACGGACCTGTTTGTGACGTTTCAGACATTACTTCAAGCGTTATAATGGGCATGCCTTCACCATCCTCATCAAAGAATTGGTACTCTGAAATTATGTGCAATACTTAGAAAAGGTGCCTATTTACATAATATCTTCATAATGAAAAACAGCCCGTATCTTAAGTTATATCTATATAAGTATCTAAAATCTAAAGTGCAATTTACACAGCCGCGGAACCGGAACGTCAATTCCACATTGCAGCGCAAGAATTCTCGCAACTGCGTCTTTACGTTGTAGTAAATGTTCAGTTGTTTAATCTAGATCCTTAAGGGTGCGGGCGAATGCGCCGCGAGCTGCACGCGTGCAATTAAATGCGCTTCTGTAATCACATCTCACGCAAGCCTCACAAACATAGATGACGCGCGAAAGGCATGCGAACCTATGCAACGCATTTATGCAGCTCACAGGCCTTTCCCAAACAGACGCATTCACCAGATCTGTACGCACCTGTATGTATGGTTTCTATTTCGCTTATTTGTGAAGCAGAAAAAAAATAAGAGAAAAGGAAAAAAGGATGTTGGATTCATGATTTATGAAAGAAACGTAAATTTTTCGATCAATAGGAAGAATTTTGCTACGATTTATATCTCTTTAGTCGTTTCGTAGTCGTTTGACGCCGCATTGCAATTTTTCGATTCGCCAGGCAAAGGAGTAGCGAGAATTCCCGAGAAAGCGCGCCAATTTCCTGGAAGTAGCCTAAAAATAAACTAGCTGGTAGTTTTTACGTTACACAATTGACATAGGGAAGGTTTATTATATTACGTACAATTTCGTTACAAAAATTCGAGTACGCGGCTGTGTAAATTAGATTTTAAGGGATTAAATAAAACGTCATCATAATTTTTTTATACTTTTATTTGGATTATTTGTAGTGTACATTTTTCACATTATTCAGTAAGGTGGTAAGATTCTTTCTATAATATGTTTCATGTTACAATAAAAATATACTTTTGTCTCGTTTACATCAGAATTGTTAAAGCTTTGATGTCCGCAACAATAGTTAAACTTATGTTTTATATTTATCAGTTAAACTGTGGTAGTATTTGTTAATAACTGTTATTATCGTATAATAAATCTACTAACGAAAATCTAACGGTCTTAAAATAAGGAATAGTCGAGATATTAATTATTTATTCAATATGGCCGACAACGTCTTTATTGTCGAATACTATCGACGATTCCTAAACAATATTCATAATACAAATTGTAAATAAACTCGTTATTAAGATAGATTACAGAAAACATTTTGAAAATAAGAATCCTCTAGAGCGTTTTATTTTATAATAAACTTTAAGAATTGTGTAATAAACATTTTATCTGTGCTTGAATTAATCCAATAGAATATAGAAATAAAACAAAATAAAACAACACTTGTTTACAAACATTGCACTTTACGTGTGATCTAAATGAAATATAGAAATAAATCTCTAGGTACCTTTCAAAATTGCTGATTTATAAACGCTTCTCATTCAAACAAAACACAGACCGAAGACGTACCTAATGTAGCTAAATGGTATAAATTATGTTTCTGCATTTGTTTTTTTTTTTAAATACCTCACCAGTTTTATTTTTAATACCCTACCAGCTTTATTTTGTTAACCCTTAACAGGTCATAATGGCCAGCAAATAGCATTGGCTCTAATTTAAAAAAAAGATTGCAGTTACTAAAGTGCCGTTTGTCATAATACTTCGTTATCTTAAGGTTAAACAAGAAATGTTAATGAAATATACAAAAAGTGTCAGGTAGTCTATACTTAGAGGAATTATAAAGATGTTGTAAAACTTCAGGTGATTATCATATTCAATTTAAGTTACTTAATAATAAATCCATTTTGCAATTCACGCGGAACGTTCCATTTCTACTAAAGGCCAGTGTAAATCGTTTTTTTTTTCTAAAAGTCACAATTGTATTAAAAATGCCACCAGTTACGTAATCTAGTGCCTAGATAATATTTTCAAAGTTTTACAACACATTTCATAAAAATGTAGAAATTGCGCTGCCTTGCAGCTTGGCTTTAGGAAAGAAAACTAAAGATATATAATAACTCAACAAAGAATGATCGCCAACTTAGTTAGCACTAATATCACAAAATAAAATACTACAAAAAAGAAAAGAAAAATAAAATAAAACTCACCTTTACAATAAAAACGCAAATGTATAAATGAAGATCTCGCATTCGTGTGATGTGAGTACGAACAAAATAAAAAGGTTGGAAGCAGAAAATAAGAGAACATGTTAATTTGCAATAATCTGAAATCATTGCGTGATGAAAATGCGACACTCGTGAAATTAATTTGTGCGGTAGACTGGCGCTGGCTTACAATTAAATATAATCACACTGCAATTGTTAATACCTTACTGGCGAATACGACGATAATATTCAGTAATACACCATCAAAATTATATACAAGAACGTGAACTACTATCATAAAACTTAATATAAACTTCTCATAAACTATCTCAAATGTTGTGCGCTAAAATACAAAAACTCAATTTATAACCAATAATTCTTTAAGTAGATAATATTATAATCATAAATCTAGAACTCTTAAAGTTTTCTCTCTAATTATAATTGCTCTTATGACGTTACTTACTAAAATAATCCCACATTTGAACTTGATTAACATGGAGATTAGTGTAAACGTAACATTACTAACATGTTATTTCCCTTATCAATGGAAGAACTGGTGATTGTCGTTTCTCGTCCTAGCGGTACTAGGACGGTCACTTACGCTAAGAGGAAACAGTAGAAGTGACAAAATCATCAGATTATAAACAATTAATAAAATGTGCTATGGCACTAATAGGCTTTATGTATGTAAACATTAAAAGTATTCAAATAATCATCTCCTACTAAGTTCTGTAGATTCAATAGGTACACCCTTTAACAGTAAGCTCACTAAATATGAAATCTACAATATATAAGTCTTTATTATCATTATAGAAAATATAAACAATAACATTTATTATAATATTTGTGAACGAAGTTTATTTTTTTAATAAGTCCTACTGTTACTGTTCCTTTATATTTAAAGAGCTCTTAACATCAATTTTTGTAGTCTGATACAATGTGTCTGTAATGGCCGTCAACCCGGTAAAATGGATGATTTCAAAGATAGACGGAAAGGTTATGCAGTCTTTGGTTGACATTTTGCAATGCTACTACTTATTACTTTCAGGGCAATACAGAACTACATTGTAGTCTCGTACATTAAACAAGGCGCTCAAAATTTAAAAGCACCTAATATTATACGTTTTACTATGATACTCGTTATTTTAATTATTGTAGTAATTATTGCGTAACTGGCCTCAATCATATATTTTATTATTGTCTAATATTTGCACAACCATATTTCAACAAGTATAATATAATGAGCTTTATGTAACAAACATTATATATAAATGCATAACGGTATCAATGGAAATATAGTATAATTCGTATAGTAGAAAAGTGAACATTAAAATTTTACTCCAAAAATAGAACAAATACTATAATAAAACTCATGAACACTAAAGTAGCTAGAGAACTAACTAACTGTAAGAAAAACATTAAATTTAGGCATTTTCGAAGGCACTATAATGGTCCTTAATCGAAGATTACGTGGAATCAATAATACTCTGTGAGATATAATTATTCAAATAACGTCACTTAGACTTGCGCGGGATCAGGCGAGGAATGAGAAGGTGTGGAGCCACGCGGTGAGCCCGTGCTCATCTGCTCCAGTTTCATCTGACCAGCGTCCATTCCTTGCATCATAAAAAACGCATTCGGTGGATACACGCAGTCCTTCGGCACATAGCAGTCATGTGTAGTTTTCATGTGGTTCTTCATTTTGTCCGGCCTAGAGAACTCTTTGCAGCACACGGGGCAAGGGAACACTTTCCTTTGCTGTCCTTCGTGATAGAGGAACGCGTGTCTCTGGAATGAATACTTGTTTTTAAACGTTTTCTGGATGTTCTCCTTGGCGCATTCTGTGCATTGGTAGACGCCCTCGTTGACCGAAGCGTAGCGAAATAAATTCAGTCCTCTAACCGACATCTCTGTCAGTTGTTCCGCAGGATCATTAGAAGCCGAGTTTGCTCTTCTCCTTATCCGTCTTCGAATGGCTGGCCTTTGCATTTGATTGCCTTGTAACGTATTGTTGTTGATGGAGTCATTCTGGTATTCGTTTGATGTTGAGGCCTGTGTCGCTGGGTTCACTCGTATTTTGCCTTGAGTTTCGCCTGAGTCCTTATTTTCTGAATCCGGAGTGCCGCGTCCTGAAATAAATCAAATTGTCATCATGAAATACGAAAAGCAGTGGTAACGTTTCAATTATATTTTGTGCCATACCTACAAAAATCTGTGTCAGCTATATGAAAAATCTAGCGATGCAGAAATAAAACAGCTGCTGCATTAAAAAAATATGATGAACCAAATGTAGCATAACCAAAATAGGAATCAGGTAAAATAAAGACAAAGTAAAATATATTAACCTTTATTTGTTCAAATGAATGAATGACATCGATTTGACCACGATAAACGAAAAATATAATAAAATTTATCGGCCTACTTCATGGACGAGCTAGTCTGTATAAGTTGTGGTATATAATTGCATTAGCACCAATAGTGTGAACATCCACTACGATTAAAGTTTATAGTACCTACAGATCAACTCATCCACGTAATAGAACCGTAATAAAATATGAATACAAAAATCGAATTTTAAAGGAACTAAAATAAAAATAAAGGAATAGTTCAAAACAGAAAATTCATAGCGATGCATTAGATAAAACTAGATATATTAGCAACTATGTAGGTATCTACATGATGCATTTGAAGCTATATCTTGAACAAACATTTAATTATAGCCAAGACAGACTGAACTTACACTATTCGAAATAACTATTATGTCTAAATAATAAATTAAAAAATAATATAACAAAAAAGAATAGATTTCACTATGACATAATAGGACTCAAGTGTTTGCATTTGGAACTATTTCGGCAAGTACAGTAAGTAGTAGGTACATTAATTAAAAAAATAACACTTCAGTAAACTTAGCTTTAAGATCACATAAGGTGGGTTTCGAGTTGAAAGAGTTTCAATAAAATTGTATATTTCCTTGCTGAGAGGAGAATAGATTCAGAGGTATAGACAAGGAACAAGTAGCTGCCTTCTATCGCACAAAGTCGAAAGTAAACGAACAAATTTGCATAAAATAAAAAATATAAAATTAGCCTCGCAATTAAAATCCAGATGATACAGCGTAAGAATATCTAGGTTTAAAATTAAAATACAAAAGCAACAATTTGTACTGGACCAAAAATACTTTGTTCTTCGCATAGCGTCAATTTGAGCAACATAGAAAGCACGTTAAATATAATCTAGATCTAACCACACCATCTACGAACTGCGAGAGTAGTGTCATAGGATAACGTACCTGATCAGTCCTCTCTTCGTGACTAATAAGTTACCTACGGTTTAGAAAATTCACTCCTTTGTTAACAACACTATTTATGCCTATAATATTATAAATAACTTAATTAATCTATTCTTTACTAATAACCCGTGTTGTTACTTTGCTACTATTAATATTAAAGATTATTGTTAAAATAATCTGAAATCGTGTCCATTGTCGTTGCTATAAATATCACCAGGGTCTGGCTCCAGCTCGCGGCTGCAATCACCATTAATATATATTTACCAGGTCGACGGAAATGCCGTCGATCGACAACACAATTTATAAACGTTAACAAAATTACTCAAAAATTCAGACATTCAAAACTGTTACAAAGAAAATCATAATAAGTACTCGAGAAGTATAACATTCATTAGGCAAAGATCAAAAAGACTGTCACCGTCACAATTAACAAAATAAAAAAGGTATCAAATAAAATTAATTACAACAAGTGAAACAAAACAAAAATAATAATAACATTCTAAGGAAAGATCTGCTATTTGATGCAACTTTTATTATTTTCTTTAAAGATTCTAAAAATAGTAATTAACACCTTATTGTATACCAATGTATTTCTTTCATTAACAAATGGTTCTATATATCGTGTAACCTCCATTTCTAAATGTGTCTAAACATTACTCTTTGCATTTTCTATTGTCTAAGTGCAAACAACAAAAATATGGATATAATTAACATTTGGCTAAGACTAAAAAATTGATGTGAAGTTGAACCATCACGTAAATATAATAACACTTTCTGTAATATAATTTGCTATGAGAGCTTGATAAATAGAACGAAGATTTGCCTAGAATATCTTAAGGGCTGGACTCCATTAGTAGGTATGCTTCAGCATTGCGTTCATAGTAAGCGTTTTTTTTTTATAACATCAAGTGACGGGATGAACAAGTCGTGCGCCTGATGGTAAGCTACACGCCATCCATAATAGTTGCAGTGCCACTCAGAGCTTCAAATCTCAAAGATCTGAGGGGCACTGCCACTGCGCCCGTCACCCTGAAACATAAGTTGACAAGTCCCATGTGCTTGTAATTTCACCAGCACCCTTACCCTTCAAAACCGGAACACAGTAATGCTAACATTACTGCTTGGCGGCAGAAATAGGTAAGGTGGCAGTACTTCTCTGGACGAACGATACTCCATGCACATGTTTGAACGCAGGGCTAATGCGTGGTGACTAGTGGGCTCTAACCTTTAAGCAGCTTAAGAGTATTTCATTGTTTTATCATTTCGATGCGTAAATATGAATTGCTTGTTTAACGGCATTTCCGTGATTTGAACGATAGTTTGTATATCATGAACTCCACTCATGGAGTCTACATACAAATACACATAGGTACATATATCAGTTAAATTGTTAAAGTCATTAATACGCATCCAAATGTACCGTAAGTTAAAATAACACAAGTTCTTATTAATAAATGTCTATGTTTCACTTCAGAATAAAAATATTTATATATAATATTCTCATTTCAATAAAATTTATATATTTTATTCGTATCTCTTTACGCAGATAAATGAAAACTCTGATAACCTTACATATTATAATAAGCAGTAGGTAAGTATTTAATATAATTAAATCTGTAGTGTTTATTACTATTGCTTCAAGATCGTGATAAATATACTATATTATGTAGTTTAATTATATTTTTAGCTTTGGAACTATGGATAATTAAGTGACAATGAAAACATACTTATATTTTTAAATAAGCAGATGATTAAATCATGAACGGCGTAGTTCAGTTTTCATCGAAGTCCCGTGTTTCTCATGAAACTTTACATTTCGTTACAATATTAACCAAGACGACTTAAGATAAAATTTTGAAACAACAATATTCAACAAACAATACATATATATTTTAGGGACAATCCTTTTCTCAGTCGCATCACATGCGACATTTCCTTATATAAGTATAATTTAGCACCAATAGATGATATAACATTTAATAAATAATAATATTGAATTGATATAATTACATATATCTCTCTCAATAAATTAATAGACCATTTCAAGTAGGTTTACAATTTTGGATTGACACTGACAAGAATAAATTACCGCAAATAGACGATCAAAGAAAGAATGTACTTAAAGTTATTAAAGAAAGATTTCTAATTATAAAAAAAAATTAAGCTTAGGCACTGGCTAAATTGACTATCATACGTAAATAAGAGATTTTAGAAAACGTTGGATAATAGCCTCACCTTATTAAGTCTAAATTTCGCCATTAAGTACCTATCATTGTCCAAGATAAATTTCATTATAAAGATTATGAAAGTAGGTACAATAAATTCGTTTTTCATGAATTTTACAGTCTTAATATTGATTATCAAGACTTAATCGCCTCGAATCATATATGATTTATTTAATTAGTTTTCAAAACCTTTATTATTTTCGCCTTCCAAATATAATGGGAAACATGAGATGATATATCTTACTTTAAATTTTAATTATTATTTAACTAATTGGGCCTAAAAAGTGCCTATATTCCTAAGGAAGCTTCTTAAAATAGATTGTAAAGTCTGAAAAATGAAAATAAATAATTATACATAATATTGTTTGAAACTTCTTAGTTACCTAATAGTCGACGAACTTTAATTTCTATACAAGTAAAGGCACACTAATAGGCAAGCGTTCCCTGGACCTACGATTTTATTATCGAAAAACTGCTTTCCGGGTAAATGAGTACGATTTCTAGTGGCTCCTAGTATATGTATTATTAAGTAGGTATAGTGTGTAATTTGATTTAGTCATCTAAGTCACAGCTCCATAGCTGCCTCGTTAAATATACAGGCTTTTGTACTGACCGTACATCGGTACGAGTAAAAATTTCATTAGTAACAATAACAGAAAAGTGTCGCTATAGATACATGGAAGACTACATTTGCCCCTAAGTTTAACTAAGTAATTATAAGTACCATCCCTTATTTTATATTTAAGGCATCTCGTTTCTACTAAAATAGAATTTACAATCATCTCATGATTCCAGTCGTCAATAAACCTCTTTCAAAGCACCTTGCTAATCACTTTTAACAACAACGCCTTGTTGCGACTTTTCAATATTTACAATTTAATAATTTATATATTTTTATTTTTTAAAGTACGTGGCTCCGACAGAGTACAGTTTAGGGCTCCTCAAGGAGAGTATAATACTATGCGTGAAGCTATACATATGTTTATCAGGTATATATGTCATCAAGTTCGGCTTACCTATGTAGCACTACACTTGCACAATATTGTCTTTGAAAAGTTCGTGTTACGTTACCTAACAGATTTTGCATTTTAATAAACAGTCTCTATTTATGCTTAGAGACTGAATAGTGTATATACCTACAAAGCTACTTTTAAACGATTGATAAATATTATTATATGTCATCGATTTGCGTTTTGGGGCTTTGTCTGGTCAGGAACTGATTGCACGTGTTATTAACAAACTTTTAAGCTACGTTTTCGCTGTAATGAGGTTGTTAAATGTCTATAGCCTATTTATGATTGATTTTCTCTATTCATTTGTAATTTAATAGATAGGTACGTTCTCAATAGCATAACATTTACAACCAAATATTTCAACATCGATAAAATATTTTAAATTAATCTTAACAAACTCTAGAATAGAATAAAATCATAGCCTGTGTTGAGTTTTACTTCGGCGAAGTTAAATCATCATTTACAACTAAGATCACTAATAAGGCAAGTTAAATGAAAATGCATTTTAAACCACTACATAATGGCAATAGGATGCCAAGCCTTTTGCGAATCGCTAGCCTCAAAGATGGGCTTGAGCAGTGTGCGACCGAATCGCACGCTACTCGTACAGCCTTATTTCTTTACCGTCGACTCCAAAGGCTTTGCCATTGACCACTCGTAAACATAACTACTAAAACTAAACTAATTAAACTTACTAATTCAGTTCAATGAGAATTGCGTGTAGAATTGAATAATATAAGTAATCGATAGACTACATTTGAATTAACGATCACCGTGAGTAGTTACTTTGTACCCTGAAATTTTGTAAGTAATAAAATTAAGTAACAATAAAGTGCAAAACAACAAGTAAATCGTAGAAAATTTCTTAAATCTCTTGGAAATCAGCACTCTTCAGAAAAAAATGGAACAACATAAATAAATAGATAAATATTAACAACAAACGACTCTTATAGCGTTAATATCAACAAACTTATTGATACATTCATGAAACTTAGAGCTCGAATGCCTACTCAATTGCAATCTTTATTTTACTCACTATTTATAAATTGAATCGAGTTATGTAGAGGTGAATGATTTCTACAGTCGCTATCAGATCTTTATTACTTCCATTTTATAATTATTTACTTTGAGTATGACTACTTCTTGAATCTATTAAGACTCTTGTTTTGCCATTTGCTCGTGGGCATTGGGCTGATTTTTATGAATTATTTTGAGATGCGCGATCATATTATCCTTCCGTGTGAACTCCTTAAAGCAAATGGGACACGGGAAAACTTTGACGTCCTTCTTGTGGGAAGTGACATAGTGGCGACAGAAATTACTGATGTGAGTGTACACCCTCGCGCAAATTTTGCACCTAAATACGTTCTCACCTTCTTTAATACAATAATCCCTGACCGATTCGTTATTTTCTTCGTGATAATTGCCAATGCTGCCCATATTATTTTTCCTAATCGGAGATGGAAATATGCGATGTTCCCAATTAGTTTGTGCCAAATCAGCCACTTCGTTATTACCCAAGTTAAGATTATTCTGTTCCAGTTCGGCGGCAAACAACTGTGTGGCAAGCGCGGGCATCAGCACAGTTTCAGGGGGAAATTTGTCAAAGCTGTTAAGAGCCGGATTTAGGTTAGGGAGACCAGAGAGCTGATTGAATAGGTTTCGGGCTCTAATTTTTGACATTTGGGGTAGTAATTTTTTACTATTCTTTGGCTTTAAGTTACGAGCTAGTCTGTTTTTGTCGTCAGCTTCTTTGATGGGGCCTTCTTGAGAGTTGGAGTTTTCGCGGCTCCTGTCTGGATTGTATTTGTATTCGATCGGTTCATTATAGCCGTCGTTGGCATCGCTAGTTGGCTCTTGCTTTATGGATCCGTTTTCGATGGACAGCACAGGGCCGTTGTTAGTCGGGAAGTTTTGTGGGGGGTCCTCTTTAGACAGTTTATCGGGGTCTGAAATGTAACAATTTCAGGTCTCAATGCGCGAAGAGGTAGGTGGATATGTATTTTATTTCAAACGACTTTTTATTGTATTGGAAATATTTTAGTTTTTAATGTCTGTGATGTAAAGGAATTACGGATGTTTACGATTTATGACTAGAATATTTCCAATTGCTTTTATGAAGGAAAGCTATTGGGAATAAGCCTTGTTTGTTCTCCCTTGTCTCGCGTTTTGTTAAATATTGCTCAAAGAAGTTTCAAAAGAAGAGATTACATAAGGTCCTTAACCCATTACCACACCGAGTTTGCCCCTGGCCATTCCTCTAATAGCTCTCCCCAAAAGCAGAAAAGCAAGCAATAGTTAAACTGTCGATTTATAGAAGAAATAAGCATCTGTTACTTCGATACATCAAAAATAATTTGATAGATTATCACTTACCCCTTTTCAATAAATAAACTTTTAATAATAAAGATAAGTAGATAGGTATTCAAAATACACTTCACTTTTTCACTTAAACTATTTTCCTAACATCAAAGCTTATATCCCATTAGCTTTTCCCTTATTTCTTATATTTTCTTTCAATAAATTTTAACTGTTATTAAACAGTGTTAGGTTCATGGAAAGGAAGATTATGAATATTTACAACAGATAAGCAACTATAAATTATCCTCATACATCCTCATCCAAGTTTCAAAATATTTTACAAAGTTTATTTTCAAGGTTTTGAAGAAATACATCGACGTCGTCATGTCAACCGATCACACTAAGAGGTATTATTGCAGCTATACACAAATGGTGATATATTTGTAAACGTCACAGCTACTGAAAAAAGTTTATAAACACGTACCTGCGGACTCGGAATCTTTGCCGGTCATCGGAGCATCGGTAGAGTGCGCGTCGTCGCCTTCATCAATCAGCAGCGCCTCGCCGCCATCCTCACCACCCGACGTCCCGCCGTCCTCTGCACTGAACCCGTCCACTGACATTTTCATTTCCAGCATTTCTGGAGAGCCCCTAATCAGCTGGTCACCAGCCCTGTTTGAGTTTGCATGGGATGCTGATTCTGGCACGAATTCGCCCGGAGGACTAGCTGCTGTGTTCAAGGCATCACTTGAACTTCCACTGAGCTTTCGCGGCCGACCACGTTTCCTTTTAGGTTGCATTAGGGCATTTCCTAATAGAGGCATTAATAGGTTCGGTGGTGCTCCGCCGGTGGGCATACCAGACGCTGGTCGTTTCTGTTGCTGCTGCACGTAAGGATGTATTCTGTGCAACTGAGGCGGTGGAGTGTGGGCGGATGCGCCGCCCTGTTGTTGTATTAGGGAGTTAGTCAGCGCTGGTATGTCACATTTCTCCTCGTTGACTTCGGTGAGGCCTTTTATCCTTAAGCTTTCGGCTACTTTCAAAAAAGCCGTTAAACGCTCTTGATCAACACTCACTTCTCCTCTGTACATAAAGTCTAATAAACTTTTCATGTCTGCATAAGGAACGTCCTTTAGTATGACAATAGGATGTTTTTCTTGATGGTTTACAAACAGAGCCTGAAAATACGGACTACATGCTGATAAAACCATCTTGTGTGCTTTCAGCAGTTGCCCATCAACGGCCAATGTGACGTCAGTAAACGTCTCAGCGTGCAGCAATTGGTCGAACACTGACAGCATGTTCGACTGGTGGTTGTTCCACCTCAGGCAAAATCTTTGCGTAGCCATTTCTCTTTCAGTAAATATTTTCTTTGGAAGATATGATATTCAGCGGATCAGCCTTATAATCTATTCCAACAATATCTCAATTATGTATACATAAGTGTTCTCTCTTGTTCCATGAACAATACAATAAAACGTCAACAATAGATAATGTTTACTTTTTAAAAGCCATTTTAATTTAAATTTGTCATAGTGTCAGTGCTTTTCGTGTGACGGGCGAGGGAAACCTGAAATAGAAGAGTAAATCTGGTTAGAAAAACGATACAGGATTTCCCGATTTTCATCACATAGCGTTTATAGCTGATATACATTTTGAATTACAAAGAACTATCAGAATGTGGTTGCTGCACATTTTTGTAATTATACGATTAATTAGCATTATGCAATCGCTGAATGTTTCGGCTCCTGATACAATTTAGTATGTTTGTGTTTAAAACAGAAAGTAGGAGATATCGCCATAATTTCTCTCGTTTCGTGCGGTAATTAATTACTCTATGTGATTACGGCACGGATGATATCAGTCACGCTATTATCCTCGGAGAAAATAAATTCACGCGATATCTCCGCCCTACTCTTAGATTTTCTTTGCTTCCATTGAAAGATAGAAGTGCGCAATTCGAGTTTAAAATAATACTTCTTAATAAAGCATAGATTTTAAGCAAAAGAGTCTTGTTTTTCAATTAAAACTACAAGCTTTCGAGATATTTTATGTTAGCAGTTGATAGGTACCATATTCATAATGATCATTGATGTTGGTACCTACTGCTTGAATATGACTTCATTTTGTTGTGAATTAAAGTCAAAACAAATATAAAATGTTACGCGTTTGTTTGTAGAATAGTTTCAATGTAAACTATTTAATTTTGGGAAAGAACCTGGGATTAGTTTTATTTTATGTGATGCTTTGAAAACAATCCTTAATATTATATATATCTATTCTAAATATTTTGAAGTCTTTTGTAGAGAAAGAGTAAATCTGGTTAGAAAAACGATACAGTATCTTCCGCTTTCCCCATATTACCTATAATTATAGTGTCATAAAGCTCTACATAGTGCGATATCACTATTGTCCCAGAATAACTATCCAACGCGTGGAACCTAAAAACAAGAATCTTAATTTACACTTGCTATAACAATTAATTACAGAATGAAAAATAAAATACTGTGTAAGTAAATTACTTACAATATAAATGATAAAAGAACAACAATAAATACCCTATAATTTCCTGGTAAATAATAAACTGTCCAATTACTTCCTCATGATAGGCGGTAAAACTACTAAGTTAGTAACGCTAACAGCGGCAGTACAGCGCTAGTAGCGCTACATAGAGCTATCCTCACGCTGCACCAAACCTTATATACTTTATTTCCATTTTATAAGTAGTATGGTATAACATAATTCATGTCTACAATTGGTATTTAATATTTGAAGTGCATGTATCTAATATTATATAGGTTCGAATAAGTACGTAGTAATAAGTAATACCTATTGACAAAAAACAGTTCCTATTTTATTGTGCCTCCTAACAATAGATTGCAGCAATTCTGAAATCTTCAACTGGTTTTGGCAAACCAGAGAGCGACAGCTTCAGAGAGAGACGGTGCTTCAGAATTATTGAAAATCCTCATTTCCACAATGCTATTATATTCCCGACAAAGAGCACTGGTAATTCAATTAAATAATTAATTAATACTTACTAGAAAAGTACCTATTCATGCATAAATTATGCACATTGTCATTAGCCAAGCGTCTTCAGTCATTTATTAATTATTCTCAGGTCAATTTGACAATCGTTTAAATCTAATTATTATAAGGTGACATGATACGATGCGTTGCAAGGAAATACCAGTTTCGATAACATAATATGAATATTTAAATTAAAATATTTGTAAATAAAAAGGAATGTATGCTAAGTTGTTAATGAAAGTTGTGTGTGCAATTTTATTAAACTCTAAAAAAAAAGGTAGGTGTAACAAATAATGAACTAGGATATGATTGTGTGTATTGTTTGTTTCATGAAAAATAAAGCAATGAATAAAATGTCACTACCTCGTGTATAAGCCTGATGTCTAGTGCCTGACTATATTAAATCAAGGTTAAAAAAATCGAGGGCGCCTCTAGCGGCGGGAGGCGAATCCGTTGTACAATGCATCACATCGGCGAGCGCACTGCAGTGGGAAAAAACATCCTAACGCTGTCTACCTACTTCAAATCGTCTCTATTACACGTCTATTTATTGCCTTTTGCGGTAAGAACATTAACCTTAAAAATTATTAACGCAAAGTATAGGCAAACAAGGAGGAGTTAATGCAAAATCTGAAACAGGCAGGAGTCGCCGCGCCGTCTAACTTCTAACTAGAATCTTATTGGAACCAGATTTATTTCTAATCTACAAACACGAATATTCCGCTTCACATCCACAGGTGCTGACCACAACGTTATCGCGGTATAAACGGGCGCTCGAATTATTACTACGCACCCAGTCGAGCGCGTTACATTACGTCATCACAATGGCATTAATAACTACGATATCCACATTAAATCAGCCGATACGAGGAGATAAAAACCGTCGAAGTGTAAAAATATCACTGCACTAACATAATAGAACATACCACACGTAACTGCACCACAATCAACTCGACCCTTTTATGGGAATGAGGATCAGCCCTTCCGCCATAGTCCGAGTCCGCGTTTACGTCGCACCCCGCTCACCCGACGACTGACGGCCGCAACCCCGCGGCCGTGCCACAGCGCTGCGCCGAGCCACCGACTCGCTCCGCGCTCGAATATCTCTCACAAAAAATACGCCGTCATCATCGAAATGGCGGCAGCGGATATATTCAGCGCACCCTGTTTACTGCCTGCACAGTAAAATATTGATTTATTGAAATTTATTGATTTTTACTCCTGCCAGGAAATTTGCCCCCGCCGTTCGCCCTACAACTGGCACATCGCTTCGATTTATAGGGGGAATAGCTAATAACGTCACTAGCGTTTATCTATTTCAGGCAATATAAATGTACTTCCAGACTCTGGAGGTCAAATAGAAGTTAACCCCTGCAAGTTGGCGCCGATGTTGATATTACGATTTTCATAGACATTTCAGTTCTGCTATTTTCTGATTAACAAATAAATTTATAATGAAAGTTGATACAAATTATGGTGTTTCTTTTTTTTAAATAGGTACTTATCAACAGGGATTCTTAATGTTTTCATGTATGAGCCTTATATGGGTAACACATGTTGAGTGTTTGAGAATAAGTAGTCACAATTTTAGACGTGACACATATTATCAACTTACATCTAGGTATATCGGAGGGATGAGTTTTCCACGTGAAAAACATCAATCCATCCGTGTTGTCGCCATGTCAGCAGCGTGCTCCGTCTCTGTTGCGCGCGGGCGGGGTTGATAGGACGCCCTCCTCGCGGCGAGCGCCGCCGGAGACACCCGAACACCGCCACTTTTCGCAACGAACGCACCCGAACCAACACGGAAAATAGATCGCGGGGCGCACTTACTTTTTTAATAAAAAAAAATCACAAACACCAAAGTTTCCGTTTATGTAAAAATGTTCGGTTACAAACAGCTTGCTTGTAATTAGTCGATAGTCCACTTTAAAATATATTTAAGTGTTCTTGTTATTGAATTTTAACAGCCAAGGCAGGATACGATCAAAAAATCAGCGCGCGGTATATGTTGGCCGGAGTCGGAAGTATTTTTAATAAAAATGGCCTGCTGCCACGGCGGGAGGAGTGGCAATGGGCAATGAGGTCGGTACCCTCTCTCTGGCTCCGCGCGCCCCTCCCTGCCGCGCACCGGCACCACAGGGTTAGAAAGTTTCAACAGCGGATCGTGGAAAACACGCAACGTGAAGTCCTGGCGGCCACAATGCGTGACGGCCGGGATGCACGGTCAGCTCCACAGACCACTCCACACTTTAAGGGGGATGCACTTTCTCTTGCAATTAATTATAAACACCTTTTGTTGTTATTAAATTGTCAGGCAAACAACTCGAAAGTAAAATTTAACTACATTATGTACCTACTTAATTTTTCGTTTATATTGTCTATATTAGTATATCTTTCAATTTACAAAATAATGTAAGATTTTAGCTCTTTCTTATATTATTTTTGTAGGTTTTGGCTTCTATCCCACTGAGAACAATTCTGCCAGTGTACGGTCAATTTTAGAAAATTAAACATTGACATAAGGTCAGTGAAATTAAATATAACTTTACTTTTTACAAATAACAGACGTCAACATTTTCAGAATTAATGCCATGAATACTAAAAAAAAAAACTAAATTATTCCTATAAAACTGACACTGGCACAAGTCTAGTGGGCACCCCATAAAGGAAATAACAATACATTTAAATATAATCTCAGTGCAAAGTAATAAAAAAACCGACATCAAAAGTCATTTATCCCCTAGTTTACCACCCTTAGAGGTTATTATTTTCTTCGAATTTAAATGGGACCACTACTGAGGTCTCTTTTCTCACCTCTTTCCACCAAAAAAGAATCACAGTAAAATACTTAAAAAACGCAGTCATTGAGAACCTCCTCCTTTTTTCGAAGTCGGTTAAAAATAAAATATAAATACATGTCTAGTGTTGTTAAAAGTTTACATTCAAGACCACAAGAATAAATAATAAGCATTGTTCAGAATCTTATATTCTTCAGATTGATATTATTTATGATTTCAACTATTGATTTGAGATGTCTACTTCTTTTTACAATTTATCAGACAGAAAATAATGTGTGAGGTTATCTCAAGTGATACTAAACAGGTCCTACAAACGTGCAGTGATAAACAATTGGGTCTGGCGGTTGTTATCGTATCACCCGGCCCCACCCTCTGCCAGCTGTGATTGCGACAGATCCACTGCTATGTATCAATCAACACCTTATCCAAACGTAATTTATCTTTTCATACCTTAGGAAACTATCACCTATAACATTCGCAAAAATTTGCTGAATTAATTGTGTGGCTATACACTTTTCATATTCGAGTCCTAGTTTATAGGCGCAGTTCAAATCACCTGGCGACCTCTACGTGAAGTTTTATCGATTAGTTGGAGCATAATTCAGCGGTGACCTGACCTAGGTCATCGCGCCCGTGTTAGCTGAAGTCCTTACAGCGCTGACCCAGTTTCAGGCTACATAAAAGCTGCCACACTTTCCCTGAGCAAACATAACCGAAATAGACCCTAGGTTGTCTAAAGTAAAGATGACAGATATATCTACGCTGAGACCTACTGCATTGTTAAAGATCTTGATCGAAATGTTGTGTAAGGGGATCATGTTGTCTCGAAAATGTAATATTCGCTGTTGTATGTACATATAAAACTTTAATCAGTACAGAGTACTAAAAAAACCGACCTCTAAAGTCATTCATCCCCTAGTTTGCCATCCTTGGAGGTGGAATATTTTCTTCAAATTTAAGTGGGATCACTTCTGAGATATCCTCTTCCCTACAAAAAAAGAATCATCAAGGTCGGTTCACAAATGTCTCTCTGGACGAACGGTTACCATGCTGGTCTGCCACGCAGAGGTCCCAGGTTCGATTCCCGGGCCGGGAGAAATATTTGTATGGCTCACATTTATTTGTCTCGTGAGTTTGGGTGTAATTTGTGGTTGTCTATGTGTGTGTCAATGGCACCCGCGACCCAAGGCTTCCCTAGTGCGGGCCTATGTTAAGTGTGTGCGTTATTATTATTATTATCGTATTTATTTTAAACTCTCGCCTCTCCCAAGGCCTAAAAGATTAATTTTGAATTTTTAAATGGGAGAGGCGGTATTTCCCGGCAATGGCACAGTCGGCCGGGGTCAGGGACTCAGGTCCAAGAATCGGCGAACAATACGTGCCGTATCGAGCAGGACCGCCTTCTGCATTTGTGCTGGAAGCGACACGCCACAGAAATCCAACCGCCTCAAGCTGTTAGAAAGGCTGACTGGAATTAACCCATTTGCGGACAAAACAATTGGGATTATTTCAGTGGAGGCCACATCCCACATGTCGGTGATCTCGTGCGCCAGGTCGAGATACTTCCGGCGTTTCTCGGTTTCAGCTTTCACGAGACCCTCGTCATGCGTGATGGTGACGTCCACAAGAAATACCCTCGACTGCGATCGATCCAATATCACAATATCAAGCTTGTTGGAACTTTTTAATAGTCCTAATTTAATAGTCCTGTCCGTGATAATAGATCGATCCCAATAGATTTTGGTGCGGTCATCTTCGAGTATTGGCTCCGGTGAATACTTGTAATATGGCAACCTCTGTTGCACTAGTCCGTACTTGAGAGCGAGCTCTTGGTGTAATATTTTGGCTGCCTGGTTGTGTCTATGCAAGTACTCAGTGTTAGCAAGAGCGGAACAACCGGAAACAATATGCCTAAGTGACTCTCCGGGACGGCCACATGCCCGACAAATGTCTACTGTGCCGTCCTTTAGGATATATTTCCGATAGTTATTATTATTATTATTATTATTATTATTATTATTACAGTTATCGCGTAACATACATACAAAGATTATTTCTCCTTTTTTGAAGTCGATTAATTAAATAGAATGTAGTTATTGCAAAGAAACGTAACTATTACATAATTACCTATTATTTTATTATAAATTTAGATATGATGAGGGTAGTAAATATAATTTAAGGTGATGGTGCGATATTCTTATATTTGTTTGTCCTTAGTATGTTTCTTCATATAAAGGCGAGAAAAAATCTATGTATACGTAACGGTATCAACAAATAAGTAGATTATTATTTGTAATGAGAATGTTGAGCAAAAGCTTCGAAACTTTAGATGTTTCGAGTGTCCAATGAATAAGCAGATTTCGCAGTAACGGAGCGGCGTACGGTCGCTCGGTAACTGTTAACTACGAGTAAAAGCTGCGAACAAAAAGAAATCCTTCAGCTTTCTAGTAACGACGAGTGTCTATACAACATAATATGGTTTGACCGTTGCGGATAGGATACTAGGGTCTCAGCCGAAAATACACTAGTGCATGAACAAAGCTTCCAAAAACTTTTACTACTCCGTACATAGTTTCTAAATGATAGTTAATTGTAAACACAGAAAACTCGAAACGAGTATTGTAAATACCTTGATTTATATAGTTAATTTATCTAATTCATTTCAGAATAGTGATCAAGTTATTACATGGTGTTACCCTCTGTGAGGATCCATTATAATCCTTCACATTATTAATAACAAAATATCAATGTTCAAAGTATTATTTATACGTAAACCAATCAGCATAAAACAGCAAGCATTACTTCTATTGCAGGGTTTATGACTATTTTACTTTATAGCTGAGTGTTTATAATCCTATTTGGCTTTCTCTTACATTACGATTACAATGTTAGGCGAGAACTAAAATTAGTCTTCAAAATTTCTCTTGTAGTCGGTAAGTAATCAACTAATCAATCCTGTGTGAGCTTTTCTCTTCAAAATGTTTCGCCATATTCTCGGGATGGGCGTCATCTCTCTTAAGCCTCAAATGCACGTGGCATAGGCAGTTCGTTTCTATAGCTATGTCTCTTGCAATATGCAATAAATGTTCCTTAGAAACTAGTAACGTTTATAGAGGCTAGTGCTTTCAAAGAAACGAATTAACTTCGGCATAGGCAATGAAAGTTTTCAATCATTGATTGGTTAATTTGCCTTTTAAGGCTCTTGCAGTCATAATTTCTGTTCTAGGTAGGTCAGTCAATTGCAATTCAATCTATATTTTAGATTGAATCTGAGGTTACTTCTTCGGATGATATTATATAATTTATAGGTTAATTAAATTTTGAATTTGACGACGAGGATGGAGCTAAGCACTAAAGGCAAGTAGGTACAGGGTCAAGAGCACGTCAAGCTTGACACTTAAGACTGAAATCCAAAAAAGAACGGGCCAAAGTACAAAGTGTCAAGTTTGATGTGCTCTTGACTGTACTAAAAATATTATCTTTTTTTTAAATAATCAAAATATTTTATTATCTCCACAAACAGTACATGTAAAAATAAATACTTCACATAATATCAAAATATAATCTGGTTGTGAAGGGTGGTCCTTGGTCTGGTTCTGATTTTTGGTGATCTCCACCACTTAATAAACTTTTTCATTTTCTCCATCCTATCAAGGCGATATCGTACTGGCTATTTATGGAAATGTAGTTACAATAGGTATTCAGCAGTACAATTTAATAACCATTAGTAATGCAGGTAGATACTTATAATTAAAAGGTAGTAGCTAGTTCCTTCCATGTCTACATTGACACCTCCTAAAGTATTTTCTCGATTCCATAAACCTCTTTTTATTTTCTTACTTCACTTCTAACAAAAAATATTTATCATTAAAATCTATTTTAATCCTCTTTTGTTGTTATTGTTTTAAAACATTCTTGTTTTGAATCAAACAATTTAAAGAGTTGTAATAAATCTTGTTTGATATATATATATATATATTTGATATATCTATGTCAAACAAGATTCATAACATGGTATCAATGATAGGGACCACAACTAAACCTAAAATGCGCAGACAGGGTAGTGTGATTGGAAGATTATGCGATATAGGGAGTGATAGAGTCTGTTTTAAATTTTTATTCCCGAACAAAAAGTTCCAAAATTTTTGTGCATAGTAAATAGAAGGGCCCGTCCTACTAGAACCAGTGCGTCTAACGGTAGAGATTCGGTTCATTGACTCGTTTCGGGCGCTCAATTTTCGCTGTACTGTTAGATATCTCACGCCATGGTCATACGTGGAACAAAGGTGGTCTACTGTTGGTGTTGCTTTTTAAAAATAATCAAGGACAAGGTACTATCATTTTCGTAATGCGCGATGGGTGATTTCTATGTTACAAAAATGGTGAATACGTGACGGAGAGACAAGAAATATCAATCATATCTATCGAATAATGTTACTTATAATTAATGAATTATATTACTTAAATAGAAGTATAATTAACAGTAAAAGAGGAATCGAAGTATATATTCTGGGATTGGTCTATCCCGAATACATCTTTACATCTACTACAAACCTTAATAGCAGTTGCATAAACCTCTCTTTATTTTCTTACCTCTCTTCAAACAAACAGTAGTATTTAGTAGAAGCAGAGCTCCTTGTGAAAGAGTTCGTCCAGGGAAGTACTGCCAGCTTACCTATTTCTGCCGCCAAGCAGTAATGTCAGCATTACTGTGTTCCGGTTTTGAAGGGTAAGGGTGCTGGTGAAATTATAGGCACATGGGGCTTGTCAACTTATGTGTCAGAGTGACAGGCGCAGTAGGCAGTGCGCCTCAGATCTTTGCGATTTAAGGCTCTGAGTGGCACTGCAACTGTTAGATATTATAATATATATATATATATATTTAAAAAAAGTTTATTTCCTATACATAATGTTGTAAATAGAACACGTTAATCACGCAATAATTTTGAAATACATAATCGTAAAAAACCATGAAATATTTAGTTTTAGGTAAGTTCTTTATTAAGTATAAAGTTTATTAAATATCTGTTATGGACAGTGTTGGGTAATTTTCCGAAAAATTTTAAGTAGCGGAAATTTTTCAGAACTAATTGTAAAAATTGAAAAAATATATTCCAAGACTCAAATTATGTTCTTCGTTAAAATATTCATTTATTTGTGAAAACACGGGTGCAATAAAAGCTTAAATACTAAAAATTGAAACTAGATTACTAACTAAATTATTTGATTAAATTGTGTCCCCGCGGCAAGATGCCCAAGATGCTTGTAGCTTTTCCCTTTATATGGGTATGCTAAAGCGTTGGGCAAGGTAACTGCATGCCCATGGATTTTACAGACAGTTTTTAATTTTTTGGATAAAATTTTGCACAGATGAAGGGCACCGGGAATTAGATATATCTTTTAAAGTTTTATTTAGTATGTATTATAAAATAAAAATTGTGTAATCATTGCGTACAACAATGCGTTCAGGATGCTGTTCCGACTTCCACCTTTCTGTAGCGCGTCAACCATGTTTGTTGAGAAACATGTAGACGATTTCTACGCTATCATGCGAAAGCGTAGTGCATCGCTACTGCGTTGCATGCATCTCAGTACGAACAACATCCTGAACACAATAGTGGAAAGATGTGAATTCCCAATACTTAACTGCCTCCGGGGCCGAACGGTTACCATGCCGGACTGCCACGAGAGGTTCCAGGTTCGGTTCGGTCCGGGCCGGGAGAAATATTTGTATGGCCTACCTACATTTATTTCTCTCGTGACTTTAGGTGTAATTTGTGGATGTCTATATGTGTGTGTCCATGGCACCCGCGACCCAGGGTTTCCCTAGTGCGGGGCTATGTTGAGTGTGTGTATTATTATTATTATTAAAAAAAATGCTGGGGCGGTGGATGCGCTAGCACACTGCTGCCAATGCGTAGCCAGTTGTCCTGACATTGGCTGGGTAATGTTATTTTCCCATCTTAATACCTATAATTTTGTTATTTTAAATCTAACACTTAAGTATTTTTCTTTACTAACAAATATTATGGATGAATGTGTCTGAAATTAATGGATTATTATTATTATTATTATTATTGCTGAATGTACTTTTCTAAAACTTGCTTGGCTTATTTTCTCGAATTCCCGTAATAGAGTTCAGTACCTTCAACTTTTGACAGGTGTCGCTATTGTGGAAAAATGTAGGAAAAATATTCAAAAAAATATTTATATTTTTCTGAAAAATATAAGCTAGTTATGGACAGTGGCTTACAAAAATAAAATGCTATTAAATCAAAATTTTGTTATATTTAATCTCATTTATTTTATGAGCCGAACGCAACTATTAAAAACAGTTTCTACCTATAATTTTAATTTCTTAATAATTTGCAATCGAGGTACTAGGGGTTCAACCCCTTCAAATTACAGGTTTTCTTGTCGGAAATTATCGATCATTGTTAAAAAATATCCATTGTGACTTTGAAATGACTATTTTTTTGGGTATTTGATAAATTTTAAGTGTAGATAATTATTGATTAATGTGCATACTGAAAAAAAAATTTGAAATATATTTTCAATATTATGTTAGCATATAGTTAGCTATAATTAGCACAGTTTTATAGTTGTAATATTGTGGTATTAGCTAGTATATTCTAAGTCAGTGTGTGAACATAGGTACTCTTATCCGTAGTTGGTCTTTATTTAAATAGGGTATCACAAGAAGGTCCAGACAACTTTGTCTAAGAATAATTTAAATTTGAGAAGATATTTTTTCATACTAAGTTTATTTGAATATGATATTCATTTTTTTTTGTGAAATTATTCTCACTAGTTTTAACTATTGATAACTGCCTCTGTGGCCGAACGGTTACCATGCCACGCAGAGGTCCTAGGTTCGATTCCCGGGACGGGCGAAATACTTGTATGGCCCATACTTATTTCTCTCTCGAGTTTGGGTGTGATTTGTGGTTGCCTATGTGTGTGTCCATGGCACCCGCGACACTTGGTTTCCCTAGTGCGGGGCTATGTTGAGTGTGTGCGTTATTATTATTATTACTTTTAATACAAAGATCAGGTTCGTTATGCTGAAAGCGCTGGTTCTTTTTTATTTGTCCGATCTTTGTATTCACAATATTTTTTAGTTAAGTATGATATTAATGTCAATGGAAAAAATTAAGTTAATCAAATACTAATAGACATAATATTTTGAGACATAAAGATGTCCATGACCCTGAATAACTTTACCCAGAAATTCAAAGTTTTTTTTATTAAATAATTGTTTAAATGCCAGGAACTAAAAGAGGTGCCCACGGAAGAAAGAATATGTGGTCTGTGGAGGTGCCTTTTCAACGTGTGCAAAATTAAACACATAGTGCATGAAGGTACGACACAATTTAGAATGTCTTAATTTTCTTAAAGATTCACGTCTTTTTGTCCCCAGTACAATCATGTAAAATGCGAATGCAATAAATAATCGTTTTTTTTAATAAGTATGTATATATTTTTATTTATATATTTCTTTTTAATAAGTTTTAACAAGTGTTTTTTTTATTGAATAATTTACGATAATGTAGATATATCATTGCATTTACTTGATGTAAATAAAGAAAAACCCAAAGGAACAAACATTCTGGGGTTTGTAAATTGAAATCAGCCTACGTATGCATCGCATACGCTCCGGACGATTGCTCGCTATTAGAAGCGTTCAAAGCCGCATTCAGACAGGTAAACTAAACTCATATGGACTGTACTTGCATAGTTGATTCTCATATATAATTAAATTGTTATGCCGCATGAATTGTTCGTCTATTCCTTTCTTTTGTTGCTTCAAAAAATGAAGAAGCAGATTACAATTACTCATCATGTTTACTCCTATTTAGAATTCCTATTGTAATTTTGCAAAATATTGTGTGACGGTAAAATTCAAGTGAAGCCTTTGAATGATGACTAAAACTAACTCTATGTTTAGAGTTGTGTGAATCTTTTAAATATCGCTTTGCTAGCATTTATTAGTGTTTTTATTGTTGCAAGTTTTAATTATTGCGTTTTGCCAATACATTTGGCAAAATGACAGGTAGAGTGTAAACGAGACTTGATGCAGTCAGCGTATTCTTGGTAAGTGTGTCAACTCGGCTGGAGGGAGCGGCCGTTCCTGCCGCGGCCACCTCCCACTTCTAGGAAGGGCGACCGGGCGAGAGCTCTGGCTTATCTTTGCGACAATTACTAGCCCCGTATCAAGCTGAACCGTTTTAACAATTCTAGAACAAAACAATCAGAATACCTTGTTAGTCGTGATACATTTAAAACTCATTTATATCACAATCGTAATTGCATTCATAATTGCTGACTAATTTCAAATAGCCCAACGCTGCTATTTATACGTATGTCTACGACATACGTAGCAATTAGTAACAAGTTATCAAAATGACAATTTAGATAGCATTAGCTGGTCCTACTTGAATTTGCTAAAACGAATAAGCCTAAATTGAAGAATTGTATTGCTCAATATTTACGAGATATCGGGTGTCCATCATGTGATATGTCATGTAATGTTTGGATTTTCACAATTTGTAGTTTATCGTTTCACATTCGCACGACACCTGTCCTCTATAGGTGGCGGGAGATAGCGATGGTTGCGAGGCTATCGGACTATTATAATGCGGAGGCAGCCGTTAGTGCTAGATCCCGTTATGCACAACTCGTCTCTAATTCCATCTCACGAAAGCTCAACTTTTGGCGGTGAATCGATTAACCCTAAATAATATCCGGTGCTCATTGTAGCCTTTCATTTTGGATGTTTCGTTATTTAAGATAGTAGTAGAATCTTTACAATTCGGTTTGGTTCTTTCAAAAGATGCATTCATCTATTTCAACAAGTGTGAAGAGTATTATAAAAAAAATGCAAGTTCATGTACCTACATGTACATTTCAATATTTAAAACAGCAGTAGGTATTCTGATTACTAATGGTTTTTTAGCCCAATAATACGTTTAACTCTATTTGTTATAAATTCAATTTAAATAAAGTGTGAATCATTTGTGGTAATAAATGATAATGGTCATTAATATCCTCACACCCACCGGGTGACTGCGCTGGGAAAACACCCACGAAATTCACAACCGACATTATAAATAGATCGATTGTGAATTTTATTTTCTAATGACTGAAACATTCAAGCTTGCACATATCGAAATACATGTAAATACTAACTACTCTACGTAGGTACTATTTCACAAAAATTTTGTTGGCAGAGCGAGCGAGTTCAAGTCCTGTTAGGACTAAGGAATTTTTCTTTGTGTTCGATCTTTCTATTAATAATTATAAAAAATGTAGTCCTTAATCAAAAACATGCTATGAACTTTAAGTTCAATGAAAAAGAAGCATAGACCTTTAAATGTGAATCTCTGAAGAAGATCAGATTTATTAAATAAAGGCCGAATCACTACACATATCATTTATAATCGCGAAATGTTTTACTAAACTTAATAATTAGGCAGAAAACTTCTTGGTTTTTATAAGGCATGCAGCATGGACGCAGCTCGGTCGCGGAGGCGCGAGCGCACCCGAGTGGTTGAGATTGCGCAAGCGCGCCGATTTCTAGCTCCCACGCGGCAAGGTCAGCTTGCGAGGACTGCTCCCACTGCCTCGAGTACTGTTTTACATGATAATGAGAATAATATACAGGCTAAAAGTTACCAAAAGGCAAGTACTTTGATGTAATGTTTTATAAACGTAATAAATTCAGTTCAATTTTGATATGAAACAGTAATTGATATAAAACCTTATACCAAAATATACCAAATTTGATATAAAACCCTCTAAATATATGTTATAAATCTATATATTAAAATCCTTATTTTTGTTTTCAGTGTACTCAATCTATTTTCGTAAATATAAAATGTACACTGTAATTAGGGTTACCATCCGTCCGGATTTGCCCGGACATGTCCGGCTTTTTGTTACTTTTTGTACAGATTGTAATTTGTCCGAATTTTCCGCTTAGGGTAACAATTTTCAGAACAAAAAGTAAAATATCCATCTCGAAATTCTGTAGTAACTCGATTTAAGACAAGCCGTTGCCAGGGCGCTTGTCCATCTCGACTGCCGTGCGAGAGAGGTATTTTTTTTAGGTTTTATTTTGCTACTAAAATCTTGGGAATTTCTTGCATATGTCTATATATCTGGTCTATTCAAATTTCGAAATGGTAACCCGAATTGTAATAGACTTCCACAAAGGTGCCACGTTGTATCTGCTCTATATTATAAGATAAACACTTTACAATGTTGAAAGATTGAAGGGATAGCCTTCGTCGGCTAGTTTTATAGTACTTTCACGTATCTAACACTGCCATTCGCAGGTTGTAAGGGAAGGCTGAGTAATTTGCTTTCGGCGCCATTTTATGTGTATTTTATGGTGCGGCGTGGCGATCAAAAGGGTTAAGCGTCAGTTGCGCGTAGCGATGCACTAATGATGTGACCATTAACTTGTGCAAGATACTCTCCTGTTTAGAATCGATTTCCATGTCGGCGTTTCCTTGTTTTCTGAGCAATAACGGGGAATACATTTTCTATCTAGTCATATCCGGCTGTACGGAAATATATAATTACACTATTTTTCCGGATATAAATCGCGTATATTTGTTTTTTCAAACAAACCAACATTTCGGGCCCTTTACAGGTCCCATGCTCACGGTTGACTGAGGTGGTACAGTCATCAACCAGCTATGTCTAATATTAATGCAAATCACCCTATTTTTTCACTATAGTTACAAAAGTTATTAATTTATATTTTTAACTTACTTTATTTATATTTTACAGAGAAACATTCCAATTTACGCTACATTACGTTTTACAAATTATTTTATTGAATGATTTTTTATTAAGTTAAATTTATAATTAATAAATTTTTTTGTTTGGTTTTGGTTAAGGCGTGTTTGAAAAATCAGAAAAATATGCGCGATTAAAATCTGGAAAAACAGTTTCATTTCCTACACTTATTTACTTTTAACTAAGAAACCTGATAGTATCCATCAAAATTAACTTCGTTCTATCTATCATTGTACCAACGCAAACAGATTCACCGTAAAACCATAGTCCAAGGCTCTACAAATACAACGTTAGCGCGCGCAGTCGCAGATAATCAACGTCAACACCTGATTGCAAGGCCTTGACTCCTAACGTTCCTTTTAAATATCTACTTATATATCAATAATGACGATAGTCTACAATAATATACTCGTATTTACTGTTGAGTTTTTGTAACATCTCTAAATTCTATTTTGCATAAAATGGATATCTAATAATATAATATAATATAACGCACGCGTTCTTAACCCCCCATTATGGAAGCCCTGTGTCGTGGGTGCCATGGACACGCACATAGACGACCACAAAATACTAAACTCATGAGAGAAATATAGGTTGTACAAATATTTCTTCAGGTCCTGGAATCGAACCCGGGACCTCTGCGTGGCAGACCAGCATAGAAACCATTCGTCCTCGGAGGCAATCTCGTTTATTACAAAACTCCACTTGTACAAAAGAACAAAACCACCATAAAAATACGTGACACACTTGTAGACTTTTTTAATCAAAATGTTACTTTTTTTCTTACAACTGACTATGAAAAGGATTTCACAGTCTGATTTTAACAACAGTTTCCCACAGTACCAGTTCAATCATAGCTGTAGGGTGCGAAAAATCCTTTTAGATTCTCAGTTCCACGTATAATAACAATGAACTAGTAGTTACTCATAGGAAATAGTGCAGTTTCTAATGTTCCACCATGAGAGCGTGAGACCTTGACGCCTACCGCCTCATTACAAACGACGTCTCGCGCTTAATATTTTCAATTCACAGCGCGTGTACAACCTACTTTATATTTGTATATGGGAGACCGGGGCTGGTAGTTCCCGGGGTAAGTTGTTCTCACAGCAATAACTTTGCAAGAAAAATATATAGCAATACATGTGAAGCACGTCGTTAGCGTCAAGTGATGCGCATTCTCGGCAGCCATTTCAGTTACTCCGGCGACGACGGAAGTGTGGCTATGTGCGTGGAGCTGTCAAAACATCACGTAAGTACATTTTTTCTTGTTTCAATTTTTTGGTCTGTCTTTGTTTATGATGGGCCGATTCATACGTAACTTTTCTAAATTGTAGTGACCATAGTAAGGAATCTTATTGTTTGAGTATATTTTTCATTGATTCTATTACTTTGCCGGTATGTCAGTCTACGTATGAAAACGTAATTTGGGGCTATAAGTTCCTCCCTTGAGGGGCTGGTTGTTCTAGGAACAACTTCCCCAACTGATCTGCAATCGTACTTAAAATTTTTATGACCATTTTACTTTGTTTTTAGGATGCGAAACTACAAAGAGGCTCATGTCAAATATTTAGACAAGATGATAGAATCACTTAAATGTACCTCAACTGTGATTCAGATGAAGAAATGAGCTATGAGTAATATTACTGATGAATAAGAATATAGTTTTTTTTTAACTTAGTTGGGCATAATATAAACATTGCATACATACAATTATAAAAAGGTGGTTTTATTTAAGAAAATCCTTGTTATCCTGTGATAATTTAGGTGGAACAATGTGCCTCAAAGGCGGAACAACGCGCTCCAAAGCAGGGTTGAATGTTCCGCTCCGAGATTTGTCAAAAATTTGCCTCTATGAATAAAACTATTGAGATATTAGTAAAAGTGACTATACTACTACAAAAAGCGATAAACATTTGTTCAATATTTCCACACGTTGAAAATCAAATCCTTCATTTTCAGTATAAAACTTCAACTTATTTGAAAATCGGAACGTTCAGCTCTGCTCTCCCCTACTTAGATTGTCAGCAACTGGACTGTGAATAGAAATATCTGTAGTTGAACCGAGACTAGTAATTAAATTGTTATTTAACAATTTAATACATTACTTCACTAAAAAGAGCCTCACTTGTAAGTGGTTAGCATTCTCAATTAACATTCTCAGTTTACGCTACTTGTTATGGACCTTCAAAGATGTTCCAACGGCAAAAAAGTTGTTAAAAACCAAAAGCAAAGATATGCGACAAGCACATAGAAAAAATCGTAAGGTCTACTGGTTCGTTCCGTAGCTCAGTTGGAAGAAAGTGAGGCACGGTATGCTGAAGGCGCTGGTTCGAATTCAGCCGGATCGAGGGAATTTTTCTTAGTATTCGATCTTTGTATTAATAATTATGCAAACTAGTGGAGTAATAACACAAAAAATACTGAATAATAATAGTAATGGTAATAAAATTTAGTGACATTAAATTCATACTACATGTTATAATTTCTGCCTACCCGTACATTACCACTTACAACTGAACGACCGGTGTTGAGCTCAATTTAGTTATCTGTGAATATCAAGCAGGAAATTAGGCGAGCGAATACCCACTGTAGCGGTACTCAATGCGTTCTCAGAGCCTCGGTCAAGTAAATTAAAAAGAATGGTATAGCGAATGATAGAAAAAAGTGCGTTCCTTTTCTCCTACTTTTCCACGGTTGCGCGAGAGAGAGGCGATGAATAGGGATCTACGGATGAGAAACATAGTGCATTTGCCGCTACGCGTGTGTTTGCGCTGCTCTACATAGCCGCAGATAATGAATGTCTTGCGCATCATTTATTTTCATTGTTACATTTTTATTTGGTAAATCTCTTTTATGAATATAAAAATTAACGAAAATAATGCTTTCATAAATAAATAACAAGAAGTATTTCAAAAATATTAAAAAAGTCCTTTCCATTAGAACTAAGTGCCTATTCGTATAAATTAAAAACAGACAATTTGAGCTTTGTTATATCCACTGGTTTGTTTTGTCTCTATGTATACAATCTTTTTCTTAAATGCTACTTTATAAATTTAACTCAAAATGTACGGGCACTATCCTAGAGATGAATAGAGTTTTGATAGACGCTGAGCTGCTTGTAGCTGCGCAAGCGCACGTGAGAATGGGCAGTGTGAGCGGCACGGCCATATTAATTGCTCACAAGTTAGAGAAGGATGCATGACGTGAAATCAGGGTGGTTCCACGTGGGGTCATTGACCCATCGCGACACACGTTTCGGTGATTTTTATAATTTGGATTTTGGGACAAAATTCCGTCTTAAGTCCGGAAGAATCCAACACACAGTCACGGGTAATGCAAACATATCACACTTACATGCAAAGACTAGCTCAGTTTAATGTCGTTTTAACTTGACTAATTTTACTTAATCTTAACTATTTAATCTCGAGTAATTCAGTTTTAACCCAATAAACTAGTCTGAATTCTCATCATAATTCACAAAAAACTTATTTACAGAAGACTATTTTATTAGTTACAAATAGCTTGCGAATTATGTAACATTTAATAACATACAAGAATATAACAAAAATTTCAAGAATTTTGTCGTATATAGTAAGTCATTTTTAACACATGATTGACAAGACACAATAAAATCCATCCTTGAATTAAAAATAAACAAATGAAAACGATTAGGTACCAGAATTAGTTTGCACCTTTATCTATTGTATTTCGTAGTATTTATTATTGTATGTTAATAGTTAAACTAATTCCAGATTTGACACGTGGAAACAACCCCACACGCAACGTACATAACACATGTAATGTAAATAAGTTACATAACTGTCGCCGGACGACTTGCAAACCGACCATTGTATGATAATGCGACCTTCACTCTACACCCCTAGATCTAACACTATCTGAACGGAAATCTGTGTTTACACAATTTTTGTTTTTTCAAAATGTATTTTTCAACAACGTGCTTTATTGAATGACGCCATTTTTGGTTTGAAATTGTAAATCTCTTCTCTCACGTCTCATCATTTCTCTCTATCTATAATGCTTGACTACTACTTGCTTCTGTTGTCTTCTAACAAGTATTATAGCAGATATTTGCATCGCACTATATGGGAGAAAGTCTAACTTCACAAAATTCTATGAAGGCATGAATTCTCCAAGCCGCACTGGCCGTACAGAACCATGGCCTTAATGCCTCCCTCTAAGAGAAGGTACTCATGTTACATCTTTACTAAGAACAGACTGCATTCTGTTCATAATCTTCAGTTGAGTTTATATTACTACATTATATTTATTTATCGTAAAAGACAGCGTAGAAATATATATATATACAGTTTATCTGTCACACCATTGACTTACCAATGTGTCACACTAAGAATTTTTGTTTTCAAGTCATTGTCGTACTCAACGCCATATTCAGTGCTCTATCATTCATTAGAAGAATGCTTAATTTCCTCATCCAAGAAATAATTTGTTTCGTGTTAATTTTCCTGTAAATGTTTCTGAGCGCATTGAAATAGTCACATGCGTAGTTCATGATTCGCATATAAGGATATAATAATACAAGGGCAGTTTTAAACTACTCTGTAAATATTGCAGCGGTTGTATATTTTGAGAGTAGATGTTGTCGGGACGCTTGCCTGGTGCTTTTGAATAGAGGGAGAAACGGAAGTAATTAATAATCCGTTGGGATTGTAAGGAACGTATTTTTATATAGCGACGTTTACATAACTGAGAGTAAAACAAACGTTAAAAAAAATGCGTATTTGAAAAAACAAAAAACTTTAAACAGTACAAAAAAGTATGTGATCCCGCAGATGTAGCTTACATTCTCGTGGATAGCTCTAGTTATTGTTTTTAACGTTACAATGTTTAACTGCGCTAGGTTTTTTCCTTCCTTTGGCTAACCTACCTTCAAACTATCCTCATATCTCATTAGAAGCATACACTCTGTATTCCTTTGATAAAATCTAAAGACCATGAAATATTTAAAAGGCCCTTCGGAAGGGTAGTGACCGTAGCAGTGCGCGGGCGTGTTGCGCAAGCGGCCCCACGTGTAGCAGGTGAATGGAGGGCATCCTGCCAGCATAGGAATTTGGACATTAACGCCTCATTTGGTTACTTACAGGTAACTACTGATGCAGGGGATGTTGACCCCTAGAAATTATAACCAATTCTAGAAGGTTCATAGCTAAAATTCAAGGAATTTTGTCTCTATACTGTACTCCGCTATAATGTATGTGAATATGATGTATGTATAAAAAAACACAAAATACTGAAAACACATGTTTATATTCAAACAAAATTTATTTTACACACATTTTAAAATAACTTTTGAGTCAACAAGTAAACACGATACACTTATTAACACCTTCAATAGCTTAGATTAACAAAGTGTATTGTATGAGTAGTATGTACTGTTAGATGTGCTTGTATTTTCAAAGATGATCCGCAAATTTTGTAGAGTAGGACTTGTCAATTTCTACGTTGTTATTATTTTGAATAAATGCCTTTTCGTAGCTTTATTAATTTTTAAATATCCTTGCTTTCTCTTTTGTACATTGTCTAATAGCCGATGAAGCTCGACAAGGAGGTTAAGCGAGGTGACCATCTGAAATTGTCGAAATCTTAGGCTCTCTATTGCATGACTTGCACGAATTTTACCTTTCTCTTCACGGTACTCTGCGGCCCATCGTCCGCTGGGAGCCTTGCGCTTGCGCAAACGCGTCCCACACGTGTGCATCCGAAAGGCGCACTCATCATAGTTTGCACCGTTATTTTTTCCTACTTCTCGACTCGTGTTATGGCGTCGTTAATCGTAAAAGTAGGAATGTTTAATTAGAGAAAGGGCTTCACGGTGGTTTCGAGATTACATTCGGAGTTAAGTTTGTAGCAGACATGATGCGAGTTAGTTAGCGAGCAGCTTCTAATGATAGTTCCATTGTGTGTCTAGGATAGTGGAATGACGTCAGCTGAGGCGAGGCAAGTGGCGAGTGACAACAAATTCCCCCCGAGAGTTGCCCTCGCGGCAATCATGACGGGCTGCGCGGCGGGCGGCGGCTGCGCGGCCGTAGATTGAGAGGCCCCAGCGGGTGCGCAGAGCGTCGCGCCCTCTGCGCCTTGCGCCCGCGCCGAGCTCTCCCCGCGCCACCGCGCCGCCACCCCCCGCCGCGCCCTCGCGCGGGAAAATTGATGCGATTGATGAAACTTATATCATGTGACTATCGAGAAAAGTGATGCTCGTTGGAAATAATGTTGTACAACGATACTTATTTAGATTGGTGATTTTCTCACGTTTTATATTTTTTTCCGTCGATTAAGTAATAGAGACGAGAATCATCTCTCGCTGCCGAGTATAATATAGCACGCCACATTTGTAACGAATGCGTCTGATTGAACTTGGATTTCTGTCGTATTTCTATACCTTGTCGTCATCCGCTCTTGAGCTAAAAAATAGTAGGTAGACAGGCAGAATAATAATCAAGCTTTTTGTTAGTGATACCTTGTCGTGGCAGCTTAAGGTAGAGTCCAATTTATTGGAGGCTTAAATAGTTTTAGAAGTTTTCTCAATAGTTAATTATTTGTTCGTTACCTTTTGACGTTTCGTCACTTGTGCTCAGGGTCTAGGCTGAAATCAGAACATTCGAGTCGGGCTCAAAAAACACTGGCTTGCCTTGACCTCGCCGTGTCTAACAAGCTATCCCTTTCGGGGGGAAAACTAAATTGAATCTGACTGCGCTCTAAATAACAAGGGGAAAATGCCGGTCGATATTTTCCTATTCTGGTATTTTCTAGATTCTGGACCAAACGGCTTTTCGGTTAAGGACTAACCTACATGCCTAATTTTTATAAATTTAATACCTTACGTGACTCTTAACAAATTGTTCATTGTCAACCCAGTACACGTTCCACTACACAGCATAGTGTTACTTTTTTTACGACGACGAGCAAATCGTTCGCCTGGAAATAAGCGAAACGCAGTTGTTGTGCCACACAGTTTTAAATCGAAAATATTGACGGGACCTCCTGCCTACTCAGAGATCTTTTTTAGAATATTTTTATGAAACTTTCAGGGATTGTTGTTAATATTTTAGAAAGTAAAAAGAAAAATATTGAAAAAAAATATGTTCGGGAAAACCGGATTTACGCTATGTCCTATATGTAGGACAACGGCAATATATTAAGATGTTCATCTAAAATTTTGAACGTTTGTAAGTGGACTAATTAGCTTTGAAAATAAAAAAAACACAAAATGTATTAAATATAAACTTAAAATCCGAATAAAAAATTAATATTTCTTCTGAAAAAACAAGACATTACTTCTATCATTTAGACGTTATTATTATTATAATTTTTTTTTAAATTGTAAAATAGGAATAAACGTAAGAGAATAACATGAACATATTTATTCGAACTTTCAGCCTCGTGAAATTCGATGAAACAGTTTCTATTTGGCACAAAACACAGACAATTCTTAGATTTTTACAGTTTTCCTTATTACAACCAATTTTGTGCAGCGTCTGTTTTAAACTGCTATGTCTTTAATTCCCTTATAGTCAATCCGAGAGATCTTCCATTTTCAAAATTTGTATTCTATTTGTACAGTCAACAAAAAGAATATCGTCATCGATACCTATTGCTGGTAGAGTCTATACTATGCCCATTCCGTAGTATCTATGGGTAAATAGGCGGGATTTTCTCTTCAGGTCGTGTGCCGGACTCTTGGAGAGAGGCTAATGTGCAACCAGTTCCCAAAAAAGGCGACCGATCAGACCCGCATAATTACCGTCCCATAGCCATTACTTCCATAATATGCAAGGTTTTAGAGCGGATCCTTAACAAACAACTGATCCAATACCTAGAAGATCACTCCATAATTAATGATCGGCAGTATGGGTTTCGTCCGAAACGATCAACGGGTGACCTTCTAGCGTACTTATCGCATATTTGGGGTGAGGCTAGACAAACGTGGCGAGTCGTTGGCTGTTAGCCTCGATATAGCCAAAGCGTTCGATCGGGTCTGGCACAAAGCTCTTCTCTCCAAGCTCCCGGCGTACGGTTTGCCAGCCCAGTTATGCAGCTGGATTGCCGATTTCCTTCGTGAGCGGAGAATTCGCGTCATTTCTGACGGCAGCATTTCGAGGTTCGTGAATGTGAACGCCGGCGTACCGCAGGGATCCGTCCTATCTCCCACGCTTTTCCTTCTGCATATCAATTATATGCTTCCACTTGGGAATATTCATTGTTATGCAGATGATAGCACTGTTCATGGGGGATATCACGGATTCCCCGCAGCTGGGCGCGCCGATACTGACAGAGAGCGATCTAATCTTGTCGGTGAGCTCAATAGGATATTGGACCTCATCTCTGCATGGGGATCTAGAAATCTTGTTGAGTTCAACGCCAAGAAAACACAGGTTTGCGCGTTAACAACAAAATTGTCGCCGTTCCTTCCCATGCCTTCTCTGATGAGCACAGCACTCTCACCTCAGAGCAGTTTTACCTTGCTCGGTATGGAAATCTGCTGTGATTTGAATCCAAGGAGCTACATCGAATCTGTGATCAAAACAGCCTCACGGAAACTCGGAGTCCTGAACAAGGTGCGACGTTTTTTCACGCCGGACCAGTTATGCCTGCTGTACAAAACACAGGTCCGGTCTTGCGTTGAGTATGGTTCGCACTTGTGGGACGGCTCCGCCAAGTACCTACTCGATGCCTTGGATAAATTACAGCGTCGTGCTACTCGAATTATAGGCGACGAAGAGGTCTCATCACGCCTTGAACCTCTGCAACTGCGTAGAGATGTTGCATCCGCCTTTTACCGCATGTACCATGGTAAGTGCTCTGAAGAGCTGTTCAACCTCTTCCCCCCTTCCCCGTTCCTGTTTAGAAGCACGCGTGCTGGCCTTCGTAGTCACCGTTTCACTACCTGCCGCATTCCATCGCGTACTAAAAGGTTTGGTGGCTCCTTTCTCTGCCGCACGGTTGACAAATGGAACTCCCTTCCGGCACATGTCTTCCCTCCCTCTTATGATATGGGGTCCTTCAAACGAGGCGTGAAGAGGCATATTGTAGGCAGGCAGGGTGGAGGTGGCTAGTGCAGTGAGGGTTTCATCGCTGCACTAGGTTCCTTCGCGTTTGGATACCACTTTCCACTTAACATCAGGTGGAGTGGAGTCATTTGCCTGTCATGTATAAAAAAAAAAAAAAACACTAAATTCTGGCTCAAACTTGTGTTTCGACCAATTATCTTGCTTATCATTAGCATTCTGGCAACTGAGGGCCTGTAATCGGAGTGAAGGTGGGTGTTGGAAGTACCTCTAACTCGACTACAAACACGTTTACGTGAACGCGACATGGATCTCAGATGTCCTCTCGATCGCGACGGTAATGATTATAAACTGGCGAATACTTTCGAATTATTGGAAAACGCCGGAGAAGACACAACAGCATCCGATATATCGCGCTGTTTTTATATTGCAACTCAAAATAATGTGAAGTTCAAGATTATAGTATTGGTGAACATACAATTTGATTCTCTACACACCAATGAAACCGTTGTTAGAATATTGTAAGAAACAATTAAAATATATCTTCTTAACTCAAAATGAGATAAACTTTTTGTGAGCTAGTTCTGGAAAAAACAGTCCTACTCAAAAATAGGAAATTATTCATTCCCTTTTATATTTAAACATATTTGGCAAATAGAAAATTGTTTACGTGTCTGTAATCAACTTTATCCTACACATGTTCTTTTTTAAATCTTTCTCAGGAAGAGAATAATTCGTTTTTCATTGACTCTGAAAGAATACCCTTTCGAGTTAATACACTATTATATTCACAATGCGATATGCGCTTCGTCATTTCAATTGCTATCCAACTCAAGAAGGTTACTTTGATTGCGATTCGGTGGCCTATATTCAAGATCGTCATCGGAAACGTCACCATAAAACAATCTGGGAGTCATTGAACGTTTCTAGTATTTCATTATCTTATCTGTCAAATCATAATCTATCATAACTTAAGAAAAAATATTCAATTTGAAAAATATATATATAACATTTGAAAGATTTAGTTTATGTACTCTGTAAAGAACACATACTTACTTAACATCAACTACCTACATTTGTTCTTTGCAGAGGACATAAACTTTGTTAGGTTATTTTACGCTAAGTATCTATTTTTTTTCTGAAAAATATTAATTAGACAAGTCATTTAGTCATTTATTCAAATGTATATTTATAAAGAGCAACCCCTAGAGTTTCTTGCTCATTCTTCTCAGGAGAATCTACCTCACGAATGAGCAGTAGAGTTTAATCAGTATGACGATTTCAAGTGTAGTTGACTTATCTGCGAATTAAAGATTATTTTACTTTGACTTTATACGGGTTGGGAATTTCACGTTTTTCCAGGATTATTTCCATCAATGTTTTCCTTCGTCGTTAGCCAGAGTTATGGCTACTAAAAATGGATAAATTAATTTAAGTCGTATGTGCAAACCCTGTGGATTAGAACCTTGATCCTTTTTAAAAAGCAACCGTTCTCCCACCATGCTACCATCGCTGTAAACCAATGTTTGAGCATCAGCCACGAGATGGAGATAGGCCTCTCCCAATGCGCGCCATTTCGCATGGTCCTCGGTTTGTCGCACCCACCTAATGTCATCAGCCTTTCACCAATTAAAATCGAGCTATTTTGCCGTCCGCTAATTAAAACGCGACTAAGTGACAAAATAATTTTTAGAGACATTATAACAAACCACAACTCAGTTTTAGAATATTAGAATAGAATAGAATAGAATTATTTATTTCGGACCATGATCCACAATAATGTTAGTAATACAGTATTTTTTTCTTACGTGCTATGGTTACTACAACACAAAATTACTTAATTTTAGTGAAAAGTGAGTCTAGACCACTACCCTACGCACGTGTAAATGTGTGAAATTGTTTAATGATATTTCAGCTAAGCATCGTTAGGGTAAGTTCCGATAAGTCGAACACGTTAACTAATTTTAACTGTTTTTAAAAGAGAATTTTGTACTCCTTTTTTGGTTTTCAAAACAGTTATTTGACCATTTGTCACTTAGCCGCGTTTTAGTTAGTAGTAGGACTATTACTCTTTTTTCAATAATAATTGAGCCATAAAAAGACGTTTTACGAGATGTTTACATTCATCAACGTCATCATCCGTATTGGCACTGTATGTACGTCTGTTTTTCGATGGCTCAAACAGTGTCTACAAGCAAACTGTTATTTGCAATTAGAATCGCTACCATCATAGCGACGTACCTGTCCTCTGTCCTTGCCCCCGCAATAGCCTAGTCTGTGCGACTAGCATGCAAGCTCGGCCGAGAAAACCATGCTATTACCACGGATTTACTATGGCATTACCGCAAATTAAAATCGAATAATTACGCCCTGAAAGATGGTAGCTATATCATAGCTTTTTTCGAGTTATTGGCTAGAATAATTGAATAATATCACATATTGACATTCCTGGACAAAGACGTTACATACAATCGTTGTCAGTATACCTACTATTAGGTTACCTGAGTTGGATCCACTGACTTAACTTCTTTACTTCGGCACTAATAGTGCTTCCGTAGAAATTCTCTAAATTAAGGCTGCAATTTGAATGACATTACTCTTATTACATAATAAACTACTTTAGCACTGCCATAAATCGTCATTTGGTTTCTACAAATATAATTTCATTTACAATATGTTTGTAATGTATGGTTAAGTCACGAAAGTTCGGTAATTTTACTTTTTATTTAAGTTACTTGTTTAATGGCTATTAAGTACTATTTGTGGAGGTTACAAGGATTTTCATACTTAAAAGAAGGTCTCAACTCTCAACCTTGCATGTAATTTTATTTATACAATTTGAGACGAAATTTTTTTGTTCTTGCCACTCTAAGTCACATCTTTATTTATATTATTGGTGTGACTTTATGATGTAAAGAAAGTTTCACGGGAATCTAGGAAACCAGATTATTCCAAAACATAACTATTGTCCATGGGATACATTCTAAATTCTTCAACTTCTACGTTCTTATTGAATAACAGACCTCCATCAAACTATGGTACGTAAACTCTTAATCAAAGTTTACCATATTCAGCTTGTAATCCGCACTAATTTTATTTATCATTTGATAAAATGGCATATTTACGTGGCTTGTTTCAATAACAATTGACGGTGGTGTTTTTTTTATACCACAAACTTTGGCTTTGAAACATTTTATAAAAACTTAACTTATTGTCGCTATGTCAGGCAGCTAAATCTCTATCTGCGTCCGCTCGCATTACAAGAGGGCTGCCACAGGTACGTGTTAGATAAAATCAAGTCATAAATGGCAGTTTGCATGCGCACAGTCCATCATCAGGCAAAGGTACTTCAAATGACCATGTATGGAAATGACAGTGTATAAACTATATTTCTACATTTAGTTTGTTACTACTGGATATCATCTTAATATGACTCTCCTTCCTTGTATGACATGAAACATAGGGTTCTGTATAACTATAACAAACCTAACGAGTGAATAAATCCTTACCTAATCTATATTTATTACGGATATTAAAATAAATACCTTTATGTAAATACAATTAATTAAATGAGTTCAATAAGATTCTGTATGTGTTACTCTGAGCTGTTTATAAGTTTATTTCAAGGAATAAGATTCTAATGTGTTCATCTCGACATTGCACAAAATAATATACGACTAGCAGATGCTACTTGCATTACAATAATTTGAAATCAATTTAAATATGACGTAATTGTTGTATAATTACGTGTGTGTACTTGCAGTAGGCGTCTGAATAGCAACCAAAATTTTGAACACGTCGTAATGTATGTTTTGTAAATAAAAGGTATTATTTTAATTTGCTCTCTCCCTCTGAGGTTTGAGATATGTAGAGTCGTAGATAATATTATGCCTTTTTTGTAACTAAAGGGTAGAGTACGAAAATACAGACTAATAAGTGTTAATAATCGTGATTGTGCTCGACCCCCTACTCGCAGACACGGATGAATCAATTTGCATTACAATCATCAGAACCCTCACGCGCGCTTCCGGCTGCCCTGGACGAGTGCCCCTACGCACTTGTTTAACTATCGCTATGAACGCACTTCCGGTTTTCTATATCGGAAAATCCTGACTATAAAAACGGGTAGATTCATGGACAATGCTGTTTAATATTATATAACAATATAACTATGTATATACTTACGTATGTAGGTAACAATCACATTGCACAGAAATTGTTCCTCGATAATTTACTTGTAAGAATGAATCGGAATTGGCAGTACTACTTGTTTCAAACCGAAAGATTATTTAAAGAAATCTTCGAACTTTACTAGTAAAAGTGAATCGTTTATTATGAGGAATGTTTACGGTAAAAAACACCAATATGAAACTCATAAATCTCTTAAAAATAACTTGGTGAGTTTTACATTTAAAGTTATTACGAAATAATTTATTGATCAACAGATTTTTTTGCTATACGACGTAGAACATTAAATCAGTGGCTACACCAGCAAAAATTTAACCGACGATAGCAATCGCAGTGTGCTGAGGTTAGCTTATCGCCGCCCGCGCGGACCTGTGACCTTCTGATTATTGTAGGACACGCGCGCCCCTCGCTGCGTCCTGCCTGCCTGTGCGCACACAAGTCGCACAACTCATCTTGCTTCGTTCGTTTGTGATAGAGATAATCTAATAACGTCTGTACTAACTGCTAATGTACACACATATGCCTCTAATAGGTATTTTTTCATATTTGTGGATACGAATTAATTCCTGCTCTGATAAAACATGCACATTCTCCCAGATCGATATATTGACTGGTTCTGGCAATTTTTCATGATTCGAATCCATAGATTTTTAATTTCCATTGTGACATGTAGACAGTAGAAAAAGAGATTAAAAATTTTAAACGTAGTAGGATAAAAATTATGTAAGTACACTTTGCGTTTTCTTTGGCACCCTGTATATGCATGTAGGTAGACCGAAGCGTGTAATAATAATTTGAAACACTTTAGTATGTACTTTTTTATAAAAGAAGTAGGCCTACTATTTACCGAGTTATACTGTAGTTGGTGTGGCCTGATTATTGCAAAGTACCGACATAGTCTACGTTCTACATACACTCGAAGGACAAGCGCGCCCCTCTATTGCATCCTGTGCGTAATTTTCGTCGTGCTCCCCGCTCTCCTTGCTTCGAATTGTCTATTGAATGTTTTTGTATTGTTTACATATAGAATTCAAATCCAAATCCAAAATATCTTTATTTTTTAAATTAAGCAAATTAAACTTGAAATCGTCAAGAAGTTCACAGTAAATTGTTGTGTTATGACACCGAGACATTCATTTGTGGAGGTTATATATAAATAAATGATATGTTTTAATTCGATGATGCCAGTTTCAACAGCCCGCTGCTCACCCCTCAGGCAATCATTGTTTTATTAGTAAAACACAGCGATTTCACAGCAGGGAGGGACATCAGATTCTTATAAATACTTGCACGGCGGCAATAGGGACGTTACAGGCCGTCGCCCAAGCGTGCGCGGACGCAGGGGGCGGCCACCCCGGGAGGGGTGAACGACTCGCGTCCCCCCCCCCGTGCCCGCACCCCGCGGGGCCCCTGCGCACCTCGCAATCACAGCCCTTTGTGCGCCTGCGCTGAGGGCTACTCGGAGGGCAACAACTCCATTTGTATTTCTTTGTTTTGAAATGCCTTCTAACTCGAGGGCTTTACAGGTACATGGAGACTGGCTTTACCACTATTTTTGCTTTTTTTGCCGGTCACAGACCTCAAAGGGTGTAAGGGTTAATACACACGATTTACTTCTACACGCGACAAGTATAATATAAGCCTCACTTAAACAACCTTTTGGTAAATCATTTAAATGCGACACCAGACAAGCCGTAAAAATGAGTGTCCGTGAAAAATTAGTAACTCTGCAAGACAGACGTGCTCTACATTACAAAAATTAAAATTCCCAAACGTATTCGTAAAAAGTACACTTAGCCCATTACAATTTTATCCACCGCACCCTTGATTTTCATCACTTCCTGCAATTCTCAGTTACGGTTTCCTCAATTAAATCACGAAATTAATAAAGCACCCTAAGTTAAAATAACTACAATGTCAGGATTACTGGAGCGTTAACTGGGGATCACTCTCCCATGGAGTGGGTTGGCACCCTCGACCCTCGCTGAGTACATCCTCAAAGGATGTTAAACGATGCTTTAGCTAGCAGGGTAGCAACAAGTGCACCGTGCAGTCGATAAGAAAAAATATCATCGTTATTACAGAAATTGTGGTACCAATTTAATGATTTTTACATTTAAAATGAAACAATAGTTTCACACTAGGTTGTAAAATTTATTTTGTGGTAAAAAATCTTGCTACTGTAGTATGAGAAATAGTTTTCTCAGTATTATTAATCTTAACGAGTACTGAAAAAAATATTGGAAATATAATTTATTTTTTGATATGATAAGGTTGGCGAACTTCGCTTGTTTATAACTTTCTAGTTTTTGTATATTTTGTGAGTTTTCTTCTTCATTTCTCAAAATCTATTAATGTTTACTTACTTAAAATGTATGTATTCACCCGAGGAGACCTTTTTATAAATAGAAGTTTAACAAAAACGTAATTCACCCTTCAATCGAAATCCCCGGGTAGCCAAGCAAAAACAAAAAGAGCACCCCGTCCCACCCGCATACCGTCTGCTCGTGTCAAATTGAACTGAATTTACTGTATTATCGCTCTATCTTCACAACTGTACACTCAATAAGCCCAATTTTCTTCAAATTTCAACCTTAGGCTGATAAAAATACTTATCATTGAATAGAAAATCAGATGAAAATAAAGTTCCAGATCAAAAATCACTTAACATTTGAATTTTTAATGTTTAGGACACCACATAGGGGTGGTTTATTTTTATCAATGGTAATTTATTTAATCACTATGTAACAGTCCTGAATAAGAAGGCGTTATTACATATTCAAATTTTATTCAATGTTTGTCGACAAATATTCCGTGGGAACTTTTTCTTATTAATATATTTTTGGGGTGCTTTTTGATAGCAGAAAATTCAAAATTTGAAACAGTTTGTTTTTTTAAATGTGAAATACCTGTGAAAAATCTATTCAAAGAATATTATCTTGCAACGTGAACATGTAAACATGTAACCAACGGAGTAAAAGAGCGCTCTACCTTATCTTATTAATCTTGCTACTGTAGTATGAGAAATAGTTTTCTCACTATTATTAATCTTAACAAGTACTGAAATAAATATTAGAAATATAATCCTTATTTTTGATATGATAAGGTTGGCGAACTTTGCTTGTTTATAACTTTCTAGTTTTTGTTTATTTTGTGATTTTTCTTCTTCATTTCTCAAAATCTATTAATGTCTACTTACTTAAAATGTATGTATTCACCCAATATATAAAATAAAGCGGCAATTTAAATTAATTTGTAACACGTACAGAAACATATGCCCTGTAAATTGATTACATACCTACCACTTTAAATATGCACATACTTTCCATTAGGTACGAACCGGGAAAAGACTGACCTTTTTGACGTTGTTAAGGGAAGCCGTTGCGTGGGAGCGAAAAGTTATGAAATCGAATTCCTGATTTTTATAGTTACGAAAATATTTATATTGGCGAAACAGTCTACTGCTTCAAAATGTACCACCAGAACTCTAATTACATTATCATTAATTTATAAAAATCGTACACAAAGAAAACATTCCTTCAATCTGACAGGATTCCATGTACAAAAAATAAATGAATATCATGATGGTAAAATACCATAAACATAATATTCATTACAATCAATATTCTAATCACATTTCTTAATTACACTTTCTTACTTAACAACCTATACAAAAAACGCCAGGTTAAAGGTTAAGCAATATCTTCAACACGTTTAACTGGATCATATAAAACAAATGTACTCGCTCAACTTCCAATCGAACATTAAAAAAGTTAATTGTTTCTTACAAAGAATTTAAAGTCCGTTTGTTAAGCTCGTTTTCTGGGAATTAGTACTGGTACTCAACTCAATGACTTTATTTAATTTCGAACCGCCCCCTTGGGTTTAATAACCTGCGAACTGAAGCGACACCGGGTTATAGTGTCGAGTGACAAGTGCTTGAACCACAATATTTGTAAAGCATAAATAATACTGGAAGTGCACAAGCTAGCATCGAAACAGATGCCACATAGCTTTGTCGATGTAATAATAATTTAGAACTGTAATATTTCTGTAATTCAGTACTTTATAACCAAATATTTCTGTAATTCTAGTGTTTTTGAGATATATAGGTACTAACATGGTACTAACTATATCATATTGTTATAATATTAACTGCATGTGTGGCTGAACGGATACCATACTGGACTGCCAGGCAGAGGTCCCGGGTTCAATTCCCGGGCCGGGAGAAATATTTGAATGTAGTTGTGAATTTGGATATAATTGTGGTTTTCAATGTGTGTGTCTATGGCACCCGCGACACAGGGTTTCCTTAGTGCGGGGATATGAGCGTGTGTGCGTTTTTTAAATAATATCAAGTGACGGCACGAAAAAGTCGTGAGCCTGATGGTAAGCTGCACGCCTGTCCATAACAGTTCCAGTGCCAATCAGAACTTTAAATCGCAAAGATCCTTAAAGCACTCCCACTGCGCCCGTCAAACTGAGACGTAAGTTGACAAGTCCCATGTGCCTGTAATATCACACGCATCCTTACTAACATTACTGCTTGGCGGCAGAAATAGGTAAGGTGGCAGTACTTCCCTGGACGAGCTCTTCCACAAGGAGCTCTACTGCTGATAAAAACGTGCGTTATATATAATATATGTATATTTCTAAGAAATGTCTTGAGCAACGGCAGCATCACGCCCCGTGCTGCTTAACCATACTGTTTTCAATAACTATAACAATATTATCACATATAACAGCGCCGGATAAATGCTTATCTAACATGTGGTAAAATTTCTAATAGTTACAAAAATATACGATTTCAGTGAATCATATAACGCATTTCTTTTAATAATATAAATCATAATAATATATTACCGACACTGTGGTTGCGTTATTATCGTTTCAATAGGTACATAATTTAGCAAATGGCATCGTTTTATACAATTTTATATTATAAATTGAGACGTCGTGTACAATATTGATTCAAGGAAAATTATAAGTATAAAATTATATTCATAATACCATGTCCTATATCCTTCATACTACTAGCGTCTGCCACATCTAGTACCTACCAAGTTTGTAATGCAAGTGGTGGCAGTCACAACTTGTCACGCGAGCATCACCTATATGGGGAGCGCGTTCATTCACAATTGGGATCCGGTCCGATGCGTCTACGCAGACTGTAAAACAAATAACAATTAATGGATACGCACATATAACATCGTAATTACTTAATTTAAAAGCATTATTATTAATCACCTCTAGTTAAAATATCTCAACATACCCTTTTTCCATGCGCTAGGCATTTTTTGGAAATTTATTTATAGGAAAGGAAAACTAACAATAGTAATTAGTAGCAGTAGAGCTCCCTGTGAAAGAGATCGTCCGGGGAAGTACCATCTATTCCTGTCTCAAAGCAATATGTGCAGTGAGCATTACTGCGTTTTGGTTTTGAACGATAAGAGTCAGGTGCAATTATAGGTACATGGGACTTTTCAAGTTATGGTCTCAAGGTAACAGGCACAGTGTGGCAGTGTCACACTCGATTTAAACACACGACTTGTTCATCACCTCACACTATTAGGAAAAAAGGATATGTATCGTCAGTTACAGTTGAAAACCTTCTAAATCCGTTTCTGGACGCCATCCCATGTTTACTCTTCAACGTAACATCTGGCTATTAAAGCTTGAGAATATAATTTGTAGACCCGTTTTTCCTTATAATATAAAGGTATAATCATAGATTGTTATGTAATTATGTCTAGTAATTCTTTTTTTGTGCCTATTCAAAGGTTCACATTAATGGAGATTATGAAGTTCGCGAATTTAGTCGACGATATACATTACAGGTTATAAAGTTCATAGGTAGACAGATATATACTATATTTAGTGGCTAACGAAGAAGCTATTCATGATCTGTATCTATATGTAACAAACTATATGTATGTATATACCATGAACTTGTATTAACCAGAAAAATATATGGCATGACTGCAACGACGTACCTAATTAACTCATAATTCACAAATCATATTTTACTTGAGAACTAGGAAGACAGGATGCAACTGTTCAACTGATTCATACATTATTTGTTGGTTGGTGGTCTTCATTATGCAGTTGGACTCATGATAACTAGTAAAACTGATTTTAAAATAAAAAAAAATGTATCCTTAGGGGATAAAGTAGTAAAGTGGTTTGAGGGCTAAGTTTCTCTCATCACATCAAGACTTGGTCCAATTTTTGTCTTGGGATGACGGGCACAGTGATAGTGCCCCTCCGATCTTACCGATTTAAGGCTTAAGCTTACCACAAGATGCCTGACTTGTTCGTCGCGTCACTTATTATTATAAAATAATCTCAGTAAAAAAGTTCGTGGATTTACATATATTTGCCGAGTTTTATTGAAATTGGTTACCGGAAGTAGCTAAACCGGATTTATCCCCTAGTTTTCAACCTTTGGACGTGGAATATTTTCTTCAAATTTAAATGAGTCCACAACCGAGGCACCAAGAAAAAAAGAATCATCAAAATCGGTTTACAAAAAAGTCATCGCGTAACATACAAAAAAAACAAACATACAGTCAAATTGAACACCTCCTCCTTTTTTTGAAGTCAGTTAAAAAGACGACAATACCAATACCAATTTACACATTTGATGATCTACAACGCAAACTGCCCTAAGTAACGTCCCTCTATCACAAACTTAACCATGACCTCTTAAAAGTTCCTATCATCGCAAAAGTTTCGAAACCTCGGAAAATTCGATGCGAAGGGGACAAAGAATTCCTGAGAACGCCTGGTATCAAAGTCTTTTGTACTTTTTGTCCGAGCACCGAGGGGGTTGACCGGGTGTTCTTTATTTTTGTTCTCTTGTTCTTATTTGGGCTCGCCGCTGGTCACTCGAAGGGGAGAATTAGGGAGCTAGTTTCATTTGTTCTATTGTTGGCGTTGAGATAAATCGAGCGGGTTACATTTAGATTTTATTCCAGCATCGCTGTTTGATGATTCAAATAGGAATATTTAAGCATAAAATATTCTACAATATACACCTTACTTGGTTACTAAATATAAACAATACCTTACGCTTTTGTACAAAATTTCGTAGGGTTATCGAGAAATCAAAGTCAGTAACTAAAAGTAATCAGAACTCATGCAAAATGCATGTTTAATTTATTTTAAACCTAACGCTTAACCAAGTTTAACAAAGTTTCGTCTTTGTGTCAGTTTCCCACGTTACGGTATGGAATCATCAAGAGGGTCGTTTCTACTTGCACCGCCAGTGCATCGACCCCTTCCTTGTAACAAATGAAAATATGTTCTAATTTAGGCAATCTGCGGGGCAACCCTCGGGTACATGATGCGGGCGTTATCGATGTATCGGTGGGGGGTAGCCCAGGCCCCACCCCCGCCAGGACACAGCTAGTTATCTGCGCCGATCAATACATGCCATGGAAAACTACTGGAATGAAAATCAATCCATATATGCACACCTATTATATAACTACATAAGCATCGTAGTGTCTATGAGACAATGTAGTTCGAGAACGCACTGTGCAATATGTAGTCGACGTATCTTTTAGTCAATTGAGAGGAATTCCTCAGCTTAAGATTTCTCAGCATTATCGATTAATTTTTATGATGGGGTGCTTCCGTGATATGTTTATATACCTGTGATATAATGACATTTTTTGATAATTTTTACATTTACAAAAAATCACTTAGTATATTTTTTAATGCAATAATACCTCAGTAATATTGCAGCTCCTTATGACATAAATGACACAAGAACACACACAACACAACGTATGAGTAAGGGAATCACCACATTTATCGACGCGGATTCATTTTAAATCGGTCAGAAAAATCTTTATATTCATGTAGTAAGAGCGAACGTCGACGTTGTGCATTTCACGTCTGCGATCCACGCGACAGCAATCACGCTACGTCTTTTCCGCTCTTATTGCATGGACATAAAAGTTTTTCCGATCGGCTCCAGGCGATTCCGTATGAACGAATAAATGTGATGCGCCCCTTACAGCGGTGTACTATAACTTTGGCTGCCTATTTGGATACGTAAGGCGATATAACAGTGATTACGACCAACAAAAACGTGAAAATTACAAACGTATATTATTTTGAAAGAACCGTGGTAGGTAAGAACTACTAAACCTTTAAAAATAAATCTATAGACATCTTCAAAAGTAGACTACATCAAATCGATTGTATATAATGCATACCCAATGTATGTTATTTTTAATGGAGTTATCGATTCTATAAACAAAACACGTGTTTTCCCTACAATCACTCGTTCTCCCTAAAGTACACAAGGTACAAGTAAGCCCTTGTTTGGCATTAATAAAACCGATGTATTGTCAGTTCCTCCCCTTACTTAAATTACAACCATTTTTTATCGCAATGTAAGTAACCTCTTAGTGGTTTTTCTTGAGAACCAGGTGAGCATGTAAGTTATACAAAGATTTTTCCAACTTGCGCTGTTCCGTGCCATGACACGTAACTTGAGTGAATGTGGGTATTCTGTATGGTCGTGTGGTCAGCAAACATGACGTCCACCCATTAGATAATCTCCTTCTAGTTCTACTTTTGACATATGTATGACGTATCTACGTCATGTCAAAAGTATTCTCTACTACATTTATGAAAAAGTGACATTAAGGCATTTACGAAATTCATTGTTGACAAATTCGAGACATTATCTTCGAATGCACGGTCCGGCAGAGAGGCGAGATGGTCACTTCGAAAGGTGGCTCTCACCTGTGCGGGCGCCGGGGCGCGGACATCGGACAATCTAGCGGCAATAGCCGAACTTACCGCGCGCTGACGCAACCAAACAGGATTCACCTCCCAACAAAAAGTTCCACGGCCACTATTTCGAAACTCGTGCGCACCTAAATAGAGAAAGGCATCTATGTGCTTGTACATCATTTGTAGAGCCGCTAGTCGCAACCCACGGGGTACGGGGTGAATGCCCTTATCGTCCTCTGTCCTCCTCGGCTGTAGCGCCCTCCCTCTCTCGCATGAGAGAGTCCCTCTTCTTTCGACTTTGAAAAGAGGGCACGTATTTGCCGTTCATTTGGTAGTTTGTACCTAAGTACAGATGAGTTTAGAGTCGGAAATTGCACAGAAGAGAGTATCACTGTGTACAGTTAAGGGTGTGTGCGCACGCGCATTGCGTTTGTATTCAAATGAGGACAGTGCGTTCCGCGCCGGAGAGCACTATGATTGTACTTTTTTAGTCCATGAGCCGTAATCAGCTACAAGGAAATGAACATCCTTAAGGGTGGCGGAGGCGCAGCGCCACGTCGCTCTGTCTATTGAGGCCAGCGGCTCGTTAATGCTGGCAATTAGTTGGTCGCGGCGCGAGCCGGATCGCGATCAACTAGCCGCCATGCTGCTTATGCTGTCTGCCAGCCAATTTTATATTTATGGCCGTGTACTCCTCACTGTTCGACAACATTGATTGAAATTTATTTCCAACATTGTTACCACCTCTGTCTGAATAAGTCAATTCCAAAAATTATTGTACTTATGTCAACGAACTTTATACGATATTTTGTTGTAAGTAGCACACAAGCACATTTCCACGATTTCCTACGATTGATCAATGTCAAAATATTCCTAATTTTTCTTTTCAATATTTTAACAAGAGACGAAAGGCCATTCTTGCCCATGGACCACCAGCCTGATTCACGGGCAATTATTTCTCCCCGTGGTTCACCTCTTAGGTATAAAATAGAAATCTCAAAACTTTTATTGGTGGTTGTCAATTGAGGTTGACCATGACATTAACAGTTTGACGCTGGCCATTATAATTTAGAGGATGGAAAAAAATAGACCTCGTTAAATAGTTATCTTCTTAAAATTTCCTTTGACATACATTCTTATTTCATTCTATATTTAAATTTAAGTGTAATTTAGCAACCTACGACATGGAACTCAATACAATGAGGAATTTAACATGCTTTGTTAAAATAATAGTATGCAAGTATTTGCAGGGTAGTTGTGTGGCTAGTATGGTAGAGTGACAGTGTGTGGGCGTGTCGCGACCTTCGCTCGCGTCCTGATGCTTGTTGTCCTAGAGGCCTGACAAAGGTGGTTACTAATAGTTACTTACATTACTATTATTTCTTCAGCGGAATTTTAAGTAAATTTTATACATATCTAAATTAATGTTTACGTACTCTTTAACTGCAACTCCACCTCCGTAATATTATAAACCATGACAATGGTTTGTTGGTGTGTAATGGTACTTGTAACAATCTATAGTATACAGTACTACAAATCTATTTCTTCATTTATTCACCCTTTAAGAAGACCTACCTAAAAAAAGAATGTAAATTTACTAACTTTCATATACTTCAACAATCATCATAATTAGAACAGGGTTGCGTAGACTATAGAGAGAGGAACAAAAGAGTGGGCAGAAACTTCCGCAACTTTTGGACATATAATAAGGAAAACTATTTTATGCTTTCAGTCGAATATTTAAGTGCACATAGTTGTTTCACCAAGACTTTGGGTAACTGTACATATCTTATAACAGTCCTTCGCCGACGTGCATAATATTGAATTATAAACAATATTTATTTTCTTCATCATTAAAACAAGTTGCTATGACTTTATATGCCTCCAATAAGCATTCAGTGCGTTTGTGTTTACGTAGTGTCTGACCAGCAAGACTTGATCATACTGAATTCTATCAATCATCGATATATGTTTAAGAACCACTATATTGTGATACGTTATTGTACAGTGCTACGTTTCCATTGAACTAAATCTTCAAAAAAAAAAAACGCTCGCAATTCGAAACTTTGTTTATTTTGAATTTTTTTTATTGATAATTACAAAAAAAATCTTATATAATATTAATACATTACAATGAAGAAGACTAGCGATTTCCCTCTCCTAATGGAAATACGTACACAAATAAATTCACTTGCAAAAACTAAAGTCTACATTAAACGCACGACGTATTATAAAAAGAAACGCGAATTTAAAATTTTTATTCTCAGCAATCAGCACTACTACACTCAGGGTAGATTAGGCGGTATAAATTCAGCTCGAGGTGACCGTGTCTTTAGACCTGGGTGCTACGATTGCCGCAAGGATAGGTACCCCTAGGTAAGGCATATAGAGATACAACTTGCTGCCGTAGTAGTACGGTGATTGATAATATCTTTTATGAAAATAACCCCTTCCAAATCACTACATTAGTGCACAAATTACTCTATATACACAAAACAATTAAGTAAGGTTTTCACAAACTCGCCCGTTACAAAACAAATTCTACATTTCGTACAGTTAATTATTGTAAGCTTGGATTGTTTTATTAATAAACAAACTCAAAAATGTTGTTGTTTGGGTCATCAAATATTTATTTATTTTTAGTACCTACTTACACATTGCATAGATCTCATCCGTTGAGAGGGTAGTTATAATAAGGAATTCTGTCACAAACGGCTACTGTAGCCTGAGATTTGCGTACTTTTTATAACTTTGTCTTCGACTAAACTAAAATGGCGATCTAAGCAAGTTTTTCGTATTACAAAACGAACTTTGCCCAAGTTTGATCAAGAATTTACGAAGTAAACTCAAAGTTTAGCTTAATTTCATCTTTAGCTTAGTCGGAAGTCAAAATTCGTTTTATAAATCTCAGCCTTAGTTTAGGTACGTGATTTATTTCGTTTAATGAATCACAAATCTGTCAAAATGAAACTTAACCTTAATGAACAACAAAGTCAAGCGCAATTGACAAAAACGCTTAGGGTAGGTACGTGAACTTCATCATTAAATTAAAACTATTGTTTGTGGTCCTTTCTTTTTTGTCGAGATACTTATTAAAAAAATAAACTTTAGAATCTAAGTCCCTATTGCACAATTTCTTAGCAAAGCCTTTGAACGAAGCGCTATATTGTAGGCATTAAGTGACGGATTGCTTGCGCCCACACCAGCATCTCGTACTACCCATGGTACCGCTCTAGCACAGCAATAAAATATTTCTTTTTATGTTTTCCCTGGTGTAACATGTTTGAACCCGTCTTTTAGTTGCGCAAGGTGTAGTATACATTCCGTATAAACGGACGGGCCAACTTTTCAAAGAGCTATTTAGAAAATAATAAAGCATTTGAATTCGATACCTTTCAAAGAGTTTTTAACCTTATTTCGTGACTCTATTAACGAACCATCGACTGCTAATTAAATTAGCTTACATAATTTAGACGTTGATTGTTATTGGAGTTTTTAATATACCTACATAGTAATTGTGTCCATTATTAAATTTTTTAAAGCTTTAATCTTCTTACACAGGGAATATCACACTTTTACACGCCTATCCATAGCTATTGCAGTGCCACACAGAGTTTTAAATTACAATGATCTAAGGGGCAATGCCACTGCGCCCATCACCTTGATACATAAGTTGACAAGTCCCGTATGCCTGTAATTTTACCAGCACCCTTACCCTTCAAAACCAGAACGCAGTAATGCTCACAGTACTGCTTGGCGGCAGAAACAGATAAGGTGGCCGCTACTAAATAAAATGGTTTCATTACATAGTATATAAGTTCAAACAAATTTTTGCTTCACAATCTTGGAGCAGATGTCTCATGTTTAATATTGGTGCTAAGCGAAATCGAACATTTTTGCAAAACAATCAAGTTGTTTGTGTTCTCGAGTACATACTCACAAGGTTCTAGTTTTCTTTTGTACTTTGTATTACCCTAATACCTTAAAATATTTAAGCACGTCCAAAACGTATCGAGGCTAGTTCTCCTTGTGCAGATGGAGTTAGTGAAAGGAGATAGTAAACTAATGAATTCTGCTTTGAATGGCGGCTGCCTCGCTTTTGCCGGGGATGATATTGTAAAAGTCTGGTAATGGTTTGGTAACTGTAAATGTAAATACGTAGGTACGTCTAGACGTCTAATAATCGAGACTTTGGTCAGGAGACTGGCGCTCGCAACAGAGATATTGACGTAGCAAAATCTTTTCAGTTGCGACTCAACAGTTAAAAGAAAAAGTTATTACCAACTATAAAATTCATTTTGACCTTGCTAGAGAGAATAAATGACCAAATATATTAGATTGTACAACAAGTGCATAAAACGCGTCACTTTACCCGAGACGAATATATCCTATATGTATATGGATACTTAAGTCGAGGGTAAAATGGGTTTTATGAACGAGTTATACACTCTGCTTTTCACTTCGATTGCGAGGAAATTAAACAGCAACATTACAAATAAACGATTAAATAATAAGAATTGAATGTAGAATTACAACAATTAGACATATTTAATGTGATGATTTTTTTTTTTTTATGCACTAGAGCATAAAATCCTATTTTATGCAGTAGAGCATAAAATCATATTTTATGCAGCCTACACCCAGTACATACAAATTCGAACTTTAAGAGCATGAGAAGTGAAAACAATATTATTGTAGCAATATATAAACATGATAGAATATAAATACATAGAAGAAAGTAAGTAGGTGACAACTACAAAATATCAACCCTTTTTACTTTTATAATATCAAGTGAAGGGACGAATAAGTCGTGCGCCTAGTGGTAAGCTTTAAATCGCAAAGATCTTAGGGGCACAGCCACTGCGCCCGTCACCCTGAGACAAGTCAAATGTGCCTGTAATTTCACCAGCACCCTTACCCTTCCAAACCGAAACGCGGTTCACATTAATGCATGGCGACAGAAATAGGTAAGGTGGCAGTACTTCCCTGGACGAAAACTTTTGATCTTTATGACATCAAAAGGTCCCAATATGAATAACATGGCCCAACACTCACACGAAGCGTTACGCTTCCACATTTGTATGGCGAGCGGCTAGGGAGTGGCATTCCCTGCCTGTAGACTTGTTCCCCGAACGCTATAACTTGGACCCTTTCAAGGCGAGAGTGAATAGGCATTATTTAGGTGTGCATGCTACAACCTCGACCTCATCGTCACTTGCCATCAGGTGAGATGGAGGACAAATGCGCACTTATTTTTATATAAAAAAAACACTAAGTGCTACGAGAAACATATTAAATAATGTTAGTATATCATCTTAAGAGGATCCTCAATCTACAATCCATAAAAATAAGTAGTTCAAATTGAAAGGCCGTCATTGGCTAGATTGTTCTTGGTGATAAGCAAAAAACGAAGAAAAAATTTAGGTGAAATACGTCTGTAGCTACAACAAGAGTGTTTCCATTGGTTTCCATCTATAAGCTTTAAACTTTATGTCACTATACCAATTTTAATCATCCGTAGATACTTACTTGCGTTCTGTGCTTCTCTATTACAGACGATCATACCTCCGACACGAGTGTCACCTACTCTCTCTAATGGCGTTTGTAATCCACATTTCTACGACATATCTGCGTGTAACGATAGGCGCGGCCTCGATTTACTCAGTCTCCACAGTTTCCATTTGGTAGCAAAAAGTTGTGAACGGTAGAACTGCGGGAGACGCGTCTAGTGTAACCTGACCCCTGGTAAAGGGGTTATGTGCCTCGTTCGCGCCTGTTATGTATTACGGTGTGGGGGACGAGGTATCTCCTGTACCAAGGTATAATGACACATTGTTGGTCTCAGTCAGGGAACGGTGCGCGATATTGAGAAGTTATTGCGCGCGCGCCATTGCGCAGCGCGGGCGCACACCGTTATCCTATTTCCTCCCTCCTTTATCTCCATGTCAGACGGTCGCTGACAGTAATGTCTGTGTCTTTATTACGGAATGGTAGTAGATACTTACAAGGTAGCTGTATTTTACAGTCACTAAGGAACGGTTCAATTAAGGAAACTCAAAATAATACTTGCTATTTAATATTAACAGCGCTACGTATTTTCGTGGACCACAATCGGTTACTTTCAATAAACAACTATTACAATTTATAGCCATCCCAAACGGAACAGAAAAAAATAGCGTTAGAGCTTTTCCTGCGCACTCACATTGTAGTACTATAATTTAAATACGTACAAAGGAACGTCAAAAACGAATTAAAACATGTAATAAATCATGTACTCACAGAAGCATACCCTAAGCCTAGAAAAAAACTAGCATTGTACTGAATGTACAAGCGTGAACTCTAAGAAATGTTTCCTGCAACGCGTTGTGAATATTTACCGTTCCCTGCATAAAACTTAGAGTCGACAATATCTACCTGTTAAATTGTAAAGATTACAGTTGCAGCTACGGCCTTAAAACACAGGCTTACGTATTAATGATGACACGTGAAGTTTTACACTAATAATAGTGCATCTAATAATGTTTGATAATAAATAATCAATTTATGAATACGCGACCACATTAGTTACATTTTCGTACAAAATATGTACGTAAATTTAGATAATGTGCACACCTATATAATGACTATTCAATCTCGACTTGATAAGTCGAAAATCCTCTTCAGTGCCCTATGACATAAATGTGACAGCATATATTTAACACCTTTTATTTATTTGTTTATTTAGGCGTACTTACTAGAAATTAAATAATAGTCATTGAAATAGTCATTGAAGTCCTATAAAATATTATAACTTATTCATTTGTACAATAACTAACCTAACTAAAATTTTTGTACTGACTTTCAGTACACAATTAATCATATTTTTAACGAACTTGAATATAAGAGGATGTTCTCTATTCGACTGCATTTTTTGTTTTTTGTTTTTTATAATACCAAGCGACGTCTGGTGGTAAACGACACGCCTATTCATAGCAGTTGCAGTGAAACTCAGAGCTTTTAATCGCAAAGATCTTACGGGCAATGCCACTGGGGCCGTCACCCTGAGACATAAGTTGACAAGTCCCATGTGCCTGTAATTTCATCAGCACCCTTACCCTTTGAAACAAGAACGACGAACCCTTTTACTGTCTATGTTAAGCGATTCGAACATTTGAGAACTAATTTCGATGATTCTTTTATGTGGAAAGGGGGGTACTGCAGCAGTGGTACCATTCAAATGTGAAGAATATATTCTACCTATAAGAGCTGTTACACACGCTGACTTTTAGCAGCGATGCAGTAGCAACACGGTCACTAATCGTCTAAGCAGCGATGCAAACGCGATACAAACGCGATCCAAACGCGATACAAACGCGATACAAACGCGATACAAACGCGATGCAAACGCGTTTGTATCGATGCAATCGCGCGTTTGTATCGATGGAGTCGCGCGATTGCATCGCTGCTAAAAATCGCCGTGTGTAACCACTTTAAGTGTGGCAAATTAGGGAATGAATTCATTTTGTTGACTTTCATCCACTTTCTGTCAAACAATTTCAATTGAACTTGGCACATAGATGTAATTCCAATAAAAGTAAAATATAACGGTGACATAGAGCTGATCTGATGATGGAAAAGACAGACAGATGAGAGGAACTCCTCAACAGTGTACAGCAGCTACCTTGTGTTTGTGCTCATATGTTAGTTTTGACGCAGACTTCCATATTATGCGTTTCAGTTGTCGTTGAGGTGACGAACACAGCGAAAGCAGAGCTAACATTTGAGGCCGGTTTTTTTAATAAAGTTATAATTATTAAGAATAATAATAAATAATAATTAAAAGTAATAAAAAATATTCTGTACAATACATACATGTACACGTATATATTACAAAAGTAATTCGTTTGGAAATATTGACATCCATTATCGGCCTCGTATTTCCCACTTAGCTGTAAAGTTAAAATCTTATACTAAAATGTTAATGCATCTTGCAAAAATATATGCGAAATGACACTATTTTTAACCAGCTTCAAAAAAAGGAAGAGGTTCTTTCGATTATATTATTTCTTGTATGTATGTTACTCGATAACTCACGTGAACCTATTTTGATGATTGTTTTATTTTGTTTAAAAGAGGGTACCTCAGTAGTGTTCCCATTTAAATTTGAAGAAAAAATAATCCACCTCTAAGGGTGCCAAACTAGGGGGCGAATAACTTTTGAGGTCGGTTTCTTTAGTACTCTGTACTGAGATTATTATTATGATCTACATCGCGTATATTTGTTTTTTCATACAAACCAACGTTTCTGACAACGGGTAACAGTCAGGTGACCATGGAACCTGGAGGTCTGATACGAAATACGAAGTAACAATCGAAGATCGTGCATCGTAGTTTGACATAAGTATTTGTGGATAACTTACTCCGAGACGTCATATGACAGGCATCGTATCGAATTTTGACATTACTTTCATCGTAAATCTGACATTTGTATAGTACGTATGAGCGTTGCGGACGTAGTCACGTAGTATCATATCTGGTGGTAGACCTTCAGTAAAGGCCCGAAACTTTCTTTGTTCGAAAAAACTAGTTTCGTTCCCAATATGTAACAAACGCGAAACCCTAAGAACTCGATAATTACTCAAAATATTTAATGACTAACTAAAACGTCCATTTGTTGATAAATCGCCTAAGTTTACTGTGAATTTACAAAAGTTGTTAAAACTACTGAATACAAGAATTTTATCTATACAAGTGTAAATTATTCTGAAATCCCTACAAACTTTCCCGAGAATTTCCCTTAAAAAATGTATTGTGTCATGTCTTTTACGAAGCAAAAGAAGCAAGCTATTGAAACAGCGACCAATTAGACAAATCATTACCAATAAATACTGCCTACTAGTGTCGGTTCATCACAAAACTCAATGATTGCGTAAAATCAATTCCTACACCGTATTTTCATTTTTTATGGAGCATTTCTCTTATCTAAGTTACCAAACATTACTGTTTGTGATAAATCAAAGGTCCACGAATAGATAGCTGGTCATAAAGGTAGTCACAAAAGAGTTTAGAGCCCTTCAAAAAGTGTGTCGGATGCCCCCGCGCCGCACTGCGCTCCCCGCAAACACCTGTTCTCAGAAAGAAAACTCCATATACGTGTGTGGGCAAGTTCATTTTACAGATTTCTGACGTGAATAAACGTTAATAGCTAACGAAACGCCTCATATAGCGTATCTTTGGTTCAAATGTAGCGGCTAAAAGTTCAAAAGTCTTATTGCTAGGGAAATAATAAAGGTTCCGAAAAACAAATGAAATTGAAGTGAACTAAGGCTAAGAGTAAATACTAAGTTGTTAAAATGAGTTACTGAAAAATGAACAGAAAATTCTGACAAAACTAATCATATTTAGCAAACAGTAGCCGTAGACCTCCTTGTGAAAGACTTCGCCCAGGGAAGTGCTGTTACCTTACCTATTTCTGCCGCCAAGCAATAATGAGCATTAGCCTAGTCAACTTTGCCTCAGGGTGACAGGCGCAGTGGCAGTGCCCTTCAGATCTTTGCGATTTAAAGCTCTGAGTGGTAGTGCAATAGCTATGGACAGGTGTGTTGCTTACCAACAGGCGCACGACTTGTTCCTACCGCCACTTGGCATCATAATAAAATCTGTCATTAAAATGCAACGGCTAAAAATTCGAAAGTCTTCTTGTTGAATAAAGCCTCGCTAAATTTAATTGACGCTTATTGCTTAAAATGGAAATAATAAAGTACCGAAAAATTAATGAAATTGCAGCGACTAACTAGGCTGCATTAAAATTAGTCTAGTCTGAATATACTGAATATACCGACAAAACTAATCGTAACTAGTAAACAAACAAGAATTTGTTATAATTATTAATACAAAGATCGAACACTCAGAAAAAAT
>NW_020653945.1:13883643-13947021 GCF_003589595.1 Hyposmocoma kahamanoa
AAACAAATATACGCGATTTAAATCCGGAAAAATAGTTTCATTTCCTAATTTAACTAAATTTCACAAAGAGTAGCCTAACATCCAACACCTTTATGTACGTATTATTGTTGTTCTGCTTAATATTTTAACAAGTTGACGCTTGTAGATAACTAAGTAGTAGCAGTTCAATATTACTATTTGCACGACGAGTACGGCGTCTATAAATAGCGGTTCCCACGCTTAAGGTGCATTAACAACCGCTTGCGACTCTGTTCGACTTATGATAATTCGCGCGAAAACAAACATTCAAATGCCATTCAGAACGCATTTACCTTCGTCTCCTACTACATATCGTTTTAATTGCCAAAATAATTTAACACTGATTAGGCCGCAAAATTTTGTGCAAAATGTACCAAGTAGCATCGATTTAACAGTAAATTAGTGTCTTCCAAGTGTTACACACATAAAGGAATCTACGGAAGTTGATCGAAATGGATTCTTTATTTTGATAAACTTCTGTATGTATAGACCTTATGAAAACTTATTACTCTGTGTTGAATTTTATATTATAATATTTTGTCAAAAGATAGACGGTATCCGCTAAAATGCGTAGCCGCCGCCTGCGGTAGCACAAATGAGATTTCCCAAATTAAAACCCCAATACAAGCCAGGATACTGTCTATTTCGGGGCGGTCGCGAGGTGCCAAAACGTTTTAATCTTGTAATAGAGAAGCAGTGATCCAGCTGTCCACGCAAGGATGCGCGGGCGACGCGCGTTTCTTTTTAGAAAGTGGCACGTGTCGGGGTTGTTCACCCTGCGCGATCCGGGTCACGCCGCGCCCGCTCCTCGCCCCGCGCCCTGCGCGCACGCACCGCAGCTAGTACACCACGCCTGAGCCAATACCACACCACTCACTCCATGTATTAGTCCTTGATAAGGGGCCTCCATTGACACCATTACAGTACTGACCAGGCGCCGCATAAGGCGCTCCTTGTCGCTTCACACTTATTAGGACACTTAACAGCATTCGCCTTGGGTGCGGCAACGAATAACTGCATGTCATTGAGGGATGACATAAAGCACAATTATGTGGCCTATCCTTACCCATTACAAATGACAGACGGTGACAATATCAAAAACTATTAATTGTCTTTTATAGGACGGGTTTCACACCGCAAATAGAACGAAGATATTGTCGCCACAGTGATATTGGCAGTGACATGATTCGGTACGGTAATGATTGACCGTGGATTACACCTCACCAATCAATAATGAAGTATGATTCTTATCATTCTCAATATTAAATATGGATTAATCTCTCAAATCATATATGTATGTCTTTTTATCCACTAACAGTCAACAAAACCACACGAACGTCTTTAGTCAAAGATAAAGAACCTACCTATATAATATGTATGTATATAAGGATTTTCCCTATACAATTTAAAAAAACGTCAATTTCTATGTAGCTTCACAATTTAGTCTTTGCTAGTCTCACTAACAACGTTATTACCAGAGATAATTCACCATTTTGGATCTGTTGAATATACATTAGATATTAATTAGAAGCAGTAAAAAATAATAACAAATAAACAAACTTCACGCATTTATTAACATAACTTACAAAATATTTAGAGATTGAGAGCGCTTTTCGCTCACATTTACTAAATATATGTATTATATAAATGTAAAAAAGATATAAGTTAATGCTTATTTTATGTTCAATGTGATGCTCCGTAAATATAATACGTAAAAATGTTACCTGTATACTAATAATACGGTTGATTCCCATGATAATTATTATACACATACCTTATTTATATGTATCTAAACAAAAATAAATAAATTAAAATCTACATGTAGCATACTTACAAAGACTCCTACATGGGAACCTCTATAGCAAAACAACATATCGCACCCCTCATGGAAGAATAGCTTCGACTACTATTGTAGATAGAGTTACAAAAATTGGAGAGGATGTGGATTATATTTTTCTGTATCTAATGGAGCAATAAACGGTTTTGACGTAACTCCAATTATGCCATTCTTCCATGAGGGGTGCGATAATTTGCCTAGTTAACTATTTCTAGCTTACATAAAGTGTTAAAATTTCTAAATAAACAATTTATGAATTCTGTTATTTTTGAAATATTTCTTCCATTGCTACTTAACTTATCCTACAACGATGTAAGGGCAATATAATCTGAAATACCATTTCAACGTTAATAATCATAGATAATACGCCTAAAGGTTACCAGGTCACCCAAATTAGCATTTATGATGCTGTCCATCGGTACAACAAAACTCTTTGCCTGCAGAGAAGTTGGTCGGCGTCCAGTCGCCTCCGCAGTTTTTGATGAAGAGGAACGCCCTCTCGCGGTGAACGTCGCGCTCAACCGCGCCGCAGATAACGGGTCCCGCGCGGGGTAGGTACTTTAAGATCTAGGAAACATTTACAATCGTTAAAAAAGACGCAATGATCATAAGGACGAAAAGTAAAGCTAACAAAAAGTTTTCACATTCTTAACCACGTGACCCGATGACATCTCTTAAATAGATATTACGGGAATTACAGTTTTGATATGCCTTAAATACTGTGTATAAATCTAATACGGATATAATACTTTCTGCACTACAACACTACAATATTAGTGCTTATTAGCAATGTCTCTTTCTCAAGGAAAAACAAGCAGTTCACGATGCTTATTCTTCGTAGATTGAACACTTTTTTAATTCGTTGAGATATAGTCTGCCAAAGATTCATTCACGTGAAATGAGCAGTACATTTTGTTGCAACCAACTATTCGATGTGAAAGTAATTAATTTAGATATTGTTGCAATTACGTCAGTTCTTTCACATGACATGCGTTGCAGCTGTCTGTCTTGAGCTCTTCAAACAAAGCATTCGTAATTTTTCCTTTCCTTTTTCCTCGTAAATTTTCGTTTAAACATTTTTATCAGTATCACATAAATTTACAACAGTAACTTACTCACAAATCTTCTAACTTTGTGATTTTTTTAACCATATTAATCTTACTTGACAGGGGTAGTTGCTACCCATTTCCTGCGTTTGCCCGTATCGACGAGATATATCGACTACGAGAAGTAAACGAGTTTTTCCTATCCGTGACAGACAGTGACTTCACTTTAAAATCGGATTACAAATTGCCTTCCATAGTCGTAACAAGCAGACTAACAATACACTTACCACATCTAAACACTTGCTGATGCAGTGCTTGAACCCGACGGAGCCGCATGGCAGACTTGGCTCTTCGGTCTCGTAGGTAACTACAGGCTCCCCTTTCGGAGGTCCGCGAGGCTTGCTGCGCCGCCCGTCCTTGATGCCCACTTGTTGAGACATGAATACGCCACATTGACATGGTTCTATCTATAAGAAAAACATAAAAATGAAATCTTTATAGATATTTTAACTACTAAACTATCGCTAAGTGGAAACAATAAAGTCAATCAAATTGTAGCTCTTTGTCTTATATTAAGTGTATTTAAAAATACTTTTTGCAAATAATATACTCGGGGAACAATTGTTTGGCTGATGATTAACTCTCATCCATAATCGAACTAATTAACTCACATCCTCGTATTCCACATCATCGTCATCACTTTCGACAGACTTGAGGCTCTCAGATTGGTCGCGCTTCAGCTTCTTTCGCCCCTCTACTGCAGTCACCAGGTACACACAAGCTCCCAGCACCAACCACGCTCGGAAAGCATGCATTTTGATAACTGAAAATCTTACATATGAATGGCAAATTAAAGAAAACAGTGTCGCTGCGTTCATCATTTGTCTGTACTTTTTTTTTGATAGAATAAAAATTCGGAAAGAATTTGCGAGCGATGAAAGCGATTGATTGCTAAATTGCGGAAACGGCCGCGGTTTACCAGTTTAGTTTAAATAATAACGGAAAGCAGTAACCACCTGCTATAATTTTAAAAAGACAACAGTAAAAGTATTGTTATTGGAATACCAAAAAAATATATAAACCGTTCAAAACCGATATGGTTAATCTTAAAATTATAGGCACTCACCGAACAGAAATGTAAAAGTCACGGATTAGATTTTCCTTCCGTGACCGTCCAAATACCTCACTTCATATCTCCGATAACCACTAACGCGTCACGAGTACTCTTAAAATGTGACTAAATAGCACGTGAGAATGGAATATAAGCATCCCTCAGAGAGATCCATTGTGACGTAAATTTAAAGAAATTACCTGCAAAGCTGGCTCAGCACTTTATTTTCGAGCAAAACGTGCGTCCCCGCGACAACCATACGTGATACGATGAAAATTATGTGACTACGCTATCTCTGTTTTACTAGGACGTGCAGTTTTCTAACTTTCCTATATTTCAAATTAGTCAAAATGACATTTAAGCACATTTTCAACCTATTTAAAATTTATGAGTAGCATTCACTGATTTACCGTAACTTTTATTAGACAGAACTTCTGCCAAGAATTTCCTAACTTTACCCTCTGCAAATGGTAAGTAATATACAAATGACATTAAGTACCTTATTCCGCGCGAAAATAACGTGGGGTCAACAAGAAACAATAAAACTGATGAATAGATAATTTTATTTTATAATCTTTCCCTTGTACATTCATCTTATTGTTCTTTATGTTGATTAAAAACCATTCGAATGACGAGGAATACCGTTTATAAGCGACATTACATGGCTTGAATAAATGTTCACCACTAGTTTCATTCTGGCAATCATAACGGTACGGTGTGAAATAGGATTTTTACAATATGAATAAATATTTTATAATTATGAACTTATATACACAGCCTTTCGATTTGTTTATTCGACATTACTCACTATGCAGCTCTACTACGACTACTTTTATATAAAATTATCGAACTCCTTAAATTATTAAAATTGAAAACTAGAAATTCTTAATTCTAATAGATCTCTACGTTCTATGTTACAGATGCTAAAAAGCCAAAATAACTATAAGAAAATATAAGAAAATAAAAGAAAAAATAAAGATCAAGCAGATTTTAATAAAAATGGAGCATGCCTTCAACACTTACAATATAAAAACAATTAATGAAAATATCATAGAAAATTGGGTGCATAATGTACATCAATACATAATGTACAGTACACAATTAAAAACATTGCTGAAAGAGGTAGAAGCCTTTGGATCAGATTTCGTCTTTCACAATCCTTAAACATGTAAGGTAAGATTCATATATAGCTGCTTTGTAAAAAAAAATTCAATCCATTCAGCTCATTCCTCATAAAACAACCATTACCATCCAAGATTTAAAAAATGAGTATTTTGAAAGAATATTATTCTGAGTAACCATAACGTCGAGAATACTTTAAAAATGGCACCTGTGCTTACAAACAAATAGCAACTCAATACAACAAAAATAATATCATAGCTTTACAAATAAATAACTAAAATAACAAGTAGATAATAATTAAATATAAAAATAACATGTTATGCAACAAATACTTATGCACTTAGTTGAGTTAGCTAGTTTTCTGCTTAGCCAGCATTTACGCAATATAATAATGTACAGATAATATTAAAGTCCCTTTTCATTGAATTGGTAAATTGTAAATTTAGTACATTATATAGAGTACATTTTGATATTTTTATAGAATATCATCAGGGTTTTCACACAAATAATTAATCTTTTAAGCTTTTTAGTGATTTATATACATAATTCATTCATAAAAATGTCTTAAAAAAGTGGTTGTATAATTTGACAGTTCCTGGAATACAATTATCATCAGTGTATTTATTATAGGATATTTAGTTATTTATTTTAGACTGGAGTTCATCAGAATTGAGCAGGTAGCAGTCACTCATTGCAGAAAGCAATTAGGAAATAGGAAACTAGATGCTATCAGTCTTAATTACTTATTATTGACTATAAACTTGTACTGTAATGGACTTTTAATGGACAGAATTTCTCAAAATGTTTTAAAGTATGCCAGCTACAAGTACTTAAAAATACAACTGGAAATCTGAATTATGCAAGAAATAGAACAAAATTTATTTAACATCTGGTTCTTAGATATCTGTTTACCTCTTTTTGTTGGCACACCTCAAAGTACAAATCACAGATTTCTTACAACTATTAGATAAATTTAAAATATTTTAACAATAGCTTATCTCTTAGAATTCTATCAAGAGTTTTGATAAATGCAGAAACTGCCTTTAAACTTATACAAGCATTAATAATAATACTTAAAAGAAATATATTAAATAAATAATGTTATGTTTTATCCCTAAGAATCTTTGGCTAACATGAGTTTAGCCTCTCCTTCAAACACAACCTTCTTTTCCTCTTCGACTATGCAGAAGAATTTCACTTTGAGTATCTTTCGCACATCAACTAGCTCCACACTTATAGTCAGTTTTTCGCCAACAAAACATTTATTAGGGAACCTCATTGTTTGAGATACAAGCACTGTTCCTGGCCCAGGCAGGTGTGTGCCTATGAGTCCTGCAACAAGTCCATTCAAAAGAGCACCATGAACAATTGGCCTCTTATTCCCATTATTTTTGTGAAGGTGATTGTGGTCACTTGTCAAGTTTGAGAATGCATCCAGGTCTTTTTGGGTTAATGTTTTTTGTATGCGAATTTTGTCACCAGGTTTGAAGGCTGTAGCACTAAAAGTGCTTGTGTGTATTTTACATATCTTCTGATAGTTTTTATTGTTTACCACTATGTATGGAAATCTGTTTGACAATATTTTGTTCATTTTGGCAGTTTACATGAATATATTCTAACAGTTTATAAAATTTTGAGACTTTCAGTATATGCCACAAATGTCTTGTAAGAAAATGGTAGCCAAATTGGCTAGATTTCCACTTTCAGACATTTTCAGATCTTGCATAATTTGTACAACCTCAGGAATAGTTATTTTACTTTTTGTCTGTTGATTAGATAAGTAGATTAAAGTTGTGATGGTATCTGTTACTATATCAGTATTGTTAATCCTTAGTAAAGCTAGCAGAGGTTTTAATCCTGAGTTCCTTAATATATAGTCAGCGTTCAGTGGATCTGAAATCATATAAGACACATTAAGGTTTTATTCATTTAATATTAAAATACACACTTTCCCTAATCGTTTACAATTATTTAAAAAACACATTATCATGGAGATTTTACCTATACACAAATTGCAGATACCTGCCGTAGCGAAGTGTAGTAACTGTGTATTGGTTTCGTTCTTGATAACATACAGAAATATGTCAAGAACACCGACGTCTCTGATGTAGACGTAGTTTACAGGGTCATAAGCAAAATTGGCCAAATTCGCTAAAACTTGGCATTTAGCATCTGAAAATAAAGAATTTTGTAATTAGAATAAGTACGGGGTCTTGACGAGTTGATTCGAGGTGAAGGCCTCATTTCGTGAAAACTAAATTCAAACAAATTGCTTAATCTAAACAGAGCACTATAGTATATTAATGGGTTTTAAAGTACGGATAAAAATTAATACTTTACTATATAATATATTTATTTCCTTATCAAAAGAATTATGAAAACTAAGGTACGTGCAGAAATAGGCCAGAAACTCACCATACAAAGTAGAGTTCAAATACTCGTCGACTAATAGTGAAAGAAAGTTTTCACGATCAATGCCATTTTCTGGAGTACGTCTCTTAAGCTGGGATTTATTGCTGAACATTGATATAACTTATAAGCATTATTGTTAACAAAAATTGCAAAAAACTCATGCGACATCAAATAATCGCTAATCACAAAAGCAAGGACGCCATTTTTTTTGTTTAGTAAGTTTGTAGTGGGCACTATCGTTTCGTACTATGTAAGGTCGTAATATTTTACTCCCACTCATGTTGCTGTATAAAATATTTAACTTATTTTACGTATGTTTCCATTACGACCGTTAAGTTAATGTATATAGAATTGTTTATTCGTTTAAAAACGCTGTCAAACTAAAACAATGAACTATTAAATTAAAATCTTTTGCTGTAACGAAACGAACATAGCCTGGTGGTTGACAGTAGCATAACAGCTTATGGTGATTCTACTATATCTTTCTAATTTGTGATTGTAACTAGACCATCACCAAACTAGCCAAAGTTAAATATGATAGAGATAGAAATAAGAGGTGGTGGTATATAGTAAAATGTTTACATTTTGTTTTGTGCCACAAAAAAAAGCGATAGTGACATTTATATAAAAAAATTGTCTTGGTCCAGCTGTCCAACTGCTGTTATTATTAGAATAATGAAAATTTGTGATTAATTCACGTTAATAGATTTATTTTCATTGTTATTAACAAAATGAGTACTATCCCGCAAATTACCGGTAAGTGGTTTAGCCGAATAATTTTTGTTATTATTTATATTGATAGGTGTCGCAGTGGCTGGATGAGGTTATCTGATAGTTCACTTTTCATAATTGTATGGAATTGTAATGGAATGTTTATAATACAGGTCTCACCAATAAGAGTATTTTCTTGGTTGAGTTCAAAGAATCATACGCAGAGAAGACGTTAAGAGATGACACGACTCCGAATATTCGCGGCATCGTGCATAGCCCCAAGGGGAACTATCTGGCGTACAGAACTGACAGGAAGTAAGTGTCCCTGCATTTCATTCACGACTGTGATTCGTCTAAAGTCGAAAGGGCAACCAGAAGCACATTTCTAGCAATATCTGGCTGGTACATATGGACATATCACATCACAATCTTTGTCAAGAAATGTTTTTTTTAATTGTTAGTTATCATTCAAGTGTATATATTATAAAGCCCTTGGAGCACTGTATCAATCCCTATCGACACCAGCAATTAATGGATTCACGATACTTGCTACCATTGGATCGGCTTGAGCTTGTTAGAAAAAGCTGTAATCAATGCAGTAAGGGTGAAAAAACACCCCGACCGCCAACGTCTTTTTCGCTCTTACTGGTACTTGGTGCAACGGGCTGGTGTCCACAACTCGTCATCAAGGCACCTAGTTTGCATGTGGTGGGTGCAGGGTCCTACTCGTGCTTCCTAAGCTCCTCCAGGAATCTCAGCAACCTCCTCAGTTTGATGAAGATTTCGGGGAACTACCTCGGCTCTCCAAGTTTTTTCACCCTGTAGTTGGCCGCGCCAGAGCACTGTAGTAGGATGTGCGCAGCTGTTTCTTCCACCTCCGTGTATGCTCTGCATAGTGTTTATTGTATGGACCATGACCTGTTAGGTTAGGTTAGATTGTCCCTACCTACAGACCCGAGAGATAGGGTTTTCTGGAGAGACTATGTGCTTGATGGCAAGACCAGTGTACAGGAGGCGTCTGGGCCAAGCCCTCCGCCTGTGATATGCCATATGCCCATATGCCTATGGGCGTCTCTGGAGGACCCGGACTTGGGTATGGACTCAGTGGGGTTTGTGGCTAGCTGGAAAGATGGACATGTTTGTCTGCCCCGGTTTTGCATGTTTCCAGGGCACCTGTCTCGTCAGCAGCTAGCGCATCTTAGTAGCGGTCTAGTTGAGGGTCTGAAGCGAGGAGACGCACGGGGCACGTCAGTTGCACGTTAGGTTGGAAGCTATGTCTGGACATTGTCGCAGGACACTATGACTGGCATCTCCGGCACTAGCCCGAAGAGTTAGTAGAGGATAAGCTAGATATCCTCCGGTCCCTCCAGCCACTTAGGTTATTGGGAACTGGAGAAACGTCGTTTTTCGGCGTCGGGAATTGAGCGTGCCTTACGGCTCCGCCTCCAATGAGGAAATTTGGTAATGGACACAGAGTCAACGGCTTAGCAGTGGCAACTGCTACTCGTGCAATGCGCAACGGGCAGTGAGCGTGCCTACAGCTCCGATATCTATCTGGAATATGGAAAGGGTACTGTATGTGCACCTAGGGCGGCTCACCCGAGGCACTAGCCTTTTGAAGAACTGGATGAAGTCAATTGGCAGAGGTCTGTAACAACCCTTTACACTGGCTGATCTCAGGTCAGAACCTGAATTTATAAGGTTCCTGTGCACGCACAGATTATAATGCCCTTCTCGGATGCCCTACGGGTAGATAGGGAGGGTCACTATAATCAAAACTAATGTCGAAAGATCATTGGTAGGGGAGGGACACCTCGGGTTCTGGTCCTACAGCGTCTGTCTTCTACTCTTTTCTGGATAGTTCCACTGCTGCGTCATTGCCACCTATAATCCTTTAATCCACTGTAGAGTTATGTGGCTGTGTATACATACCTCCACAAGTGCTTGATGGCATTCATAAATGAGCCCTGAGTTTATGTCATAGCTGTTTAGTGCTTGCAGTACTGACATACTGTCAGAGAGTATTCAAATTGAGTGGTTCTTTACTCTTCTCGCTATGATTGCTTCTGCTGCCAATTTGATACCCATACATTCAGCCTGGAATACTGTGTTGTGGTCACCAAGCAGATTGATATCCTGATGTTGAGGTCTTCTGAGAATACCCCGGTACCTGTTCCTGAATTTGTTTTTGATCCATCATTGAAGATGCGGACCCCCTGGGTTTTAGTCCTTTGTTGGGATCTTTAAACAATTGTATCTTGTATTTTTTGTCAAAAATGTATTGTTTAGGGATCTTATCCATAGCCGCCTCCAGCAGCGGTTCCTCTTTCTACACAACATTATTCATACAACAGTCTTATAAAGGATTTCTGTGTGTGGGGTCCTCATGTGCTTCCAAAGGCCTGCTCTGTTTAGACGCACTGCTGTTGATGCCGCTTCCTGTTTAATGAACAGTAGGAGGCGTCGCAGGTCCAGCATCGCTTCGAGGGCCGCAGTTGGAGTTGTCCTCATGCAGCCAGTCATCGCCATGCAGGCTAGTCTTTGGAATTTGTCCAGCTTGTCGGTTGCGGTCGTCAGTTTGGTTCGTGGCTACCATACTATCGCGCCGTAACTGATCATGGATCTTATCACCGCTGTATAGCGCCATAGTGTTATCTTGGGTGAAAGTCCCCATTGTTTACCTACCATCCTATGGCACTGCTAGAAGGTGATAGTAGCTTTTTAAATTTTATTGTCCAGGTGCTTGTTCGAGTTCAACTTGTTGTCCAGTATTACTCCCAGGTACTTGACTTCGGTTGATAACTGTAGTTTTGTGAACTACTACCCAAACTCTTCAGAGAGTTTGGGCAGTAGTTCTGTCTTTGTTGTATTTAATGATAATTCTGCACCATCTTTCCACAATTTGGAGTGCTGCCTGTGTAATATCGCAAAGTGTATTGGCATAGTTTCCTGTTATCGGTATAGTTCGGTCATCAGCATAGCCTGCTGTATAGAAATGTTCTTTGTTCAGTTTGGTGATGAGATAATTTACGACCATGTTCCATAGCAGAGGCGACAGTACTCCTCCTTGAGGGCACCCCTTCGCTACTACGGCCCACGGACTGTCGTTTGCTGTTGTTCTCAGTGTTCTTTGTTTAAACATGTTGCTAATCCAGCTGGTCAGTACTTCATCCACTTCGTGTCTTCTTAGTGCTGATTGTATGCTGGAGAAGTTGGTTTCATCGAAGGCTCTTTCAATATCTATAAAAGTGCCTAGCCAGATTGCTTTGTTTTTGAGGGCCTCTTCTATCTTGCCGACAACGGCATGTAGCGCCGTTTCGCGCTTATTACATGGATATAAAACTTTTTCTGACTTGCTTAATATGATTAAGTGTCGATAAGTATGTCGACTCTCTAACACTACGCTAATTTAAAAATTGCAACTATTCAATTGTGGTAACATTTCGATTTTCAAACATAATTAGGCATTTTCTACATTTTGTATTATTTTCTTAATTTTGAATTTAATTTAAGCTGAATAATTTGGCATTAAAAATGCAAAATTGGCAAAATTCAATTGAGCGTAATATTCGTTGCTGGTGTCGATATATGTTCAAAATATCAATCAGGAATGAATTCACAAATATTAGTAATCATCAATTTCAGAGTGGATGTCTTAAAATGTACGGACTGGTCTGTGTCGGTGACTATAGATGGAAACATCAAAGACATGTTCTTTTCTCCACTTGACAATTACTTCATGGTGTGGGAGATGTTTGTGTTAACTAAGGATAATCCACAGGTAAAGTATGCCTGTAATAAAAAGGTCTGATCATATTTCAGCTGGTGATCATTCACTGATAACTTTAATTTAATTACCAAGAATTTGTAAATGTATTTTTTTAAGTATTAACATTTGTTTGTGCTAATTTAAAATTATTTTTATATTGATATTATGAGTTTAATTTGAACACCTGCTGAAATTTTGAATAATATATTTCTTTGTGATGCTCACTTGATAAAGATATAACAAGAAAGGATTTTGGATTGTTGCGATGTAGGCACTCAAGGTTCGCCCCTTCTGAAGTTGCAACACAGACATTGGTTTTACATTATAATTGCAATATTGCCCAATTTATGTAGGTGGTCTGCCCACAGACCTTTTCCATTGTTTAAACATTCTTTAATTGCACAGGCTGTTCTGTTCGTGTTATAGTCAGAAAATTCTGTTGACCTGAAGATTCTGTTGTACCTGCTCCATTTACAATTGAGTGTCAAAAACTAATGTCTTCAAATCCACAAATTCTGTTATTGTAATGTTGCAGGGCAAACCAAATGTACATGTGTACAAATCCACAACAGGAGAAAAAGTTGGCTCATTTGTGCAAAAAAATCAAACTGGATGGTAAGTTACTATAGGTATAAAATATGTATAGGTATAAAAGTATTGACTGGACAGAAATATTCAGTCAATACTTTTATACCTATAGAAAAATGGCGCACTATTAAAGTGTAATTATAATAATTCTAGGACACTGAAGAGTTTATACAGCAGTTATGGACCCAATTGTTTCTGTCTTTAGCTTGAGTCTGTTCACAGACCATTACTAAAGCTATTAACCAAGTAAGATAAACATGTACGCATAAAATGTTCAAGGGGAAATATGATATGACCAATTTTCGTTCTAGGTAATACATTTTGCGTCAAAGTCAAACTATACGTCTTATTTTCTTATTGGCAGGGAACCAAAATGGTCGTCAGATGAAAGGCTGTTCTGTCTACTTGTAAGTGGCGGCATTCAGATATACGAAAATGGCAAGCTGGACAGATACGTCAAACAGGTGCAAATGGAGAAGCTCAAATCCTTCAGTGTCTCACCCAGTCCAGCGCCTAATTATTACCTGTCTATTTTTACTTTGGGTAAGTAAATATTGCGTTGCATATTTTATGTCTCTTCCTTTTTAAACACATGAAGTAGGTATTAAGTAATATTCCAGTAAGTAAATATTTCAAGAAACAAATCCATATAAACTATTTCATTGATTTGTAAATGACTTATCATTTAACCTAAATAGCCATTGTACAATACATTTATTTATTTATTTCGTACATACAGCTATTTTTACAGTATCGTCCCAATACAATAGTGTAGCCTGTGTATATCCAAGAAAATATAATAATAATACTGATTCATAATAAATGAGTAATTATTAGCCACTTCTATTCAATAATAATAACAAAGAATAACAATAATTAATTATTACATACATACTACAAAAAGTGTTTCCTTTACGAATTCACTCTCAAAACAAGTAAAAATGTCTTAACATCTAAAACATTGAAGAAATAAGAAAACCTGTTATTTTTTCCAGGCAAGTCTGGACAACCGTCATTCTGGCGTGTATATAAATACCCAAACTTCGAAGAGGGCACGGCAGTAGTGAGCCGCTCTACCTTCCAGGCTGATAAGGCGACCTTCCACTGGAACAGACGGGGTACAAATGTCTTTACGCTCACACAAACTGACGTAAGTAGTTTATTAGGGCCTTTTGCACACGGCGTATTTTATACGCGCGTCATCTGCGCATACGGGGTGTAATCGTTAAGTGTGCCCAGAGGATTATAAAAAAAATATCAGTTTTATTCATTTTTATGGACAACTCACACTTGACCAAATAATTGGCTATGCCATTATATTTTTATTAAGTTACAAGATAGTTTTATTACTTTCAGCAGTTTTGTTATGTGTAAAGTTATTGTTACCTCTTAAAATAGGTCAACTAAAGCTTCTCTATGAATGTCATTAAATGTATGGGAGCGTTTAATATTACAGTTTTGCATATTTCCTGTATTATTTAAAAAAAGTTATTGATATCGATTTACTCATTGGGTAACTTACTTTCTATATCAGTTTAAAGCTTTTTGATATCTCTTATATTTATTATTTACACTTAATTATTACATCCTGTATACGCGCCGCAGACGTGCTGTTGTGAATCAATTCAAACGCACGCAAAGATCGCGTTGCAAGCAAGAGGCTTATATAGCATTTCATGAAGTAGCTTCATTTAAAAAAATAACTGAAATTAACAAACAAAACTAAAATTAAAACTATATCTGCGGCGCGTATATGCGCAGATGTCGCACGTTTACGCGCTGATGTCGCGTGTTTACGGCGTGTATAAAATACGCCGTATGCATAGGCTCTTGAATTCAGGTTTTGCAGAGTGAGGAGGTAAAACTTATGGAGGTTAATATTCGCCAAATAATACTTTAAACAGATAAATTTCATCGTGGTTGTATGCTGTGACATAGAGAAATGAAAACTTGTAAACTTGTCAATGACTTCCTCGCCATAACTAAGGTGTCTATTCCGGAATTATAATAATGGAATAGCAGAACTTTTTGGGAAAAAGTGTTTTCGCGAATTTTCAAAGACAAAGGCTGTAGAATAAAAGTTTTTGTATATGATGCCAGGTGAAGGGACGAACAAGTCGTGCGCGTGGTGGTAAGTGACACGCCTATTCATAACAGTTGCAGTGCCACTCAGAGCTTTAAATCGCAAATATCAGACGGGCACTGCCACTGCGCCCGTTACCCTGAGACATAAGTTGACAAGTCCCATGTGCCTGTAATGTCACCAGCACCCTTACCTTTTGAAACCGGAACACAGCAATGCTCACAGTAATGCTTGGCGGCAGAAATAGGTAAGATGGCAGTACTTCAATGGACGAACTCTTTCACAAGGACTTTACTGCTACTAAAAAGTAGTTTAATAAAAGTTGTTTCATTTTAAGTACACAATGATCTTTTCAAGTTTTAACACTTGCCTATGAAGTTTAAAAACGAAATAATAACAGTTTTGGCTTAAAGTTGTGTTGTTATTATAAACTGTCTACTACACTTCAGAATGCATGATTTCAGGTGGACAAAACCGGCGGTTCATACTACGGCAAACAGTCTCTCTCGTATGGCGACGTTAAAGGCACTTCAGGCAATATGATGTTTAGCAAAGAAGGACCGATTCACGCGATTGCCTGGAATCCGGGCAATTCAAACGAATGGGTTGCAGTGTACGGCCACGCGCCGGCTAAAGCAACCATATTTAATGCTAAATGTGAATCTTTGTTCGAATTTGGAACCGGTGCTTGGAATTCCATTTACTTCCCTCCCGACGGCATTGATATCCTTTTCAATAATTGTTCTGGCTCTGTTTTTTTCCTAGATGGAGTCAAATGACAGTTTATTGCGCAAAAGTGTTGAACGCATACAAGCATTTATTGATTGGAATCGATAAATAATCTATCAACTATCGATAAAATATTCGATACACTTACACAATAAATAGCCAGAGTTGTTTAATTTGCAGATATATAAATTATTATTATTAGTACAGTAAAATGTCCATATAGATGTAAATTCCATCCAGGCTCACACACTTTCATCTAAATAAATTTAATACAAAAATTAAGCAGTTTGATAACCTACTTATAACAACGAAATGAAAGCTGTACTTACTCCAACAAATATAACCCAGAAAAATCGGCTTTTCATTAGAGCTCAAATTCAATATTACACGACATAAAAAGGTAACGAGAATATACCTATTTCAAGTATCTATATATTATAAATAAACATATTCGGATTGTGGATGTTTTTGTCGCTGCTTGCATCTACTGCGTCGTGCGTACGCAGATGTTTTATCTGTAATCTACAATGGGGCAATAATTAGCGTTAGAATAACTGCATCTGTACTTCACAAATTTATTCGACACCAATGGGTCAACTGTCAAAATGAGAATGAAGAAGGGTATGCCGCAACTATTAATGGTTTGAACATTATTCTCTATTCATATATTTTTTGCAAAATTTGTATTTTTTACATTCTATCTAAAAAACTCACGAGAAGAACTACATGAAAATTTAAGTTTTTGCGAAAACTGGCAGCCCTGAGAACGTCATATTACTTCCGTCTTCAAAAAAGACTTACTATAAAACATGCAAAAATATTTAAGGTTTTTTGATGTCTAAATGTCATCTTACTCAAACTGGTGGCGATTGCAGCTGTATTTTAACATTAAATAGGCAGTAATGAATGCCACTGCCAAGTACTAAACAATTCATGAACCACCTTAACCACCATGCACTAGTCTTACTAGGCGGTTTTGGCAATATAGCGACCGGGCACATCGAGACGTGGGACCTGCGAGGATACAAGAAACTGGGTGCCTGTGCAGCCCCTGATACTACTTACCTGCAATGGGACCCAAGGGGAGAGACCTTCATTACTGCTACTACGTATCCAAGACTTACAGTTGGCAATGGGTTAGACATACATAATTTTTTTGCTACTGTTTTGTTTCCATAATTCTGTGGGTGAGAAGTAAAGGACCTTAAGTCGATATTTTGGAAATTATTAATAATAATGCACACATTGAACATAGCCCCACACTAAGGAAACCCTGTGTCGCGGGTGCCATGGGCACACACATAGACAACCACTACTACATAAATGTAGGCCATACAAATATTTCTACCGGCCCGGAAATCGAACCTGGAACCTCAGCGTAGCAGTCATGTTACCCGTTCGGCCACGGAGGCAGTTAAATTAAATGTTTTGCAAGCATTGCCTTACAATGATAAAAATCACGCAATGGTAATAGTAATTTATGTAATCGTTGCATGAGGGTTCTTAAAGGCGAGTGCCGTGTTTAGGCCACGAGACTTTGCCGAGTGGCCTAAGTAATAGCTACGAGATTTTAGAACCTAATTAAATAATTATTGCATTTTTTCTACGAAAAATGTAAGAAATGTAATCTGGCAACACTACACAATATTCATTCGCATCATTGTCATATTGTATGCAAAACTACAAAACAGCAGAATAATAGGTTTTCTGACAACACATTACAGTAACAATTGTTTTCAACAACAGCACAACTCATTATTGACAAACAGCCGTTTTTGCCATGTCTACCCCTCAATTACAGAATTAAACAAGAAACCTTTACATCATGTACCACAGCTGTTTTCCCACTTGAACAAACTCAAATCCCTTTTTTACCGAACATTATAACTAAAAAATCAAATTTACTCAATATTTTACTTCACAGTAATTTATGATATTTATACCTAGTTGATAATTTAATTATAATGAACCTTTTTTTAGGTACAAAATTTGGCACTACACCGGCGCTTTAATGTACAAACGGCAATACGAGGACAGAGATCAGCTGTTAGCAATATGCTGGAGACCCGGTACATATCCCAAGAGCGAGTTGTCTAAAACAGCACCAAAGGCCATAGAAGACACGGCGCCAAAGGCCGTAGGAGCGTACAGGCCGCCCGGAGCGAGGAATAAGCCTTCCACTTTCACTTTACATGAGCATGAAAAACCGCATAGGCCAGGCGAAAATGCTAGTAGTAAGTCATTCGTCTTTGCGTTCGAGGATATAATAGCACGATGAATAACATAACTACTTCTGTATTATATAGATTATTTATCAAATAGCGCATTTTGACTTCAGCACAACCATCAAAGCAAGCAATCAAACAGAAAGAGAAGCGGGAGGCTCGAAAGGCGCGGAAAGCGGAGGAGCGAGCGAAGGGAGATACGTCTCCCGCGCCCCCCGACGCCGTCACCCCGCGGGCGCCCTTTGTCTCGACCGGTGACCCGGAGAAAGACAAGAAAATTAAAAATATTAATAAGGTATTGTAAAATGTAATTCGGACAAATACATCTTTATGTCGAAGTTTTTCAAAATTAACTATTCTACGCTGTCCCGGAACTACCGCTGGCTTTGATGTGCCCATTGGTAATTTGAAAGCAAAAAAGCTCAGTACTTCAATTTGCACCTTGAGTCACCTAATAAAAATAATATAAAAAAAGTAAAATGTCTTTAAAAAAAACTATGCATAAAGTTGTTAATCTGGAGCTGATCCATTACAGCTCGAATGGCAGACACCATATATCTCCCCTGAAAAATTCACTTGGTCCAAGCAGTAGTATCAACTGGCACAAAAGGTCACACCAAGAAACTATTCAAATAAAAAAAACAGTAAATTCGCTGAAAACAATATGTCTAAGTTGGTAACAATCACATTATAATTTGTGAAAAGCTAATGTGTAATTTAATTTACAATTTTGTGTAATTTATTTCAGAAACTTAGCGACATAGATAAACTTAAACAGCAAAAAGCAGCGGGCAAACAACTGGAACTGAACCAACAAGCGAAAATCGCCAATGAGCAAGCATTGCTTCTGGAGCTAGAGCAACTCAAGTTATGATGGCCAACGTGAGGCACAGTTTCTTACATCAAATTTATTTTAGGATTTTTGACAACAACGACGTGTTATGTGAAGGTTCACTGTTGACATGAGGCTTTAGGGAGTGTGTCACAATCAGTGGCTTCTATCTTATGAAAAAAAATTGTACTTGGCGCCGATATGTGAACCAGACTTATATTTCATAAGAAACTGAATGTATGCAATGCTTTTGAAATCATTAGCTATGGTTATCGATTGATGGTTGTGTTTATACATAACTATGAAATTTGAATTTTTAATGATAATTTTACCATATTATATATTTTCGAAACTTGGAATTCAAAGGAATTTTAAGAAAGTTGACGGTTGCATTGTTAATCTATTTCATTGTACTGTATAAATACTACACTTTTTCTGAAGCCGGCATAAACACCGCGTAGTCCAGTTTTAAAGGTCTTGTTAAAAATAAAGAAAAAAACGTTGAAGTTGAAATTTGAGTTGGAAAAGTTTGAGTAAAAACTATTTTTTTTATGATAGTAAGTGCAATATCAGCATAGCAGATAGCAACTCACACTGGCGCAGAGTCGAAGCGTCGCGACGCGTCATGTTTTCGCCTATACTATGTTCATTTCTATTTTCCCATTATTAAGGTACAAATTTGTGTTATGCAAATATGGAAACGGGTGACGACGCGCGTCCACGTTTGGATGCAGTCGAAACGGCTTCACGCATTACTTGAGCGCAGTGAGGCGTCAGACGCCCGCCACATTGTGATCCGGGCGCACTAATGCGAGCGTTGTCGCCAAGCGTTATAGTTGAATAACAGGACGCGACGCGCGACGCGACGCTTCAACTCTGCGCGAGTGTGAGTTGAGCCTTAGGTTAACTTAACTTCTACTATAAAGTAATTAACTACAGTTGAAAATACACAAAGACATTCTATATTTGAATTATATAAGAGCGAGAAAAATATGTCAAATAATGTGTTGAGTTTATACACTGACAAACAATGTTCAAGTTACGTAAATTCGAATAGCTCCAAGGCTTGAATTTTCGTAAATAGTACTCAAAGTAGGTATTGGAATGACAATTAGTTTCTAGAAATATGATAATCTCATGTGTCGGAAATGTAGCAATAGCAGTAGAGCTCCTTAAGAAAGGGTTTACCTGTTTCTGCCGCTAAGTAATTATGTAAGCATTACTGCGTTCCGGTTTTGGGACTTGTCAAATTCAGTGTGACGAGCGCAGTGGTAGTACCCCTCGGATCTTTACCATTTAAAGCTCTGAATGACACTGCAACTGTTATGGATTCCGTCGCTTTGATATCATAAGAAAGTATTTTAGAGATATAGTTTTAAATAATTAATAAACTCAGGCGTTACTTTATGGAAATACATGTTAATAAGAATAGAAGTAAATTACTTCTAGGCGAACCCACTGAAAGTTGAATCATGCGCTTGTGTTGAATTTTTTCATGCATTGCTGTTCAAATCAAGCGCAGCTACTTTGCACGGTTCAACCTTCACTAGTTTCTCGGAGTAGCAAAGTAATTTACTTAAATTTTTATTAGATTTTATTTCTTACTTATTTCTCGTTACGGCTAAAGTTTGTTGTAAGGGGTTCTTCCTTTTAATTTTGCATTTATAACATTAGGGCCCATATTCACCGATAGGTATCTATAAAAGTCGATGAAATGGGCCCTAATATATGTGGGTGAGAGGTAAAGGACCCTAAGTCCATATTTTGAAATTTATATTTACGAACATTACTTTAGAATGCTAAATATCACGCAATTGTAACATTAACTCCTATCGTCGTTCGTTTTTCATACAATATTTAGAAGCGCACCTGCACCGCCAAAGTCGCACCACGCGCTCGCCACTTTTGCAGACTAGAGCCTCATTCTTTTTAACACACTCTATGTTAAAAAAAAATATCACTTAATGTTTTTTACCTCTCACCTACAGATATATTGTTGTGCCGTTTGCTCTTGTGATGAGTGTAAGTTTTAACTTTGAATGTGTTAACATACTAACGAACCATAGGAACTTATCAATCGAAAGGATCGGTACACGGTCATGCAATGTCCACTGAATACCACATCCTTTCGTCTATTGCTATGTATAAATAAGTGTGTACTACTTTTTTTTATAACTTATAAAATAATCTTATTGCGTGATACAGTAGCCTTAATAAACGTCATTAAATGACAATCAAAATACAAAATATCAAATTTATCACTGTTTACAAATTAAGATTCTGCGTAACTGAAGCGAATAGGTTTCTCCGCTGTTTCAGAAAAATTCTTATAATCACAAAACGAATAACATAACTTTTAGGGTGAAGCCAGACGAGCGTAACTCTTTTTGAGTCTCATAATTTAGGTTCGACTGAAATTTGGTAGGAGCGCTGGACGAACGTATTTCAGTTGCTTTTAAGCGTTTGTAATTTCAATTCATTCTCACTCACGCATCTATACATTTTTAGATTTATAACTTGTATTGCAAAGGGTAGCTGATTAAAAAGTTTTAATAAAATGAAAATGTTTTCTTAGTATATCGTCAATTCGAAACTACTTTGTTTTGCATTGAGCTTTGACGCGAGTTTGCCGGAGGTAGAAGTTGTGCTGGACAGCAATCCTATAAGTGACGATGTATTAGATTTCATTTTATTAAATTTCTAATTTCGATAAACAAATGCTGAAGTGTGTCGTAAATTTATATATCCATAAATTTTACCACACATCACTACTGACAACAATGTACACCAATTAGTTCCTTCAACGTAGTTATATTACGATACGTCAAAACGGCTATCATAGCGTGCCGGCTTTGTGTAATGGGTTTATTAAACATAAAGTGCATTTATGAATAATGTTAGAAAAAGAAAAAGTCGCTGAGTAAATTCACTCAATATAAAGTGTGCACAGTTTCATAAATGACAGTTTACGTGAACATCTAGATTTGTAAGATATTACATGCCAACAAATGGTGCCCCTTACCTTTCTTCTGTCACACCTCACCCTACCCGCACAAACACGTCACAGAGTACGACTGAAGTTCGGTCATAATTACGCGCGTGAGTCTGCAGACAACTCATTTTGTTCTACTCGTTTTCCAACAATTTTCACTCCGTCGTATGGCGCAAACCGGATTTTAATATAAAACCGAATGCAGCGTAAATTACACGACTCGCAACTCACAGGATACGCTCGTCTGACCTCACCCTTACACTTTGACATTTATGAGATGTAGTTGAATTATAAAAAAGAATAAGGAATAAAACATCTGCCATTTTTGTGAAATAACTGACGTATTCGAATTAATGACCCTATTTTTACACTGATCGTTAAACTAAATTAAAGGAAAATTGTAAATAAAATTATTCTAACGGAGTTTTAATAAAGACAAAACAATAGAAACGTATTGAGTATTTCTTCTGATACCCTCAATAAACATAAACAATAGGCAATCGGGCAATAATCAGATAAAAATTTAGTACGTAGTTAGAATGAACGTTTGTGTATAAAAACGTTCATTCTTTCAATATTTTTGTGAAATAATAATTGTTGGTATTTTGTAATATTTTGAATCTGGATACAAATACCAAACACCACGTGGCGTCATACGTAGGTGAGCAAAGAAACTTCGCCTTATTCACCGTTCGCATATTACTACACTTTGTTTACCTACCAAGATGTTACGCGTGGTATGTCAAAAGAAGTAACGCCTGCTGTCCCGATTTTTTCTTTCAATACAATGAAAAAACATAAAGAAAATCAATTTTATTCATTTTCATGAACCACTCACGCTTGACCAAAAAATTTACAATGCCCAAATTGTTTTCACAAAAAAGACTTAATGGTTCCTAAATCAGTTTTACTGTAGTTTCGGATTTCCCCATATTGCCCCAGTTAAAAAAAATACACTGTATATCCATTATGGTTAATTTTAAATAGTTTCAGAAAAATAAAGTTATTCATTTTCCTATTATACATAACGGACTAACTCACTTTTACATTTATTACTGAAACACTCATTCGTAATATTGTATGACATTACACATATATTCCAAATTCATTTCTACCCTCAGATCTAAACGCTGCAATCCAAATAAAAAAAAATTAACAAACCTGAGATAATATTATTTTTCCTACCCACTCTAACCCACAGACACCAATTCACCACTAGAATTTAACAAGTGTTGAGGAAAGTTTTATTTACACTGATAAGATATTGACAGATATTGATACGCGCAACCGCTGCCGCCTGCGCGGGCGCCGACTGTGTACATTCGATAACATGGTGTTTATTTATTAACATAATTTGAACAAAATCTAGTAAGTTCCATGTGTAGAGTCCTGCAGGACGCACGTATCCTTCGCTTAAAATCTAACAATAAAAACAATATGAATAAAGACGAGGATATATCAGAAAGTACAAGATTATTATTAGATGAACGGACTGGCAGTGATTCGAACAGAGTTCCTTCTTATAATACGATTGTTTTTGATGCTAAAATGATGAAGACTTCAACCCAAGAGGAGTTCGCAGCCACGTGGGGCGGAAGACGAGGCTTGCTCGATTCCGGTAATGGCAGACTAAGACGGGTGCAGTCGTGGTCGGGACTACCACCTGATGATGTTAGCTCGGAGATAAGAATACTGAGGGAACGGTAAGTGCTTATTTTTTTATAACTCAAATACTGTAACTCTGTGTATCTTTTAGGTTTTCGTTTCCATTCACAACCACATAATAATGATCTATGTCCCTAAAGATAAGCTACCAAAATAGTCATGCAATGACCTTTGAGACCCTATGCTGAGCCGTGACACGTATATATTCTGTAAGATCATTGCGTTATCAGCAATAACCTTATGCATCACGCCGTTACTTCTTCACAAAAATGTGAAACAGTTTTTCCTTGAAAATACGATACAATGCTATCATACAACGACGACAAATAAGGTGTTAATTTGTCAAACAACTTGATACTGTATATTAGTAGAAAGATGCTTCTTTGAGACTAATAATTCAGTATAATGGTGACTTCACGTATTGTCTTAGTAGTGCATTTTCGGAATTCTAACGAAATACCTGATACAATATTGTTGACCAGCGAGACCTATAATAATATCCTATCATTTATTTCTTCAAAAGGGTTCAATAGTTAATCGTATTAAAATATAGATTTCATCATGTTGTAATATTGGTCTTACATTAGTCATCTAAACAGATGAACCCGTCTACTCCCAAGCTAAAAAACTTGTAAGTGTTATTTAGTTAGTGAACCTTCTTTGTAAATTGTAAATGAGAAATGTGTACCAATGTTTGTTTACAAAGCGCAACCCTTAGACTTTCTTACATATTATTCTCATGAGAATCTGCCTATGATTGAATGGTAGATCAATATGGCCATTTCAAGTGTAAATTGCTTACTTATGACATTAATACGAGGAATAAAAATAAACTAGCTGTTCTTGATAGTCGTCTTCACAAAGTCACAAATTCGTTTAAGGGGCAATGTATACAAGAGGTTTAAAACTGTAGTGAAACAAAAACTTTATACTAAAGGTTATACAACTTCCGCGTACTTGGATGACAAAAATCCGTGGTAGTAACCCGTTTAGCTCATGGAGGTAATCTCGATCTCTGATGTTAGAAAACAAAAAAAATATATATTGTAAATGTTGAATGTGTACAAATGTTATTAACAAAGAGCCCCTAGAGTTTCTTGCTCATTCTTCTCAGGCGAATCTGCCTTACGATTGAGCGGTAGACTTTAACCAATGTGACGATTTCAAGTGTAATAATGGTTACCTATGAAATGTAGATTATTTTGATTTGATTTGAATTAAAATCGCTTGGAAGATAGAAATCCATTAACACATTTAAATGTTATTATAACGTAGATATAAATATAAACTTCATTGATATCCTATGATTCTAGTTAATAGACGTATCTATAACAAATAAATTTGTCTGTAATTCATTTACTGATATCGTTATCTTCATAATACACGTGTCGCGAATTGATTATAGTGCGCTGAGTACAATACCTATAGTAGTAAAAACACTAAACACTTACGAATAAATGGCGGACTCTATCAATGCAAACATTGAACAAAACCTTAGAGAAGTGAAACGTAAAACAAATAAACAGATACGTTTATTTCTTAACCGACTTCAAAAAAAGCTATCTTCTTATCTAAAGGAAAGATCTGATGTCTCTACCGTCCAGGAGGGTGCAGGTTATATAGTCCATTTGTTTAGATACTTAACTAAATGTAAACAATCTTGATACATCTTTTTATTGAAACATATATTTTACAAATCAATAGGTATAAAAATAGGCATGTAATTTCATGTGAAGCTAAGTAAAAATCATTTCATAAAGGAATATTTCATTAAATAGACTTCTCAAGATTGTTTACATTTAGTTAAGTACCTGAACAAATGGACTATAGAGCAGCACCATTTGCTCTTATTGAAACGCGTACAATTTTAGTTAGAGTAGATGTCATAATAAATATTCATTTAAACATACATCATATAATTCATTTCACGCCCCTTTCCCATTGTGATAGACCGAGACCGAGAAACAGTCTTCCACTTGCTGCGATACTGACACACATCTTTCGCCACATCAACACGCATCAGTGCCTTTATACAATGCTCGTCGGTTAGGATACTCTTGACCTGTACTACAAGTTTACTGTGACAGTCGTCGTCGCTAGCGACCCCGTAAATTAGTTCACAATTTTTAACCGACTTCAAAAAAGGAGAAGGTTCTCGATTTGACTGTATTTTTGTAGTCTATGTTTCGCGATTTCTCCGGCAATTGTAAGCTGATTTCGATGATCCTTTTTTTGTTGGTAAGGGGGTACTTCAGGAGCGGTCCCATTCAAATTTTAATAATACATTACACCTCTAAGGGTGGCAAATTAGGGGACGAATCCGGTTTATTGAATTTCACCCATTTTTCGTTAACCGATTTCAATAAAACTTGATAAATAGATGTAATTTCATAAGCTTTTGAGTTAGTTTTTTATATAAAAAGTTAAAATTATTTGTGATGCACAAGAACAATTACAAGAATCATTGTGAACCACTGTGACTTGCGGCAATTGAAGTTATTATAATTTTCATGCAGGCACTCATATAATAAATGAATAGATCTAGTTCCAGAATTTTTACCACGACACGGTATGACTTCATTTTATCTTCCCTATACTTCGGAACGATAACACTCTCCATGGTCATGAGTTACCTGGAAAACAATCAGTAGGTGCTTAAAACAAAATAGCACAATTAAAAAAATATAAATAAACAAAATATTGTGGAAATACAACGACATCAAAAAAAAACAAAATTATTTTTTTTTTTAATTTATTAAAGCTTTGGCAAAGCCATACATGAAGTTTAATTATGTTTCTGTAAATATGGCCGCCATAAAGAGGATAGGCAATTTGAGGCGGCGTGTTTGGATTGACTCGATTCCTTAAAACGGGCCGATATGGGTATTTTAGTTCGAGATTCGTATAATTTCGCGTTTTAATATTCGATTAAGGCACAATAGCACTATCCTATTCCACTTTAAACTAGATTTCACAAAATAATTGAAAGTCAAAATAAAAACGACACTTTTCCCTCCAAAAGGTCCAGAGCGAATCCTTAAAATTTCTTCGAAAGAAATTCCTCTACACTATGAAACTCGTTAACCAATAAAAAGGAGTTAAAGTCGGGTATTTTTTTAAGTTTTTATCGCTCATTCATGAAAAAGATCATTCCGATCATGTCTATTGAAATATGAGAATATTTCTTTAATATATAAAAATTCTAATTTTAAATATGTATACGAGTGGTGTTGTAGTAAAAATTCTCGTCCTTCGGTACACGTCAAACGTCTAATTGGCCATACTGCTAGATCTTAGATTGTAATTTTCATTTTCTTCAATAGTTTAATTTTCTGACACTTTTCCGCGAGAATTCATTATCAAAATACAAAAATATTTTAAACGATAAAATTCCTCAACGATTTCGGAGGACCGTTAAGGTGCAGATAAAAAAATACCTAAATTAACTATAAAATAATTTTAAAAAGAGGTACCTGATATAAAAAATAGAAATAAGCCAATATAACTACTTGGAATTATTTTTTTCCCACTAGTTCTATCTTATTTAAATATTAAATATTATTTAATAATAGAACTACTGGTGGGACGAAGGTCACCTAACACCGTGACTTATCTATTCACTTAGTCAGGTCTATCTTATTTCAAGGCTAAATCCTTTTTTGCCAAATACCATGATAACACTTGCTATTATATTATAAACTTTCACTTATCGCTGTAAAATACTTCCGAATTGGCTGCCTTCAGTCGACCGATTGGACGTCCGACTTGACCACCCCATCAATCAGCCTCCACCTATCGTCTTAATAATCGAGCAGGGGCTCCGTTTGTCCAGCTGGTTACTTGATAAATAGACTTGTGCATTAAACGGATATTAACATAAAATATTATACTGACTTTGCTAATTCTAAGTGCATGTTGTAACCTTACAGTTATATGTTTAAAGTTCACCGGTATTTATACAGATTGGTCCGTACTCAAACTCGGCTCCGTCCCGGCGCCGTGCGCCATTTGTCCCGCCGGCAGAGAATGACCCTCGTGTCCCTCGCGCTGGTGGACTTCATGAGCTTCTGCTCTATGAGCATCATGGCGCCCTTCTTCCCTCGCGAAGCAAGTTTGAAGGGCCTTTCAGACACAGTCTGCGGATTGGTGTTCAGTTTCTATGCTATTGTCATGTTTATAACTTCTCCACTGTTTGGAAAATTCGTAAGTACCTTTATTTTCTACTTATTTTTAATGCCTTAGTCTATCTATCTCAACCTAACCTAGACCTTACAATAAGTATGTGGTTAAGTAATAGATATTTTGTACTGTTTAGTTCTTATTTACATAATTATAAATGTATATTATGTACCCATTGCACTTGTCAAAAGACATATACATTGTGTACGTATATAACCTGCAAGGTGTCGTAATCAGTTATGTTTGGAAGAGATTTTTTTTATAACATCAAGTGACGGGAAGAACAAGTCGTAAAGCCTGATGGTAAGCTACACGCCAGTCCATAACAGTTGCAGTGCCACTCAGAGCTGTAAGCTGCAAAGATCTGAGGTGCACATAAGTTGACAAGTCTCATGTGCCTCTGATTGCACCAGTACCCTTACCCTTCAAAACCGGACCACAGTCATTACTGCTTGGCGGCAGAAATAGGTAAGGTGCAGTACTACCCTGGACAAACTCTTTCGCAAGGAGCTCTACTGCTACAAGAAATAACTGCCAATAATATAAAAACAATTACCTGTAGGTATGTGCAACAGAAGAACACATTATACGAGTAACATACCTAATCTTATTTGTCTCTATAATGAACACTAACAAAGTAATCAACCTTTCTCCAGTATTATAGAGTTTTCCCACGAGAAATAATTGTGGTTAATACAGAAGACCGTGTTAACTAAGTATATAGATAGATAGAAAATTCATTATTGTTAGCACCACATACATAGAAAGATTACAGGACAAAAATTAAACACATTAGCAGGATAATAATTGGCGGTATTATCGCTTACAGCGATTTCTTCCAGACAACTTAGGATGGAGAGAGATTGTTCAAGAATAAAAGCGGGGGTGTTAGATATAAATATTTACATATTGAAAAACGGAGAAAAGTTGTGATTCATCATTGTTTTTAAAGAAATAAGGGAGCGTAAGGCGCAAGTCAAAACGAAATAATTTGAATATTTTTTTATTTAATTGTTTTATTTAACAATAAAGAAGTATTACATTGTCTTTCCTCTAAATTTAACCAAATTTCTCGAAGAAATTACGAACACTGCGCCTGAAGAAACCGCACAAGCTGTGGCACTTTTGCAGTCAGGACTTAGTCAGCGTAATGTAAGTACACAACTGCATTTCAGTCGTTCCGCTGTTGAAAGGTTATAACTATCGGTACTTAGAGACTGGCCGCTATGTTCGCCGTCAAGGAAGACCACGATTTCGAGTGACAACGGAAAGGCAAGATCGATTTATCTTCACGACGAGCTCACGAAATCGTCAACTGACTTCAGTACAGATCCAAGAACAGCTTCGAGACTTTTATGGAGTGGCTGTTAGCGCTAGAATGTGAGAAGGAGACTTAAGAAACGTGGTCTAACTTCACATAAGCCAGCAAACGGGCCCAAATTGACACGAGCTCATCGAATGGCGCGACTCCAATTTGCACGAGAACATTTGCATTGGACTCCACGTCAGTGGAGCCAGGTACTCTTCACTGATGAAGCTAAGATTATGGTCTTTGGTACTGATGAAAGGAACAAGGTCTACCGAAGACAAGGAGAGCGTTTTTTGCAGTGTTGCATTGAAGAGAAAGTGAGCTGTGGCGGGGGTTCATGGACAGTCTGGGGAGGAATGTCCACCGAAGGCAAAACTGCGCTAGTGGTTATGACGGGGCCGCGGCGGCCACCATTTAATGCCGACAGATACATTCGCCAGTGCCTCGAAATTCATGTAATGTCATATGCTGGCTTTGTAGGCCGAGATTTTATTCTCATGCATGACAACGCAAGAGCACATACTGCAAGAGTCTTCACGGAATACCTTCACGACGTCGGTATTACTACAATGCAATGGCCAGCACGAAGCCCGGATATGAACCCAATAGAACATTTATGGAACGAACTAAAGAGGTGTGTTCGAGCTCACCACCCAGCCCCGCAAACCTTATCGGAGTTGAAAGTTGCCATTGAGGAAGAATGGGAGAACATTCCACAGCACTTCATATTGACGTTAATAAATTCTATGCCAAATCGCATGACGGCCGTTGTCAACGCTCTTGGAGGCAATACAAGTTACTGAATAGACAATTTTTTCCGATAAGCTGCTGTTTTCTTTAAAATTTCTTTACTAGAGTTTAATTTGACAAAGGTGAATTCAAGACTTGAACTCGTTTTTCCCTGGTTTCACAAAATCAAATTTTCAACAAGGATATACGGAAATGACGTTTAGTAAACCAGCTTCAAAATTGCATTAATAGTCGTTGATCATCAGACATATTTTTTAAGCTTAGGGCATTTAGTATTAAAAATATATATACTAAATAATAAAATGCAAAGTGGCTCGAAATATGTGTCCGGGAGTGTATATTCCTACACACACAATACTTAAAATACATGTTTTGAAAAAAGGAGACGCAGCCTAGCAACGGTATATTGCTAGTGTGTAAGTAAGTTGTCCAATAAACGATCTTCTGCTATATTATATTTACAAATAATCGAAAACTTTTTGTTCGCCCTTGTTGTTAACTGGAACACGCCTGTATCATAACATTCTATCAACCATTCTTTTAATAAAAAAGTAAACATATAAATAAACATATTTGCGTTTCTACGTATTTTTTAGAAGCTTAATATATCCACATCAGTGACAATGATAATTAGAAATTTTATAAATTAAATTGTACAGTAAGTTATTCAATAAAGTTGAAATAGTGAGATTTTCAAATCTTAATCATTAAGCTTGTTCATATTTGTTATTTGGGTTATATAATCGGAAAGACGTAATTAACTAATATTGTAATATGAACTGTGTTTATTCAGAAAATATGAAACTGCAAGCAAATGTTTGGATATATACCTAATAGTTATAAAATTTTATGAACTAGCAAATAAACTAACGAGTGTAACGTTTATTTTGCACGTATTACAACATTACATTTAATGAAAGATCAGAATAAATACCGAAAGAAACACTATATTTTAATCATTTGTTTGCTTGTTTTAGTTGCCAGTGGTGGGTGCCAAGTTTCTCTTTACTGCTGGTATGTTCGTAGCAGGGGCGTGCAATGTTATATTTGGGTAACTATTGTCACTATATTTTCTTGTAGTAATACAAGACTAAATCATAGTACGCATAGCCACATGACTATCTGTATTGTGCAATTAATTATATGTAACCTTAAGACAACTACACAAACGGTATAGTATACACGGCGGCGGTGTACAAATATGTTTTGGAAACCCTATATCGCGGGTGCCATAGACACACACTTACACAACCACAAATAACACCTAACTAACGAGAGAAATAAATGTTGACCATACAAATATTTGTCCCGGACTGGGATTCGAACCCGGGACTTCCGCGTTACAGTCCAGTATTGTAACCGTCCGGCCATGGAGGCAGTTCGCTCTGTCCGCTACTGAGAACATTTTGCTAACTATTAAGAACAGCATTCCAACACCTATACATATTACAGTTGGAAGGTAGTTGGAATACACCTTCGATCCGAAATAATGTATGTGATCTAAGTCCATACATAAGTAACAGTCATTTGGATTAGCAGTTTATTGGATATAAGTACCTAATATTGCCGAAAGGACTTTGTGCTCAGAACTGTATATCTTTTTTACATTAGTCTTTCATGTGTGACCACCATTGACCTCAATGGCGACCACAAATAATTTCTTCAAGCAAATTACAACGCCATGATGTTCTCGTTTAGGTAGGTACTTAAGAGAACTATTGCACTCTTCATGACTATTTAAAGAATAAATATAGCAAACGGACCAAGCTCCTCCTAATAGATAGTTTGCTTAATTCACCAAACTGAATTATGGAAAATCGTCTTTTTTAGTCCCAATTTTGAGCAATTGACTAATTATAGGCTAGAGCTAGTCTCTGTTAGCATAGTATAATAAGACAAGTATGATAACTCCACACAAACGTACCAGTGCGGCTTAGTGTCTGCACGTTCGCCGCACCGTGTATGGACGCACAATTTGTCCGTATATATGAAAGGCACGTGGTAGGACCAGACAGCGCTATGCAACGCGAACGCATCGCGAGTTTATGCGAATGTATGCGTCAGTACATGACACGCGACTGTCGCGCACACATACAAGTCTCGCTGCTAGGTTTGTGTGTAGTTACCATATTTGTCTTATTACTTTATGCTACTTATTAGGTTGTCATTTTGTTCGTTAAACTATTTTAATAATTTAATATACCATAGGTACCTAATTAATTACATTAAAATTCCTTTATGTCATTCAACAAATATGATTAATATTGGTACTTGTCAAGTAATATTATTATTATTTCCAGCTTCTTAGCTTTAATAGATAACACAGCGACATTCACAACACTGTGTTTCGTAGTGCGAGGACTAGAAGCTCTAGGCGCGAGCGCATACTCTACGGCGAGCTATGTGTTCGTCGTGAATGCCTTTCCGGACAGCATTGGCTCTGTGCTTGGCATTTTGGAGACATTTGTTGGCCTTGGCATGTCTGTTGGCCCTGCTATTGGAGGATTACTGTATTCGGTACGAATTGCTGCTTAAATAGTGATTTGGCATTTGATTTTTGTCTCATAGAGCGGTGACATACGGCTACTTGCAGCAGCGTAACACGCGATTGCATCGCGACATTAGCGATTAATAGATGGGCGGTTGCATTGATGCAAACGCGCGATTGTATCGATGCAAACGCGCTCCTGCATTGATGCACTCGCTTATGTTGAATATTGTAAGTCAATGTGTTGAATCATTAATAAACGTGTGTAAGCTAGAGAGGTTACTAAGGGTCGTATTCTAGAACTCTACTCAATGCTCAAGTCAGGACTTGAGTATGATTCAAAGCACTAGAAATCATACTCAACTCCTTGCCATTAGGGTCGTATTTCCAGTGCTTGAAATCATGCTCAAGTCTGCTCAAATCCTGACTTGAGCATTGAGTAGAGTTCTGGAATACGACCCTTAGAGTCTAACTAAGAGTAGTTCATTTAGTCTCATTGGTATAGCACCCAGAGTTGCTGTAATGAGAGGTGACTACTTGGATGGGTGGGGATTTAGAAAACAAACATTTTTAAATTGGTTTTACTCTGTAATTGACATAAATTTACTCCGAATTCCGTGGAATTTTCTAGTTTAATTTTTTTGATGGCCTGATACGTCACAAATGCAACAGTAAATTAAATTTAAACATTACAGAGGGTCCCGATACCTTTGATGAAATCGCTAAAGTGTAATTAATGAATTTAAATGAAAATTAAATAATGTGCTCATAGACTTTATTTGATTACTAGGCAAAGGTTCATACAAGGGATGTGATTTTTAAAGCATTTTAACGTTATAAAATGTTTCAGGTAGATCGGGGGCTTCGGTTTACCATTTTATGGTCTTGGTATTGTAATGGTGTTGACCGTTCCCATCAACTATTTCCTATTAATAGACTGTGAAGGTTAGTATTGATTTACGTCTGCTTTAATAATTTTAATAATATACTTTAATATTCAAAAAATAAAGACTTTTTGAGTGTACTTAGTTTAGTTTCATTACGCTAAGTTTTCCGGGTTATTATTTTTTTTTAAATGGCTATTAGAATATCGATGCCTCACTTTCTCAAACTCGTATCTTATAAACAGTGATTGTTCAGGAGATGGCAAAATTAATAAAAAAATATTTTTTTTAAATTTCTTAACAACTTTAAGAATAGGTCCAATGTGTAAATATGAAGGTAATGTGATGTGAAATCGACCTGCAAAATTTGAATGTATAATTTTTTTCACATTCATTTTTTGCATTTCAGTAATTGAGAAAGTAAGGCGACGATATTGCCAATTTTAACAAGTTTTTTTGAGTGTCGAGTGGCCGACAGCGCTTTTAGAACATCGTTTAATTCTTTTCAGAATACGTATCCGGCTCAAAAACTGGTTCGATTCTACGTCTTTTCAAGATCCCATCAATAATAATTACCGGGCTTGTTATAGTCATCGTGTCCAACACTTGGGCGTTCTTGGACCCTACCCTGGAGCCCCACTTACGACAATTCGGGCTATCGACTAATCAAATAGGCTTGATATTTTTATTGTTCTCGAGTCTGTACGGAATCTTTAGTCCTATTTGGGGATGGGTGGCGGACCGGTAAGTTTATTTAACTCTTACTTTTTTAAATCTAGTGACGGTACGAACAAGTCATGTTGTCAAGTCGTCTGCTGGTAAGTGACACATCTACTCATAGCATTTACAGTACCAATGAGAGCTTTAAATCGCAAAAACCTGAGGGGCACTCCCACCCCGCTCATCACCTTGAGAAATAAAGCTGATAAGTCTCATGTACTTGCAGTGGCGGATTTGCAGTTTTGGCCGCCCAAGACCCCAGATCATGTAGTCAGTACCAGCATCCGCTCATTTGATTTTGAGTTTATCGCGATCAGACAGACAGACGTAGTGATGTAGTGATTTATACAGTACAATATAGATATGTGACATATATCTATATTTGATACATAAAATGTACGAAAGTGATTTAGGAAGATTATTGTTATACGATCCGGTGCAGTGCGGCCATAATGTTCGTGAGCCTTTGGAATATTTAGGTACTTTGAGTTATTTCTTGTGAAAATATCATCAGTGAATTTTTGGTCACGATTAGCCGCCCCTAAAATCTGCCCGCCCTAGGCCCGTGAATACTAGGCCTTAGGGCAAATCCGCCACTATGTGCTTGTAGTTACCAGCACTCTCACACTTCAAAACCGGAACGCGGTTATGCGTGCATTAATGCTTAGCATCAGAAATAGGTATGGTGACAATATTTCCGTGGATGAACTCTTTCACAAGGAGTTCTTCTGCTACTAAAGTCATAGTAAGAGATACGTCGTATTTGCTGTATTTCGGACACTTCAGTATCGCAACTTTGCACCTGGTGCACAGTCTGGCTGTTAACCGGTATAAAAACAACGGTAACGGACGCAGTGGCAGTGCCCCTCAGATCTTCGTGATTTAAAACTCTGAGCAGCACTGCAACTGTTACGGACAGGCGTGTCGCTTACCGCCAGACGCACGACTTGTTCGTAATTTGGTATCGCAACAAAGAGCAATCATTTTTGACACTGTAGATTTTATAGCCCCTGAACTAAAAGCAAATCCTCAAAAACAAAGTTATAATTTTATAATATTTTTGTGTAAACTTACTTTTTTCAACACGGAACATTGTTTCCAAAGTCAAGTAATTTGGTTTCATATATGCCTTCGCAGTTTTACGTTCGAATATTTACTATTTTATCATCACTACTATTAAATATACCTGTAACAATGAATGTGTCACATGTTTATTTCAGCGTCCACAATCACTGGTGTATGATGGTGTGGGGTCTTTTCTTATCTTCGGTAGGGCTTCTACTGCTGGGTCCGTGTCCATTCATTCCTGGACTGCCCAGGTAAGACTTCTAATCGTTGTACAGTTCTAATTGCGGTAATAAGGCAAATGTAGAAGATCCGGTGTATATTTACCGGAATATCTAAAACCATGGGGAAATAATTAATAATTATTTATTTTGCAACATTTATCATTTATTGCTTCATCTGCCCCCGTAGCATGGCTACGCATGATAGTCGCAGCGCGCGCGATAATTTGAAATAAGAGCGCGCTATGGGCTATATATAATAGGGGTTAAAGTATGAAATTGCCGATTTGTACTGAAAATCTAAATTGTTTATTTTTTAAATTTTTAACAAATTTATTTAATCGAAATAGTTGCCATTATTATCTATACATTGCTGCCATCTAATGGGAAGGTTATTAATGCCTTTGCGATAGAACTCCGACGATCTAGACTGCACAAACTGTGTGAAAGCATTTTGTACTGCCTCCTGGGAAGAAAACTTCTTGTCACGTAGATAATTGTCCAAATCACGAAAAAAATGGTAGTCCGTTGGAGCAAGGTCTGGTGAATACGGAGGATGACGAATGGTTTCTAACTGCAGTTCCTGAAGGGTCAAAATGGTTTCTCGTGCTGTGTGAGGTCTCGCGTTGTCGTGGAGCAATAATGGTGAAGATCGATTCATGAGTCGGGGCTGTTTTACTGCTAGTTTTGTCAACATGGTTCGGAGTTCGGCACAATAGACATCTGCCGTTATTGCTTGACCAGATCGGAGAAAACTATAGTGAATAACACCATGCTGAGACCACCAAACAGTTACCATTACCTTTTTATTGGTAAGTTTTGCTTTAGGACACTGTTGTGGCATTTGACCTGGGGTCAGCCATTGCATTTTTCTTTCCCGGTTATCATAAAGAATCCACTTTTCATCACATGTAACAATTCGATCCAATATTCCTTCATTTCTGTACCGGTTCAACAAGGCAACACAAGTTTCAACACGCGTTTCTTTCTGCAGATCAGTCAAATCATGAGGCACCCATTTTCCGTATTTTTTTATTTTATTGATTTGACGCAAGTGAGTCAATATTGTGGGTAAGGTAACGTTAAACCATGCCGCTAATTCCTGGGTAGTTTGACTAGGATCGGCTTCCACTATCTCTCTTAATTCATCGTTATTCACCAGTGTGGGCGGTCTTCCTCGTGGCTCGTTCTTTAAGTCGAAATTTCCATCACGAAAGCGTTTAAACCAAAATCGCACGGTGCGTTCATTAGTAGACCCCTCTCCAAACGCAGCATTGATATTGCGGGCTGTTTCTGCCGCATTAGTTCCGCGTCGGAACTCGTATTCAAAAATCACTCGAATTTTCGCAGTATACATCTTTCTTGTCTAAATTGAATAACAAAAACAATTGAAAGTCGATATTCAAATGTTTCAAATTTAAAAAAAAAAATCACAGAAACCATTTGAAAAAAGTTTCATTCGAAAACCTCAAACCATGAAGATTCTATGAAAATTCAAAGAACCTATTGCAATAAAACGGCAATTTCATACTTTAACCCCTAATATTAGATCTAATTGAGACAGCCACAGACATATATCTAGATGTGCGTACTTCGCGTGCCCAAAGTAAGTGAAATTCACTTACTTGCCGCGCTGCTACACTTCAGAACAAACACCATTCGAAAATGCGAAAATGCATAATCGTGCCATTATAAACTTCAAAAGCACCATAACTGTGGGTAAACGCGTAATCAGGCACGTTTCCTTCCACGGGCAAATGATTTTGTAACCAGAAGATGCGTAATTTAATTTAAAAACAATTGTTTTGATTTTGCATGAATTTCGAGAAAACAAATATGCAACAGAGTATTTGCCTCTTGTTTGTAATACAGTGCGGCTTTTACTTGGTGCAATATATTAGTGATCCTTTGTTAATACGCCATAAATATCGAACGAACGCACTTTTGTATAATGCATTCAGTTTCGCGGTACGGCTGCTTGTACATTTTTTTTGGCCAAATATAATAATAAAATAAAATAGTGATGTATAATGTTAAGCAACACTGTTCTCGATTCTAATCGATTTTGAAAACAAAGGGACGAAAATTGCTATGACCTTAGCAATATTATAAAAATATTCTATAACTCTTTTGTTCTAACGTTCGTTTTTTTTTAGTTTTGTAGTATCTTTTATCAGTAGTATCTGTAATTTCGATAATTTTTGCAGCACGTTGCCTCGAATATCCGAATATAGTGAGCAAATAACTTCATACATCGCCGGATATGTAGTACGAGTAATACAAAAAAATATATAATGCAAAGAATTAACAGTGCGCTGTCTTTACAAAATCCTGGAGTTGGTCATACGCATGAGTTCGTTGCTTTCGAGGACGAAAGTGGTCTAGTTTATCCCACCTAAGATGCTATCAAAATATGAAGAGTAGCAGAGTTAGAAATCCGAGAAATTATAAATCCGAGAAATTATAAACAAATCACAAAAATTTCACACGAGGCTGTCATTAAGTAAATCTCTTCTGATTAATAAGATTTTACCATATTTTGTCAGCACTAACATTTTCATTTGTCTTGCCATTCATCAATTTGATCAATTGCCAACAGAAGACCATCTAGTAAAATTAATTAAGGCAGTCGCAAGTTCATATATTGACGTGCGTTTTCATTATTACGCAAACTCGATCCAAGTAAATCTGCAGGTCCGGATCACTTACCTTACTTATTATATTATAATTTTATTTGCTGTGACCACTGTCTAAGTGCTCATTGTTTAGTCATTATGTTATTATAAGCGAAAACCTTTAATTGGCTGTAATGTATTTGTTGATGTTTTTAATTTGTTGTTAAGCTGTTGGTTTTCCACGAATAAATAAATAAATTATTTGCGTTAATCGATAAGATCTTCTATTACAAAAAGATGTCATAAAATAAGCTCATTTTATTGGAAGGACAATAATTTTAATACTTGAGGTCGATTAAAAATTAGAGTCTTATTTTTTTAAGTAATCATATTTTTTTAACACAAGTAAAATATAGGACTTAAATATCTTGTTCTAGTATTTTTCTACTATATTAATATTACGACTACTTGTAAAAAAAACTTGAACAAAAATTATTCTATTTAAAATCCATTAATTGAATGAAATACGCGTGTTTACGCGTATTTCGTTCAATCAATCGATTTAGAGCGAGCGGAAGGAGGTTTCCATCCCTAAATAGTTCTTGTGACGTCATAGTGGGTACAAAAAATGTGACACGCCTGGTTTTAATACAAATTGCTGTACTTGCGGCGACTATCTAGATATATGTCTGTGGAAACAGACAATAGCGCGTGCTTATTTCAATTTTATCGCGCGCGTCGCGACTATATACTATGCGACTATATAGCCTTGCTACGGGGGCTGGTATACTGAATTGGAATAATTTAATAGTTCTTTATATTTGTTGTGTTTATATTAAAGTTCTTTAAATAAATTGGTAAAATAAAATTCACGTGATATGAGCGTACTGAATTTGTTTCCATAAAAAAAAAACAACAAACAGCAAAATATGTCATAGACTTTGAAGTTTAATGAAATTTACTTAAAAAAATGGTTTTTCATTATTCATTACTATATAAAAGTGAATTTAACATATTTGTTAAAATAAGATCACTCGGAGTACTTTACAATACTATACATATAATATAACAAACCTATTCCTCAAACATATCACCAGTATTTTATTATCTATCACCATATCACTAAGAAAAAATGTGATTAAGTCATATGAATTTTTATTCTAGAACATTAAGCGCCATCTGGCCAGTTTCTTCTGAACTATACGACCCTGCTTGTTTGTACTAAGTTCTTAGCGAATATTTTCATTTTAGATCCTAAAATTCGCTCCAAGAGTTAAATCTTGAGTCGTCGAGTTTTAGTCTTCAGTGGAGGAAATAAATTCTTGAAAATTCCAAAGCGTGACTAAGCCCAAATCTGTGTACAGTCATTTTTACACTTTATTTTGTACTAATATCGCCTCCAGTGCAACGGAACAAGATCCGTCAATGTGTAGCTTGAATTGCTGCTAATTACAGACGGCAGCACATCAAGCTACACATTGACGGATCTTGATCTGTGTTGATGTGCTGTTGACTGTTCCTTGTTACCTTACGTCCTACATTTGTTTAACATTACTGAAATTATTGATTTATTGATTTTTTGTACAAATATATGCTTCGGCATTATCTGTATACAATGTGTTTTCAGCGATCTATGGTTAGATCTAGTGGCACTCTCCATCCTCGGAATTTCCGTGGCTCTCACTTTGTTGCCCACTTTCCAAGGGGTCCTGACTAGTTCTATGTAAGTGTAGATTGTTTTATTTTTCTTATGATACAAAAAACCCTATATATTTTTTATATAACCCACTGTTTATATTTAAGTACCTATCTCTTATTGGATCTGTTGTCTCTTCCATCCAGGAGAGTGCAGTTCTACAGCCTGCACTAGTTACTCTTATTGAAACGCGTACAATTTTAATTAGAGTAGATATATTATCACTTAAACATACATCATATAACACTTCATGCCCTTTTCCCGTTGTGGTGAACAAAAACAGAGAAACAGTCTTTCACTTGCTACGATACTGATACACACCTTTCGCCACATCAACACGCATCAGTGCTTTCATACTTGCTCATCGGTTAGGATACTTTTGAGCTATGCCTCTACCGCAAATTTACTGTGACAGTTTCTCACTATTTTAACCGACTTCAAAAAAGGAGGAGATTCTCAATTTGACTATATTTTTACTATTCTGGCATTTGTGAACCGATTTTGATGATTCTTTTTTTGTTGGAAAGAGGTTACCTCAGTATTAGTCCCATTTAAATTTGAAGAAATTATTCCACCTGTAAGAACGACTACAAACGGCGACTTTTAGCAGCGATGCAAACGCGATGCTGTCGCTAATTGTCTAACCTTAGATACGCGCGCGCGATTTTAAGCAGCGATGCAGACGCGATGCAAGCGCGCGACTGCATCGATACAAACGCGTGATTGCATCGCTGCACTTGGGTTTAGAATAGATGTAATTGTACGAACTTTGGTCACTGGGATTATGTAAGACAAATTATACAGTGCCCCTAGCGGTCACAAGAAGAAACAACATTTTATACACCTACAAACATTCTACGCGATCGCTAGCGATAGCTGTTACTGTAATCTCGTGATAGAGGGACAGGTCTTTGTATGGGACGTACTCAATTATATCATGATCGTTCGCCTTGGTTAGCCCTTACCAATTTGCCCGCTCACTCTCGCCTTATAAATCCGTTTCAACACACTCTCCTTTATAAAGGCGAGAAAATCAGCAAAACCTTTCTGAAAGTCCCGCATTAGATTATCGGCATGGTGGACAATAGTTATAACTCGCTTTACAGAGCACGCTCAAAAATACCTATGTAGTTTTTGGACAGATTTATTATTGTAATGTCTACCCTCCTTAGTTACGAAGGCGGTTGCCCTGAGGCGCTAGCAACATACAGCGCCGTGGCCGGCGTGTGGTCATGCTGCTACTCGCTTGGCGAGGTATTGGGACCAGCCTTGGGTGGAGCATTGGCACAGCAATACGGGTTCCCCTTGTGCGCTACATTGTGCGCCGCTGCTTGCTTTACTATGGTATGTTCCTATAATATACTCCAACAGGCGATTTACAATACAGCTATAGTTATATTATATAATGTATCGCAAGCTATTATTTCTATTTGATGACTGTTGTTATTCATACTCTATACTAACGCCTTCCCAGATCACGTTAAACGAAAGACGTGGTGAAATTGCAGGCACATGGGATTCGTCAACTTATGTCTCAGGGTAACGGGCGCATTGGCGATGCCCCTCAGATCTTTGCGATTTAAAGCTCTGAGTGGCACTGCAACTGCTATGGACAGACGTGTAGCTTACCATCAGGCGCACGACTCGGTCGCGTCACGCCTCTTGATGATGTAAAAATAAAAAAGTATTGGTATTTCGTAGTTGTTACCAGCATGGTAACGATTTAGCCACAGAGGCAGTAAATTAATGTTACTAATAACATAAATATTCAAAGTTAGTAAGGGGTATAAAATATATAATAAAGGGTTTTTCACCAAGGGCGGGTAGATTTTGACAGTCCATTCTTTCATAGTGGCCATATTGTTACAAAAGCAGCCTGCTTTTGTCAAATCTGTTGTTTATTTTTCAGTCACTAAAGATTATCATGGCAAGTTACGGCGTCGAGCAACACGTGGAAATGATAAAAATTTATTATCAAAAGGATGTGACAAAAAAAATTGAAGTTTTAATTTAAATTAAATTAAAAATTTATTATCAAACCCTTTCGATAATAAATTTTTATCATTGCATGTGTTCTATTGTGGCAATGATGCGTGCGTAATAACTGCCACGGCTTCTCCTGAACACTCTCACGAACAGCGACGATGTTTTGGGCAGATCTTGAGTTTCTTCGACGTACGGGTGTTGGCTGATGAACTTGTCGACTCGAATTTGTCCACAAACGTCGAACACTTACTGGGAAGGACGACCACGTAAATCGTAAAATGGGTGCAACGCGCGCATCGTTTCCTCAATGGAAGACCCATTTTGATAATAGATTTTTATCCTTTGCACGTGTTGCTCGACTCTGTAACTTTCCATGATGATTTGTCTTTAGTGACTAAAATAAACAACAGATTTGACAAAAGCAGCCGCAACAACATAGCCGCTATAAACTAACGCTACAATCTACAGTCCCTTATTCTAAAATAAAGGGTCCCAATGTTATTTTCCAAACAACAGGCAGTACTGACGCTAACGTTCTTCTCCCTTCGTGAGTCGTCGAAGTTCCTCGAATCGGAGTCTTTGTCGGACTCGATCCCATACACAGACACGACATGGAACAGCGAGCACTTTTTGCGAACTCGCAGCGCGCCAACTAGTGCGCTGGCAGAACATTCGCCGTTGCTGACACCTTGCTCTTGTTCGTCTAAAAATGGTGAGTACCTAACAAATGCTCTATGAATGTTTAAACAGGAATATCATGAATATAATTATGTAAATTGATTGTACCTATACTATCATTAGCCGTACTTGGCCTACCCGGTGCGTGTTGTACGTACTTATAAACATCTTTCGCAATGTTAACTTTAACCCCTTCGTGCTTATGAACTAGCTGACTGGTTCACGTGGCTGGACCATGGGCAATTATTTACTCCCGTTATTCACCTCTTAGGTATAAAATAGAATGACACAAATTTATATTGTTGGTGGTCCACCTGAGACGGTTTAATGTTGACTATTATAATAATTATGGTTTTTAAAAAAATATGCGTAACTGGCTAATTTTTATAAAAATGTTTATTACATGCTATTTATTTAATAAAATAATTTTTTTTTTAAGTTTTCCATTCCCAGAGTTACAAAATTTTTCGAAAGATCCAAAATACACGTAGGCTCCTTGTTTTTCTAGTACACATTAATTATTAGAAAAATATATATTTATACTTAAAAAAATTTCATAATTCATTCAATATTAACATCAAATTGTCAATTAATAGACAATAAAATACCAAGTAATGCCTGTGTTATGTAGTCATATTAACCTGTTGCAATGGCAATATTTTAATAACAAGGTCATTCAAGATTTTTTTTAAATCCCGTAGTTAGTACAGCTAGTTGGTTATAGGTGGGCTACGGGAAAAAATAATTGTCCGTAGTTCACACAGGCGAACAAGCAATCAGATGGTCCACGAGCATGAAGGGATTTTAACTTTCATCTCAGTGTATTGATCTTCAAATAACAATAAAAAAAATATTTTTTTCTTCTATCAACTTTACATAATACGTATTCTCAGGTTTCTCCTACGGGTCAAGCTTCAGCCCCTCCCGTAAACTCTGCATCAAACACAATAAAAATAAGAGCGGCTCTGCGAGTGTGACTGACGCCATCGCATACTTTCTCAAGTTTCAATACCTTACAGAAATGTATATATATATCAGAAAACGATCTCAAAGTAAAAAATCTAGTCAGTCTTCAAGTGTTAGTCCTAATTCAGAACCATACCAAAACTACCTCGAAAATCAACCAGTTAGTGAAAAAACTGAAGTCATCAATATAAATAATAATTTCATATCAAAAAACGAAGATAAGTACTGTTTATACTTAGAAAATGCCATCTTTGGGAGTCCAGATGTAATGCAGAACGTGCATATGGAAAATCTAATGGTAAAAAGGAACAACAGTGGTCTGATTAGTAAATTAACAAACACAGGGGAGGTTAGAAGACCTTCAGAAGACATTATTAGGCATAATTTGGAGAAGGTGCAGTTTTATGAACAGAATCAAGCTTGTGCGTCGGTGGAAGATATTTTCGTAAGTTGATAAATTCAGTAATTTTATATTTTACTTACGGTATTTATGAGTACATATATAGAATTTTATATTTTTATTTACAAGGACGGCTGTGAATGCAGAGATGGCGTCACCTATGTCCGTGGCACAGTAACTGTGTCGTCCACAGGCGCTTGTGAAGTTTAAACTTCTACACCAGATATTTTATTGTTTAACGTTGAATTTTAAAGTATTTTTAGCTTAGTTACAAGTAATAATATGTTTTTATAAAATAAATTAAATTATGTCTCAATAAGAGTATGCAATTTTATTGTAATTCTCACAAACCGTTAAATCATAGAATTAAAGCGCCTCAGCAGCGCAGCCCCTGCCGTTCCGAAGTAGCAAAAATATTTTACAAATCGTGCACCATGCTAGGGTAGCATGAATGACTGAAGATCGATCATTTACGCCATCATGTAGGTGGGGAAGCTTCGAGGGCGCAGCTGAGGGGAAACCAGGGGGAAGCTGTTCCCGCCGTACCTTGCGATATCCCCTTATGTATTCGCACACACTTCCTGTTGAACTATGCTGTCCTGGTAAAATCGACCTCTGCTGACGATTTCGCGACGTTGTCATGGCAATTTTGCAGACCTTGACCACTGTCCATCCTGAGATCACACAGCCTCTCAGTTTTACTCTCAATTTTCCCAGACAATTGAGAGAAAACGGCTTGGATTGGCAGCGCATCCATTAGTTAGCCCGACCAACCAATCGGGACTACAGCAGTACTAGGTCTGCATAACTTGTTAGACGTTCGAAAAATACTTTCGTGTCCGCGGGTGATTCTCTCAATATTGTGTACCGTTAACAAACATTATTTTCGGTAGATAATATTGAGAGAAATTTGTTTCATGTTATTTATTTGGTTATTTTATTTCATAAAATTTAATTAGTTATTTTATTTAAATAGTGGTACTGCTAACGGTCAAAAGTTGCTACTTTTGACTAGTTCTTATCGCAAACTGCACAAGGTTGAATTTTCACCTTAAGTGTCAAACTTGATGTGCTCTTGATTATTACACAACAACGGACAAAAATAAACATTTCTATTTATTTGTTATAGGGCTTAAAAAGAAGATGAGTTAACAAAAAGCGTTCATTACCTAAAAAAATGTTTTTCTATGAAATTTGCTAAACTATACCGTTTCTCATAAAAAATATTATCGGAATCGTTGTAACAATTGCTGAATGGACACTGCTACGGCTCTACCAAGACAGCATAACTATTAAAAAGTACTTGTCTTGTATCGACACTTCCCAGACTGCTACGAAAAATCAATAATTTGCACAAAGTGCACGTCAGCATCGTCCTTATAGTGTGAGAAACAGACGAATTTTAACATAATTACTCAGTACAACATATATTATTTGAAATTGCCTTCCATTATCTATTTGTAGGTAAGTATATAACAAGGACCTTCAATGAACAAATTAAAACAATATTCAATATAGAAGTTTATTTGAATTGTTACGACAAGGTTGTAAAACGTATCACCCCCTTGTGACGTATGAAGGTAGACAGAGAGGGAAGGAACGTCACACGGGGAAGGATAAGAAGGGGATGGGGTGAGAGAACAGCCAGCAAATCACAGAGCTTCGAGCTATTCGCATAAGTGCGAGCGAGTGAGATAGTATATCACTTCTCTTTAAAAAGTACAATGGCGGCATTTCAGCTGGTCGTAATGTGGATCTCTATAATTTCATGTCGTCCTGGTAGTTACGCCGTCGGGTAGCACCATTCCGCCATCTATTTCTGGGGCGATTCGAAACGCCACTGCGCCCGCATGGCCTGCTTCGTAAAGTTAACAAAAAAAATACCCTCGTGATCTAGTACATAGATATATCATATTGTTGCTAGAAATTACAAATAGATTGATTTTCATAATTTTTTCTTTTTGTAACTGAATAATTGAATTCGTATTTGTAATTATCTGTACGTCAAAGCCTAACTCTATTATTTTTAATGACGATGTGCCTAGAAACGAGTTTATCCCGAACCTGCATTTATACGATGTTTTGCATAGGTATATTTTACGATTACTGCGACACGATATTGGTACCTACTTGTTCGCAACTGCGCATACGCCCACTAAATTGATCCCAGTTGATCAATTTATGGTGTAATTTATTAATCAGCAGTCCGATTGTCAAATCCTTCGACGTTTGTTGTACATTTTATTACTATCCATTTTTAATTGGTTGAAGCGGCGGTTGAATTCTAAATGCTGAGTATATCAACGTGAACAAATAGAGGAAGCTGGTTCGGATCCAGCCGGATCGAAGAAATTTTTCTTAATGTTCGATATTTGTAATCGGCTGGATGGAGAAAGTCAAGAACGAAGCAGTACTCCTGCGCATTAACACCTCACGCCAGCTTATGCGGACCATCAAGAAGCGCAAAATAACATATCTCAGACACGTGCTTCGACTCTATAGATACCGACTGCTTCAACTTTGGGAAAGGTTGAAGGCAAGAGACGAGTTGGAAGGCGTAAAAAGTCATAGTTAAGCAACATAAGGGAGTGGACCGGAGTCGCGAACAACTGTTTCGTTTGGCCATGGATAGCGACAACTTTGCCATAATGACGGTCAACCTACAGTAGTGGAGAGGCACTTTATGAAGATCTGCAACAAACTCATACACAAAAATTCAAAAGTCGTTCAGTTGGGGAGCATCGGCTTGGTATGCTTTGGCAATTTTTCTTAGTGTTCGATCTTTGTATTAATAATTATAACAAACTAATGGAGTAATTTCAGAAAAATAATTTAATATCATGGTAGTAAAATATTGTGATATTCAATAAACTTCATATTACAAATAAAAGACTTTGCACGCATTAATGAAAAAATGTAAGAATAATAAATTTTATAAAATTGCAATATGTAATATAATTTTCGGAAATATCAATATGATTCCAACTCTAAACCAGTACTTGCTTATGTGAGCATAAGAATTACTTATTTACCACTGCCAAATAATTGTTGCAAAAGAAGGTCACATAGTTATATATTATAGAATAATACGTCACATGTTAAATATGATGGAACTTATTAACGATTAAAATAATTATTAAAATAACGCATCTGAAAGGAAATGCGACTGATATGGCAATATGATTTAGTTTACAATACGAAATTATATTAGTGTGCAAGGACCACGAGTCACTTTTAAACTTTGTAAAAATGAAGATAATATTAATTCTTACCCTTGTCGGTGTGATTTCGGCGAAAAAGGAGTCAAAGTGTGAAGGCAAATATGTGAGACAAGTATTTAATAAAATGGACGTCTTGGAACAAGGCCTAAACCGCCCTTACCAACTAGTATATTACAAGAAAAATCACGAAATTTTCTTCAGTAATAATGTCGGCAACTTCACTGAAGATAAATTTGAAATCCGTCGATTACACGTGGCTGTTGGTTCTAATATTACAAATGTCAAGGTCGATAATGTAGAAAATGGATTCGCAGTAGCAATAGACAATGAAAACGACGCAGTTTACTTCGGTGGCAGCGACGGCGTTCACAAATATGACCTAAAAGAAGACAAGCTTGAGAAAATAATAAACAATCACGACATTTGGGACATGTTCTTTAAGAAACATTTGTATTTTATAACTTATCCTGGTCAACGGCTGTACAAATACTCGGATTTCAAAAGAAAACATTCTAAAGGACTTGAGTGGAAGGACGTTCATGAAAAATTTATTCACGAACGGATATATCAATTCGCGATAGATAAAGACGATGACGTGTTCATTACGAATGACACTGGTCTTTTTATGATTAAAAATGGTACAGAGCACAGAAGGCATATAACCGGTGAGACGGTGTTCCGATGCATAGAACTGAACAATGAAGGCGAAGCGCATTTTTGCGGGAAGAACGCAATTTTCGTAGTTCATAAAGAAACCCATACTTTAAATGAAATCGTGTATGTGAAAAACATATTCGGTCTTACATTTGACAATGCCGGCCATATTATTTACTCTAATCCGACTAAAATAGTTAAATTAACGCCGTCTTTGTGCAAAATCCTTAATGGAATTGTAATGTACGAACCTCTGCCGTTGCCTAAAGTTCTTCCAAAACCTGCTAAGACATAAATACGTACCTAAACCACGCATACTGTTGCAGAAAAAATCTAAGTTATATTTGCCGATATTATTAAATAAATTTTTATTTTGTTGAGAGTCTGTATATCCGCCTGTATAGCCGCCCTAAAAGGAGAAAATAATATTTTTATACGAGTTCTGTACTATTAAGTATACATTCAATAATAATGTATATTTCTTACTATATCCGCTTATAAGTGTATTTTCTTCATAAAGCTCACCCGCTTATTTTTGTACAAATAAAAAATAGAACGAAATATTCTCTAATACTCTAGTGTAGACACATAATATAAATAAATAAATATTAGATTACATCACATACGTTGCTCTGATCCCAAAGTAAGTACCTAACTAAACCAATTGTGTTATGGAAATCGGAAACAACGACAGTACCACAAACATTCAGGCCCGAGACAAAATAGAAAAGTTTATTTTCTATATTAACCCGGCTGGGTATGGGTCCCGGGACCTCCGAGACGGCGACACCATGAAACCCGGTGTGCAAGCCACTCGACCACCGAGGTCGTCAAAAAAATTACTTACTAATACGTCGGGAAAAATATTTGTATGGCCTTCATTTATTTCTCTCGTGAGTTTGGATGTAATTTGTGGGTGTCTGTGACGATGCGACCTCCTCCATCGTCATCACGCCTTTTTATCAAGTTTGCTCTAGATCCTGGCCACTTATTTTCAAATTGTGAACCGTTCTTTAATTCCTTTAGCTCATCATGATCACTTTGTTTCGTACTGTCGTCACTCTCTACTTAATGCCTGAAGCGAGCACTCCTGCTCGTCTTCACCACTAATTTTGGTACGTTTACCAGTTTCCGATGTAAATCATAGTAACCTATCTAATATATTTAAAATCTTGACGTCGAGTTGCGGACACCAGCCCGTTACACCAAGTACCAAGTATATTTAAAATCAAGTAACCTAACCAATATTTGTAAAAATACGGCCTGTTCGGGGTACTTTACTGTCTCACACATGTTTCGTAGTATTTAAGTAGGGAGTGTTTTCTATTATTGTACCTGTTTTTTGTATACTATTTTTATTGTTACAGCCTTTCTTACTTTCTTCATCTTTACTTTATACTATAAACTCATGTGAACCAAGTAATCTATTATTATTGCTCCCTATTGGCGGTTTACAACCTTTTCATTAACTTTTGTAAATAGGTTCTGGGTAGTGGTAATGGGCCCCAGAGTTAATTCCGTTACTCTGGTACTCATTGTACCTACAGGGAATTTCTGTCACGTGTACCTAACGGATGGAAGCTTGGAGATCTATCACAAATCTAGTTACCTAATACGGCGTCCAGTCGCGCGCTGAAGTTACTTACGTTTTAGCTTTCTTTATTTGGTATTAAATTTATAACTATAGAAGATTCCTTTCGTTTAATAAGAATAACATATGTACTTTCATCTTTCCCATCGTGTCAAAATATTGTGGAAATACCCTACATTGTGTAATATGTCAGAAACATTTGATCAAACTAAGGTGAAGTTTGGTGAAACAAGAATGTGATCATCCCGGTATCCACTCAAAATCAATCTCATTATAACACGAATCTTTATAATTATTAATCTCATTTTCACATTATCCAAATTACCATCAAAAAGTTACGAAGCTGTACATCGAGGCAATAAAAATGTGTTCAAAACATTGTCATCCCTCTCATGCAAAATAATCGATTACCACCCCTTACACTGAGTCAGCTGTGACTTGTAGCCGTCCATCGACCTCTCACATATAAACGAAACTGCGATCTGTATAACATTGTCGAGGTACGACACGAGCAGGTATAAAATTTGGAAGTTGAGAACTAAATTGAATAAACGCGCTTAAATACAAAAACTGTATTTGAAAAGTTAATTGTCTCTCGCTCGTTTACTCGACTTATACCATGGAAAATTTATCATTGCACGGTAGTTGATTGTTATGTATTTTAGGCTTGGATTTTAAGCTTGAAACACGCAGAGAGCTGGTGTGGGTCGGGCGCGTGTCGGGTCGGGACTGCGGCGGGTCTAATTCCGTGTATTTATATGGACAACACACCGAGCGCCATAGAATTACGCGGAATTAGACCCACCGCGGTTCTAACCCGACCCGCGCCCGATCCGCATCCGCTCTGTTCGTAACTGTGTAAACATCTTCACATCCTTGAAACATAAATCTTTCAATAATTTACGCTCGGACAAGATGTCGGAAATTTTATAATAAGTCGCTGGATCGCAATATAATCTCACCTGCATTTTTTCTCATATTCGTTCTGGAGCCTGCCCGACTGTGTCGACTTCAGGCTCGGCCGAGTGATTTTATATGTGCACTTCTCATTCATCCGTCATTTTTATTATTGACTGTTTTGTGTCATGTTGGAGTCTACTGGTGACTGATTGTGACGGTGGACCTTTGGAGCTCCGAAAAGTAGGCAAATAATAGCTAGCGGTGACGTCATCCACCATATCATATGAGGAGCCGAATACAAGAAAATTAAAGGTAGGTGGGTTTAAATGGTCATCCGAGACCAAAAATATTACTATTTATATTTTGTCCAAGCGGCTAAAATTACAGTCCACTTTTCATCTATTCTTATTCTAACTTACAATTTTCGTCAACACGCTCTCTGTGTGTTTCACGCTTTATTACTTTAGACCTTTTAGACAATGGTAGCTATTTTATGTTACCTATTCTTATGTGTGATTCGGTGAAAATCAATGTCGAATTTATTTAAATAAAAAAACTAATTGTGATTTATGTAAACTCTATTATATTATAATAGACACAAACAAACAAATACCCAAGTTAGTGTAATAAACACTTAAAAAAGGTTAAATAATATATAAATCATTTTAAATCTTTGGTAAATAATAAGGACCTATAGATACAACCACATTTTATCGACTGCCATTTTTCAAGTAAATGAAAAACAAGATGAATAATATTTTTTTAAGCAATTGTAGTAAATGTCTTATATATGCTAATTAATAAATAAAAAGTAGGTAAGTCTCGCTGGAATTCTTGTAAGCAGTCTAAAGTACAAAATTAATACAACATTTGCTTCAATGTACAATAATATACCATTATTTTCAAATTAGTCGGACGGACTTTACTTATAGTTTGATATTTTGACAAAAACTGACGACAATAACCTTAAAATTATTGCATTCCACGCAAAATACAAAGCGACTATGACACACTTTAAATTACTATTACCCACCCAACTCGTGGAAGTATTGTTTGCAGAAATTGAATAGAACTTTGTTCCACAAATAACCCTTTCATTAAGAAAATTGTTGATTATGAAGGTTATTTGTAAAATATTAACAACAGCACAGGACAGTATATTACTAACGTCATAATCAACAACTTTTGTTCCATGACTTTTTGCACAACATTTTCACCAAAAATAAACTTACGAGTTTTTGTTGTGCCATCTGACACTTTTTAGATCTCCTTGTGAAAGAGTTCGTCCAGGGAAGTACTGCCAAGCACTTATTTCTGCCGCCAGGCACTAATGTGAGCGTTACTGCGTTCGTTTGGAAGGGTAAGGGTGCTGTAGGGCTAGCACAATAGGGCGCGGCTAGCACGAGAGCGACATAAGACCGAGATACTGTTATTCTCGCATAGAAATCCAGCGCTTTATGTCGCTCTCGCGCAAGTCGCGCTCGGTCGTGCTAGCCCTACTGGTGGAATTACAGGCATATCAGACTTGTCAACTTATGTCACAACGTGACGGGCGCAGTGGCAATGCCCCTCAGTTCTTTACGATTTAAAGCTCTGAATTGCACTGCAACTTGGTATCATGATGGTCCTATGAGAATGTTAGTATTTTAAAAATAACTCCCGAGTCTGTAAAATGTTTCTGTACAATAATTATATTTTAAAATAAACTCTTCTGCAATCTTACTTAAATGCAAATCAATACAAATTAAGTTTTGGCAAACAGCATTTTGAAGCACCTTATATATTTTGTTATAAACAATGACGTCATACGGACAGAAGTTTCTCAGAAACAAAATGTTCTGAAGTTACTCTTTAAAAGCTTTGATACAATTGATCACAATAGTGATAAAGTATTTAAAGTGGGTATCATATTATAATTTAGTTAACCCAATGAAAAGGCATTATGACTTTTTCATGAACTACGCCTGACGTGTCCTCTAACGCCTAAGAAGAGCCAACAACGTAAGCCAATAGACATGTCAAAATTGAAAATATAACACTAACAAAAGGTTTATACGCTCCACTATTTCCGCAAACCATTCTTCTGGAAGCAACTGACAATTTTTTTGTTTGTAAAAGACTATGTATGCCCTCTATTTCCCAGCGATTCAGGGATCCTGGTGCTCGTGAGAAGAGGACGGAGTACAGTTGAGGAGAGCGGCCGATGGCGCCTCCTTCTTGACAGAAATTGAGAAGGAGATGGTCATTGACTGCTTTTAAAACTTGCACGGTCCCGCTGAACTGCTGGTAACTCCGGCGATTCGTTAGTGTCCCTATAACATGAATAATTAGCGCGTTCTATTTTTAAATTTGTCATGATTAAAAGTTCTCAGAAAATTAATTTTTAAATTCATGGCAAAACTTTATCCAAGTGTTCTTTCAAGGTTCTGAAATAGAATGTAGGAAGATAGACTACAAACGGTTTTCTGCGTAATATGGTACGCAGAAAACCGTTTGTTATGAGAACATAATTATTTAGTAACGTAACTGCTATTTTGCTTAGAAATAAATTGAAGACGTGGTACCACAGTATTTTATTTTTAATAGAACTAAATGAAGTCTGCAAGGCAGAATGGACAACAGTCATGCGATGCACTTTCAATCTTTTGTGTTTGTTGTACAATTGCAAAGTGAATTCAAGGTTTGAAATAAATTGTTCTCAATGGAATGGACAAGTAATATAAATCACAAAGTTACGTACTATCTACATACGTTAAAAAAAATAAGGTGAACGTACGCGCCACTGATTGTTTTTATTTAATCACTCTTTATTACACCAAAATAACTTACTACATTACGTACGATTTTTTTCCTAAAAAAAATATATATTTTAATTTATCTGCTTAGATTCCACTTCTATTTTTTTATGTATTGTTTTTGTAATAAAGCTAACAAGTTTAATAACGATTAATTATTTATTTAGGGAAATAAATAAAGAGTAAAAATAATTTAATCACTTTACTGTGTTGTGTGAATTCAATTTTTTATAATAAATAATACACTTGTTGTCCGATAGTTTCTGTACCAGAAGGTCGCGCCCGTATGATGATACTATCCATTCTTAAACGCGTTCATCGTCATCATCAAATAAATACTGCCCCCCTTGTCATAACTAATGCATTTGTATTTCAACTTTCGTTATATTGGCCGCTAAAGTTTTATTGTGCCAATTACGCTAATTTTGCTTAACAATAAAACTGAAACTAAACAGTAATTATTTAAAACACCGGTTAGAGTGGATTGTACGTGTGGCGTACTATAAGTTTCCGGAATGAATAAGAAAAAAATATTATAAATGGTCAGAAATGAATTTATTGTTTCTCAAAATATTCACCGTTAGCATTAATGCACTTTTTCATACGAATAAACCAATTTTGAAAACATTTATGCCACTCTTCAGTGACAATCTCTGAAACATATTTTTCATACTCTTCGACAGCCTCTTCAGGTGATGAAAATCGTTTTCACGAGTTAAATCCATGGTGATGTAGACAACCAATTTCTAAAATAACGCCACAATGTAAAAACAAGTGACAGTCAAACTGTATTCTACGTCCAAAGAGTTCCATTTTCAAATGTTGTAATTACTTTTAAAATTTTGTTTATATAAGTGGCCAGTTCCCGAAACTTATAGTGCGCTTTATGTAGATCTCGTTTTGCCGATATCCAGATGTATTAATAACTCAATTTCATTAAAAATGTCGATTACGTTAGTAAGATTAAGATAAATAAGATAAGAAGGGCAGAATGGCTTGGTATTGTCAAGCTTAAGGCTCAATTTATATTACGGCGGAACGAAATGGAAGCGAATTTTTGTAACGATATTGTACATAGTATAATCATCACTGAACATCATATCGGAGGATAGCGTGCTCGATATAACGTGTCCGATATTGTGCCACTGGACTAGAATTCATGTCACCAAGAAGGGCTGGTGATATGAATTCTAATTGTGCATACCTATTGTTAAGTAATTAATAGATTCAGGTGTTACTTTGCGGAAGTCCATGTTAATAAAAATGGAAGTAAATTTATTTGCTACTCCGCGAACCCAGTGAAGGTTAAATCGTGCAAAATAGCTGCATGAAAAAATATTCAACACAAGCGCAACTATTTTGCGCGATTTAACCTTCACTGGGTTCGCGGAGTAGCAAATTAATTTACTTCCATTTTTTTTTTCATACCTATTGTTAATTATAATTATTTTTTTTAAGTGTAGTTTACTAACATAGTCGTAAGTTTAAAATTCTTACTAACAAAGTGGATCAAAGATCTTAAATAAAAAATATTAGTACTATTATCATTGACTTACAAATAAATGGACGACGGGTCTAATACAAAAACCACGAAAAAAATGTCCCAAGTCAACCTATTCGAAATTTAAATTGTTATGTCATCGCAGTATCGCGCTGTCAGTAGAACAAATGAAGACTAAAGCGGAGTGTCGCGCTCTGTATACGATTTTAGCGCCTTACAAGTGCGGACACTTTTTAGCGCGGACCCGACGTCCATATAATTGTAAGTCAATGACTATTATTATTATAATGAACTTTACGGTCAATTGTGTAACGTACAAACAAGATACGAGCGCATGCGCGAGCACTGTCGAGCATGCACGAGAATTCCGCGGAAGATTTAAGGTATATCTATGTATGCTGTGTACAATATCGTTACAAAATTCTCTTCCATTCCGTTCCGCCGCAATGTAAATTGAGCCTTGGTTCTCACAAAAACAGGTGCTCACCGTTTTGGCCATCAAAGACATGCCAGTAGCCAGCGGAATCGTTACGGAAATACAGTGCATATTCTATGGTCTGCCCAGCCTCGTCCCACAAAAGACGCAGGTGGCGATATTCCTGCCGAAACCTCGCGTTTATGTGCTGCACGTGGAATAATTGGTGCTCCGTCGAAGGCTGAAACGAAGAACATAAGATTAGGTATAATAAATCTTAAACTTGATGTAATAAGGCCACATCTGGAAAAGACGACTTTTTAATAAAGAGGTTTAAAGATTCAACGAACAAGTCGATAACTTTTTTATGCTAAGATGGGAGATTTACAAAATTTCACATATTATGGTGGAATATTTTCTTCAAATTGTGAAATCACTAAGAAGCACCTCGTTTCCAACAAAAAAAAGAATCATCGAATCGGTTCACAAATATCGGAGTAATCACGTAACATACATAAAGAAAAATACTTGAATTGAAAACCTCCTTCTGTTTTATGAAGTCGGTTAAAAAGCACTTTTGACTTGTGATAACAGGGCTTATTATACCTAGTGTAAGCAATGGAAGATAGAATAGAGTAGTAACGTACAACTTTTTCTAAAAATCTGTTTTTAATTTTTTTTTTTGAATAATCGAATGCTATTCTAATGTTCTTTTAGATTCCCAAGATAATTCCTATATTCATTCCTAGTTTTAAATTGGTACTTCACAGTTCTTAACAAAAATTTTACGTAGTATCGTCACAAAGATTAACCTTTGCCACGAACCAATTGTAGAAACTAGGTATCTAATCCAGAAACTTCTGAAGATCGTAGAGATAAAGTGGGACAGACAGGTTGACCCTTGACCCCTAATGGCAACGATCCACGTAGGCGAGCTGACATCAGGGTCACTATCACATTGGCTCAAGGCATAGCATAAATTGGTTTACTAATAATCTGATTCATCTAGAACAGGAGAATTAAACAGGCGCAGCCACCTTATGAAGAGTAATTGGATATTATGAATCAGACTCTACCTAGACGATCGGCGCAATAGCAGTTGATCTCCTTGCGAAAGAGTTCGTCCGGGGAAGTACTGCCACCTAAACTATTTCTGCCGCCAAGCAGTAATGTCAGCATTATTGACTTGACGTTCCGGTTTTGAAGGGTACCTAAGGGTGCTGGTCAAATTACGGGCACATGGGACTTACCAACTTATGTCTCAGGGTGACGGGTGCAGTAACAGTGCCCCTCAGATCTTTGCGATTTAAAGTTCTGTGTGGCACTGCGACTGTTATGGACAGGCGTGAAGCTTACCATTAGGCGTACGACTTGTTCGTCCCGTCACTTGTTATTAGAAAAAAAAATCGACGCACCCAAGTGGAAAGCCCAATAGTTATGATTAGTTAAAATTTTTTTGTAAGGTGATATTTCTTTTCTATAACTAATAATATCATTTCGCCAAAATTAAAGTTGATACGAACCTGTCAAGACGTACCTACCTGTATGATACAAATCATGAATAAAAGCGAAACAATATCCGACATGACAATGAATACAACGTTGCTGACCGATTTTTGGAAATTCATTGTCTTTTTTGTTACATTTCATTTTATTTCAGCATTATGAAGGAAATCCTTATTTTGCACCTGATTTCTTTCATAACGACAATAAATTTTGTAACAAAGTGAAGCTCTACATAAAAGAAATAAACGGGTATGTATGTAGTTAGTCATGACTGATGACCCCTATGCCTACAGTTGAATAGACCTGACGGTGGAAAGCTTCGTCCCTCACTGCGCGTACTACGTTACTCGTAGAAAGAGTTCGTCCAGGGCAGTACTGCCACCTTACCTATTTCTGTCACTAAGCAGTAAAGTGAGCATTACTGCGTTCCGGTGTAGAAGGGTAATGGTGCTGGTGAAATTACAGGCACATGGGACTTTTTTACTTATGTCTCAGGGTGACGGTCGCAGTAGCAGTGCCCCTCAGATCTTTGCGATTTAAAAGCACTGAGTGGCACTGCAATTGTTATGGACAGGCGTGTCGCTTACCACCAGGCGCACGATTTATTCGTCCCGTCACTTAGTATTATAAAAAAAAGTAATAATATAATGTAACACAAGTTAAAATATTAAAATTTTAATTGCCAATCCTATAGAACTGTAGATCCTACAGAGAGTAGAGAACTGTGTCCATATATTTATTTACATTTCGGAGACCAAAAAGACGTTTATATCTTTCGATTTACTTTTGTAGCAATGATTCACTGTAAGAATGCGATGTTTATTAATTAAAGCGATAACTACCTACCGCATGATCGCGTATCCCGGCACGACCGCAATAAAGACTCAATATATGTGGAACAACCTATTGTGATATCTCATACTAAAAAGTTTGTGATTAAGTCGATATCTTTATATGCCTGAACGAAAAGAATGTATTATAATAGTCATGATTCATTAATTTCGGGCATGATTCGTTCATTTTTGTAACAATAAGACAATGATATCTCTCTGCGCTTGATTGCATGGAATGTTCTTATTCGCAAAATAAAACGCAATTGCGAATTTCATTTTTTTCCATTTCATTTTTAGAATAACTAAAGTGTTAAATAAGTAATTAAATGAAGATCTTAACAGCCTTGTTTATTAGTAGGTGTTAAGATCATTGGCAATTTATTAATTAAATTAATTAAAAGAAAAAAAAGAACATATCAACAAAAATGCAACAGATATAATTTGTTGTTTGTTATAACTAAAGCATTCTATGGTTAGGACAAAATGGGAAGTTCCCTCATAATTTTATGATATTCTTCTGCCCTCTCCCCTCTTCACGTGACATCGTAAGTTATATTTATGAAAGTTAATGTATAACCTAATAACAATTTAATACAACTATTGAAACAAATGTCGCGAAAATTATAGGAGATCAACATTTCTTCATTTTGTATACGTATTTCTACTTAAGGTGTCTACTGACATTTGTCAGTTGTACCTGGGATTAACGACTCAAAGACCTAAATATTTTTTTATTACCGATATTGCGACCGCTATTTCGGTTTGACTTTAAGTGTAGTCACTCTTCAGATTTAAATCAATCTGACATAATTTGGAAATGAAACTATTTTTCGAGCCTAAATGGCGTACGTATACGTGTTTTCTTTAACCAACGTTTTGGGCTCTTTACAAATACCATGGCAATAGTCAGCCGTAGTGTTGGATCATGGAAAAATTTCTATTTCGAAAAAAACATATTTTTCAGAAAAATTAATATTTTTCCGGATATTTTTCAATATTTTTCCTATAATTTTCCACATCTGACGGTGACACCAGTTAAAATTTGAAATTACAGAAGGAAAACGATGGGGCCATTAAAAAGGTTTTTTCGCTGTTGTGAAATCATTTTAAAACTCATTTTTCTCTATGTGGTTTTAGACAAGTTTTATTTTATAATTCACGCTAAATAACTTGAAAAAAAATTCTAAAACATATGAGCCTTCGAAATTATATTTTTCCAATTAACCAGGATTTTTTCCATAAACATTTCCACTAAATTAAATTTTTCGTAAAATTACCCAACAGCCGTCAGCCGAGAACATGGGACCTCTAAAGAGCCCAAAACGTTTGGTAGTTTGAAAAAACAGGTTTACACAATTTAGTTTTTAGCGAATTACCTGCATCAATAAACAAAATAAGTGAGGAATTTATCTGTAATTATTTAAATAACACTATAGATCGTATATCAGAAACATTAAAAAAAAACTGAAGACAAACTTTATTTTGTAATTTGCGTTTTGTAAATTTTTAAAAAATTTTGTAAATTGTTATTGTGTGCAATTTAGCAAATTTTGTACCTGTCTTATAGTAAATTAAGTTAGTTTTTGTAAAACATGACAGCACATCCTTAATTTTCATTATATTTTTTTATTAAATTTATCTGAACTCCTTCGCCATGGATAAAGCCGGAATAGCTTTTGTGAGCGATATTTGTAACTATAGTCAATAAATTGTTTTTCTGTATTTTGATCAATAAATTTAAAAAAAATGTTATGAAAAAACTGTTTCAATCCCAATGTGTAAATGCAAACGCGAAAACCTGAGAACTGGGATAAATACGTCTATAAGCAAGTCGTACAACGTATATACGTCGAGTACTGCACACTCCGCAGTGATGCCGTGAAAAAAGTATTTTCTCGGCATCATATTCAATACTTTTTACTTTAATATTAAAAAAGACAGCTTGGAGAGCAGGGAATAGGCAGCGGCATAGGGAAACGCTTATTTTTACAAATATAATATAATTTCACAGACCACGTTCTAGAGCACAGAAAGCAATGACTATAAAAAAACATACCTACGTCAAAGCATAAAAAATAAACGTAATTAAATCATATTATATATTTATGCAACAAAGATGTTTATTATGTACTAGCCTCATTTATCGAAAATAACAATATCAAGCTTTAATATATGTGCCGATTTATAATAGCTACACAACCTACCATATAATTTTTCATCCAAATTCATAATCTGTAACCAACTTTTCCAACCCTTTCATTGGCTAAACGTGAAGGCAACGCCATTAATACTAAAAAAAATATATATAAAAAGATCTGTCGCCAACTAATAGTGTAATATAAATATAACGTTATTGCATTATATTTGTAACCTACCCAGGAACATTTAAGTATATTTCTGTACTCTACCGAACTGTGTACGTACTAACATCGAAATGAATGATATATGTAGATAAATAGTTGATGTAATGATTTTTCCAATAGAATTTGACACCTTCCCATCAGTAGGGTGACGCTCTCGAATACTGACCTCGATGCCCTGAGGAAATCAGGAAGTGGGGGTCTCAAATGCTGTATTCATTCACATGGTTCGTTATTTGAGTTTGAAATTGTGGCATATTAAAAGAGGATGTTATTTTTTAAGAATGTTATCTATTTATTGCATTCCATAAATATTATTCAAATTCCTCTTTGGGACCTCAAGATATACTTAAATTTATTTTTACAATTGTGTCTGTAATTTAAGACCGTAAAATAAATATTTTTCTGTTATTTGTATTCGATTTACTTTGGAACATCTGATGTGGGTTTTGTACAAGCTGCGAAGTTTTTCCTCCAAGTTTGGAAAGTTCTGGAACATGAGTTATTTGTTCCAATATCAATGCCGCGTTTTTATTAAAACAAATAACCGTGAGAGGTTTCGGATTGTCAACAGTTGGAAGGTAAGTTATATTATCTTGAGATAAGTATTACTTAGTATAATACGGAGAAAGCGTCACTAGCTGCAAAGGCTACGTGTCTGTTGAGATTTCGGAACAATCAATTTTTCTTTTTTTTTATTGTTATTATTGCACAGGAAAAAGCACAGAATACATTTAATAAAAGGAAAACACAAACAAAAGGTTCTGCTTATTTCTGTAAGAAATTTCTTCCTGCAGACCTAAATACAGGACAAAATAATTCTTTTTGTGAAATTACTTTACTAGTTTGTTATAATTATGAACACAAAGAAAATTCATTAGATCCGATTGAACTTGAACCAGAGCTTTTATACCGTGACTTTACCATATAATCAAATACTTTTTTGTAAATCAAGTTATTAGTAACATGCTTAAATAGCGTTTAACCGGTTACTATACCGAAGTAAAGGTAGACAACAGTTATTTTTGAAAACGCATCTACTGCTGCTCTACAGAGCAGGCTAGTTTTCGCAATTAGATGTCTGTATAATTTTTTTATTAGTGGATTTGACAACTTGTAACTACTTTTCCTATTTAGTACAGCCAATGTAGTAAAAGTTGACCGATGTTGAGACAACATGGTGAAATGGGGATATATTAAACCCGCCTCAAAACCAATGTGCTTGCGGATCCCCCACAAAGTATTTTTTTTTTATAATATCAAATGACGGGTCGAAAAAGTCGTGCGCCTGATGGTCCATAACAGTTGCAGTGCCATTCAGAGCTTTAAGTCGCAAACATCTGAGGGGCACCGCCACTGTGCCCGTCACCCTGAGACATAAGTTGACAAGTTACATGTGCCTGTAATTTCACCAGCACCCTTACCCTTCAAAACCGGAACACAGTAATGCTGACATTACTTCTTGGTGGCAGAAATTGGTAAGGTGGCAATACTTCCCTGAACGAACTCTATTACTATTTGCTCTCATGCCCACTGTCTCCGACCAATTGCACCTGCTAAGACCTGCTAAAGGTAACAGATAGGGGCACAGAGGTAGCTGCTTACTAGACCAGAGAAATATAACACTAGTTTGCTATTTTATTGGTTTTTGTCATTGACTCCACAAGAAGAAGAAGAAATAAAAGCTACCTACCCCGAACGTTGTAGTTGGGAAGTCATCATGTTCCCAAAGTTTGACGCTAGGGCATGTATTATAACGATAGACGCCTTCCTTGTTTAAATGCATGTACACCTCAACAGCAGTCCATTTCCCCATCAGCTGTTCTATATCTATGGCATCATAGTCGTGAACTGTTTCGCATGTCACTGTTATATTCCCGTCCGTTGTGTTCGTAATTTCAAAAGCTGAAGTTACGAAAAAATGGAACGACAACACAGCGATCGTTCGAAGTTCCATTTTTAAATTCAAATTTAATTAATAGATTTTTAATCACCACTTTATCTTAACATGCTTTTTAAAATTTCATTAAATCGAACGTTCGATTTTAGGTTTAATATGAGCGCGCGCGCATAAACATTGCACGTTAGGAGACGACTGAGAGCGGAGCATTCGCCTGAGTCAACTCTATGATTCACCCTTGCGATGTTATCACTTGACCCCGTAACTATATCTTCGGATCTCCCAGGATTCTTGGCATATGTGGTTAATACGCGGATTATACTTCAATTTTAAATATCCAAATAAGTCGCAATGCATTGCTGACTCGGCTGCGCCTCATCGCCAAAGATTCAACAAATTTCATGTAGTTACCCATACGTGTATAAATGTACAACAAATGATAAAATATGTCATATGTAATAATATTGGGTACAAGTTATATATACTCGTTTATTTTAGTCATTCGGGAACGTGGAAGTATGATCTTACCTATTAGCTCTGCATATCTACCTTAAAATTTGTCGTGTAACTACATATAAAGTTTAACACAAAGTTTCAAGCGCTTTCAAGGTTGAGATTAACAAACTTTGATTTCGATTAAGCAAATATTTCATACTTGCAATACGAGCTTTGTCTTAGTTGCAGCATGAAATTATGAAGTAAATTCAAAGTTTAATTTAATTTCTTGCTTAAATTTAGGCAAAATTTGGTTTGTAAATACAAAAACTTTATTAAATCGCAATTTTTGCTTAGACAAAGTCAACGTTCGCGTTTCAGCTCAGATGACACTTGCTTAAACTTATGAGATTTAAGTTTAAGCAAGTGTCATCTGAGCTGAAACTGGTTGTGAAATTTGTGAAAATTATAATTGTTAATATGTTATATTCAACCATGCTTTCCGACCCATTTACTATTTTAATGTTTATTTACGAACGTCTTACCATTAACTGTTTTGATGTAATTCTCCCCATAACTTCCGCTGAAAGGTTACCGTGCTGGTCTGTCACGCAGAGTTTGATTCCCAACCGGGAGAAATATTTTTACGGCCTACATTTATTTGACTCGTGAGTTTGGGTATAATTTGTGGTTGTGTATGTGTGTGTCCATGACACGTGCGACACAGGGTTTACCTAGTGCGGGGCTATGAGTGTGTGCGTTATTATTATTACTATCAATAAAATTTTATAGAATACACACTTTATTACCTACATAATATGAAGGTATAATATTTCTATTTTTTTATTTAAGCTTTATTAAACACAAAGTAGTAAAAATGGCGGACTTAATGCCGTTAGGCATTCTCTACCAATCAACCGGAGAGCTGAGTTCAGAATAAATAATAGGAGTGCATATCATGATAAATAAAAACAGAATATATAATCCAAATTTATGAATAACTATGATACATTATTTACACGTAATATAAAATATACATACGATGTAACTATAATACATGACTGAATATATTATAGTTACGTTTATATATATGTATATATAAATGTCACACTAACGTGTACCAGACTGGGTCTCCAACAAGAAGTTGCAGACTAATTGTTTGAAAGCTAGCTTATTAGGCGCATTTTGAATAGGGGGTGGCAGAGCTTCCAAAGTCGTAATGCCTGAAGTTTAAATGAGTTGAAAACAAAACCAGTATGGTGAGGAGGAATGAGAAGAGTCAAATTGCTATTTGAGCGAAGATTGTGGTTATGGGATGCACCCAAATATTGAAACTTACATTTCAAATACCGTACTGTATTACAATATTAGTTTATTTATTTAACAACATTAGGTATCAAATATGCACAGTATCATAAAAACCATAACTGGTTTGACTCGATACTGTCGACTTCATCTCTAACCACAATAGGACTCACACTCCAGCAAAAAGTTCTTATCTACACACTCACCATTACATTTTTAAATAGATTTACTAAATTGCTTCACAAATACTGACATTTTTAAAAATATGTACAAGTCAAGAGCACATCAAGATTCACACATTGCTAATTGTAGTTATCCTTATTATTATTGTAGACATAGAATTTAAATCTAAAGTATCAAACCTAACGTGATCTTAACCCTATATTTATATTATACTTTCTTACCCTGTCCATGGGTTCGGAAATATGTATCACTATGCAGCTGTCCCTGCGGTCGAACCAGGGGTCTGCGCCCAAATGCTGCACGAGTTCCACTCCATACCACATGCCCATAAGGCTGTCAATCCAGATTCCAGTCTGCGGAGATCTATTCACGCAACTTCCAATATCTCTTACAAACGGTGCCTCATAAGAACTGTATCCCCCCGTTCCATACCCTGCACCGTACCCTGTACCGTACCCGTTACCTAACCCCGAGCCATAACCGACAGAACCATAGCCAACAGTACCGTATCCTGTCCCCAAACCTGACCCTAACCCATTCCCTAAACCCACCCCGAAACTGGAACCATATCCTGACGTACCATACCCCGGCGTACCATACCCCGGCGTACCATACCCCGGCGTACCATACCCCGGCGTACCATACCCCGACGTACCATACCCCGACGTACCATACCCCGACG
>NW_020653945.1:13947031-14014928 GCF_003589595.1 Hyposmocoma kahamanoa
CGTACCATACCCCGACGTACCATACCCCGACGTACCATACCCCGACGTACCATACCCCGATGTGCCATACCCCGACGTGCCATATCCCGTATTGTAAATCCCAGAAACTCCTTGCCCATACCCTGCCCCGTACCGTTGCAAATTGTAATTATTCTGATTGTAATTCACGTTACTGGATCCCGCACCGTACAAACTGTTATACCCACTTGTTGAATACCCGTTATTGTAGTTTGAGCTATAATTCGGGTATCTGCTAGTTGAGTAGCTGGAGTATCCATAAGAAGGGCTGTAGCTGGGGTAACGCGTAGCTTCAGGAAAATTACTTATATCGCTGCCGTAGCTTCCAGTTTTGTATGGAAAGTTGGTGTATAAACTTGATATAGTTGAGCTAGGATATCGATTAGTCGAATCGTATTGATAAGGATAGGTCGCGCACTCGATATAGGCGAAAATACTGAATAGCACTATGCGAAACATGACAATGGCCGCTGCGCGCGTCGCGTGATGTGCCTCGGTAGTTTATGTGCGACTGCGCCGCTACTATGAGAGTGGATATAAACTAATTAGGATTAATTGACTACACGTCAAGAAAGAGTGGGGTAACTCAAAGTTTCTACATTAATACGGAAACGACAAGCTATGTCAAAGATCCCAGATAGAAGATAATACGTATGGGTATAGCAGTTCGCAATATCTCAATGTAGTAGTCACATGTGATCATTGGTCAAAAGTGTTTTTATCATATGAAAGTCATAAAATGATACGAACTACACGAAACAAATTATGTGTATGTGAAATTTAATTTAACCGCTTCTTTTCATCACCGCGTGAGTGTTGGCCGGAGCAGCATTGTACGCTCGTGAACCGGTTCGATAGTCCCTTGCTATGGCACCGAATACAAAGAGTCATAGGTGTAATTTAAATTATGTAATGTAATTTTAATGTCATGAAATTTAAATAAGTACTAACATAGTTAGTACACTAACTAACAAATTATGGAAACTTTTTCTGATATATAAAGTATAATAATACTAAATATTATATTAAATATTATAATAAATATAAATATATTATTACTTTAATATATTAAATTAATAAAATAATAAATATATTATTAATATTATAATTATAACTCTCCTATTTAAGGACAAAAAAGTTTAAATTTGAATTGAATTGATATTCAATAATTTTTTGTGAAAGTCATTTCACAAAAAATAATTGAACAATCAAATGTTGAATAACAAATAGTTTGTTATAATTATTAATACAAAGATCGACCACTCCCTTCGATCCGGCCGGATTCGAACCGACGTCTTCTAGCAAACCGTGCCAGAAGCTATGCCAACTACGCCACAGAACGAACCAGCGGACCTCACGAATCTTTCTGTGTGCTTGTTGTTGTTGTTGGATATTTGTATTTGGTTTTTCAACGACTTTTTAACCGTAGCGACATCTATGAAAGTATTTTGTCACACAGTTAAGTAACTTTACAGCTAGCAGCACTGCCAGAGTTGTCGCTATTAACTATATTTAAATGTGTATTGAATCCCACAAAAAGTTATCGACTAATTTCGGTCATAAAGTCTTCCCTTCTCGTGAAAAGTTGTCATTTTCCAGATGTGGTCCTACTATACCAATGTTGCGAATTATTAGTAAATTGACCATATTACACGTATTACACTAACCTACCAATAAGATATTTCTATGTAATAAAAAAAAAATATTTATGCCTCGCAAAGGTTTTACATTAATTGATACTGACCAGTCTTAATCTTCCTATACCCGCGCCAAATAATGTAGCACGAAGGTAGCACGTATATCCGCACACGGGGAGACCGAAAGTTCGAGGGCCATTATGTTGTTTAGTAAAATATCATTGTAATATTAAGTTTAATATTGAAACGAAATGTGTGAAATTGTATCAAAATATTGTTTATTTATTTGAGATAATGCAATATTTTATTACAGCCATTGTAACTCTTAATAATATTGTACAAAAACTTGAAAAAAAAAATATACCGTAGTCCGGGATTACTTTGTTTCTCGGGATTACTTTGATCAAAATTTCCTTCTCACATAAAACTGCAAATTGCGCAAAAGGCAACTACTTTTGGGAGAATTTTTTTCCGGTGGCAATACTGGTGAACAGTTAGGAATGGGTAATATAGCATTTTCTGAATATCGTATCGAAACTATATATCAATATTCTAAACCCGATTTCGAAACTATATATTTTCTGAAACTATATAGTCATGAATACAGCCCGCGTGCGCGCTGCGTTCATACCTTGCCGTTAGATTCGCTCTGGGCATTTTGGAGGGAAGTGTCGTTTTTATTTTGACTTTCAATTATTTTGTGAAATCTAGTTTAAAGTGGAATAGGATAGTGCTATTGTGCCTTAATCGAAGATTACAACGCGAAATTATACGAATCTCGAACTAAAATACCCGTATCGGCCCGTTCTAAGGAATCCCGAGTCAATCCAAGCACGTCGCCACAAATTGCCTATCCTCTTTGTGGCGGCCATATTTACAGAAACATAATTAAACGAAGACATGGCTCAAAGGACTTGTATCCAAGCCAAAATTATTAATAAAAAAAATACATTGCCGTTACTGATATACGGAATCAGATTTCGAAACTATATATTATTGGATATAGTTTTACAAGAGCAATGCGGGCCAATGTTAGTATATGTATAGTTTCGAAGACGAACAAAAAATGGTTTCGCGTTGATATTCACTCAGTGAATATCTGATACGAAGCTATATCGGTATATAGTTTGGAAAATATATGATTTCGTGTTGGTATCCACTCGGTAATCGCTCGGCTTAATTCGGCATCGCTATAAAATACGCGATGTGCAGCAATATCGATATATACTACTTAGTTTCAAAGATAGGCGATATCGGATATTCGATATTGGCACAATATATAGTTTCAATAACTATATACGATTTGTAAAACTCATTCCTACAGTCAAGTTGGGTGCGTTGGAGAGTTCCCTCTATTTTATGTACAAAAACGTAAGTTTTCCGTTACAACCTATTTTTAACGAAACAAATGTGTTGCAAAACTTCATGTGCAGCTCAGTGCGTGTTAGTATCATTAATTTTTTGGATAGAATCCAAAGAGTAGGTATAATGTACGTTTGTGAATTAATAACAAAATTTTTTATTGTTCTAACCTTAGTTCTAACTTTAATAAAGCTTCCGTTATGGCGTCGGTTTATTTTATGCGGGGTGTCATTGATAGGGTGCATGGTGTGAGATTGATCAAGTGTCAAGTCACCCCAGCCGCTAGCAGGAAAATTGGCTTTGTGTTTTTGCTTTTAACATTTTTTATATTATTTGTTTTTCAGAACGATGCCAGGAATATATAAAAGAAAACTAGGTTCCTGCGAGTAACGAAATTACTCAGAAGTCAGGTTAGAAGAAGCAATGAGTCAAATCGTGGACGTTAAGCTAACATCGGTACATCAGAGGGGAATTACAGCCTTATAATATATATTATGGAACTTTGTATAATAAATAACAACAATCTGTAATTAAAACAAAGGTTCTGTCATATTTGGTAGTGGTTCGATCAAAATTACCCCAACATATAAAAACAGCAATAACAGGAAAAAAATTAAAAATCAGTCAAATTTTTAATTTCTTTGCTGTTTTAGGATAGTAATTGGGGTTAGTTTCAATATTCATAGAATTATAAACAAAGGGGATTTCAAAGTAACCCCAAGTCAATTATCAAAAAGCATTGAAAATATTTTAAATTTTTATTGAATTGATATTCAATTATATTTTGTGAAATTACTACACTAGTTTGTTATAATTATTAATACAAAGATCGAACATTCAGAAAAAATTCGATCCGGCCGGATTCGAACCGACGTCTTCTAGCTTACCGTGCCAGACGCTATACCAACTAAGCCACGGAGCGAACCAGCGGCCCTCACGAATTTTTCTATGACTTGCGTTGTGTCTTTGTATTTGGCTTTTCAACGACTTTTTAGCGACATCTCTTGCCATGACTGGTAGCTGTAAAGGTACTAACGGGTGATAAATCTTTCATAGATTTCTCAGATGCGCTACCACTTAAAAAATTGTTTGAAAAATTGTTTGTTCTTTTAACGTTTTTAGAGAGAACTATTAAAACCGATAATTCGACATTTTTTTTTTAAATCACAGGATAAAAAGTTACAGACGTTTAAATTTCAAAATTGATCAAAGTAACCTCGGTTTACGGTACTTATTATAGTATCAAAATAAAATAAACTCTGAAATGTCAAAGAATAATATATAAAATTTTCAAAACCATCTCATTACATACATTAATTAGTCTAAGATTCAAAAACATATCCTGCTCAAAAATATTTCTTACTATTATATATTGAGATTTTTATTCCACTTAATTTGACTATCTTCGCCTAATAAACTAGAAACTTCTCCACACTTTCAAAACTATCGCCTGCTCTGTGTCATTTGTTTCACTTGTTTCACTTATCTATGATCCTCAAAATCATCACAATGTATGTGCAAATACTCCTGTTACGCTGAAATGAAGTCAGCCACGAATCATGCAGCTAGCAGTGGGTTCAAAGCTTTCACGTTTTCCGTTTCAAAAAAAAAAACACGGCAAACGATAATCGTCGGTTTGAGAGACCAATGCGCGGGTATAGGAAGGTTAACAATATTCTTCGAACCAGTACACGTTAACATACCACGTAAGTGAGATCCACTCGTGCCGCCTATTATTGAACCGACGTCTTTTCTTAACAACATTCTTTCTTCCTTATCACAACCGAGCAGTCCTGCAGCAGTAGGTACAGCGCGGTGTCCATGTGTGGTGAAATCATAGATTTAGTATATATACTAAATCTATGGGTGAAACGTACACATTCATACAAAAAAAACGCCACATCGGTGACGACGCGACGTGTGGAATTAACCTGATAAACGAAAACATGTTTATCATTACATGTGAAATGTCAAATCATAATTCAATGATCAAATATGTGATGATAATTAATTATGAATTAGGTTTTTTTTTAATGATTAATATATATAATTAACGAAAACTTTGTAACCATCTACATCACATGTGCATTCGTCACGTAACATAAGTCACTCGTATGCGATAGATTCAAGAGCGTAGTAAACAGATGCGACTTATTTCACTGACAGCAGTTCTACTGATTATCTTACAGATAAAAAACAAAATTAAAAAAAGTTATGAAATTTTTTTTGAACAAAAAATGCGCAATGTTAATTGGAAATTTGTATGGCAAACAATTTACACGAATACAACAATCTTCATTGCTCACAAAAACAAACAGCAGAGACCAAAACAAGACAAAAGACAAGGTACAACAAAGGGTATTAATCCTAAATACTTATCTCGTCCAGAAAAATATTTGCGTATTCAAAATTATATTATACATAATGTCGTACCCCGTTTAATTCTCAGACATGATATTTCCTAATCCCGTCTAATTTACGTGAACTAATTGGTATAATTCGCAAGAGCAGTTCCTGTCGACTCTTGGCTCCTGACCCTCGGAGATCAGGGTTCAAGAGAACATCCTAATAAACACTTGTCACTTGCAATTACTATACAAGTGTTATAACTTGTTTCCCATGTCCTCATCGCTGTTAAAAAGTCTTTTGATGACGTAGGTTTTTGACCATTATTAATCAGGTATTTTTAAAGTTTTCTGTACAGTGTTAATTCCTGTGACAGCTTTTATGGACGGTAACGTTTATTCTGGTTGATTTGTAAGATTGTTATGCTATTATATGGCTGTCAATAAAAAAAAATATATATTTGAAATTCAGCAAATCTCTCTTACTGCGTATAAATGAAGTGTTTTGATGCAATTATTTTGAATACCGAAGTAATACTGTTGATGTCTTTTATATGACGACGTACGAACGTGTGTACATTTCTGTTGTCACAAAAGAACTAATGTTTGGCGATAGCTGCTAACATGCGCCATGCTTATTTTTTCTAATGAACTCGATAGCCTGTTACATGCAGAACACTAACTTCTACACAACCACGTAGGCTTTGTTGTAGTCGTATAAAAAATCATTTTAAATTAAAAGCAAATACTTTTAATTTTTTTACGTAAAAGGCATACAAAAAAACAAGGCTGTTTCTTTCCTATAAAATAAATCAAAGTGACATATATTCTTCGAAATATTTATTTATTTATTCATAAAAACACCTCAGCTAGTCTGTAACGTATATATATTTATTAGTAGGTATAAGTTTATTTAGGTATATTTATATGTACATATATTTATGTAAGTATAATATATCGTTATTTATTAAGTATTTGTTAAATTATAAGATAAGTTTTTTGTATATATACATATATTTTTTATTTATACAATCATTTTTATTTGTCAATTAGCATACTACGACTTCCGCTCCAATAAACTTTCCTCTACCTCAACGGTCATCTGGAAGAGCTCTCTTTGCGATAAGACTGCCTTTGCCCACATTAGCTTTAAGATGTTTATGTACTGTTCTTGTTTTTGTGTGTGAGCTATAAAGTGTATATCTATCTCAGCTTACACTAGAAACTATATAGCTGAGTAAATAAAAATTAATAATGTAGTACCAGTAGAGCTCCTTGTGAAGAAGTTCGTCCAAGGAAGTACTGCCACCTTACCTAGTAATGTGAGTATTACTGTGTTTCAGTTTTGAAGGGTAAGGGCAGGTGAAATTACAGGCACATGTGACATGTCAACTTATAATATCTCAGGGTAACGAGCGTAATGGCAGTGCCACCCAAATCGATCTTGCGACTCAAAGCTCTGAGTGACACTGTAACTACTACGGACAGGCATGTCGCTTACCACCAGGCGCACAACTAGTACGTCCAGTAACATAGTAAAAAAATTGAGTTGAAAATTTTTCCGTTCTATATTTGCGTTAGCGTTTTTTGCAGTTTACAAAGGTTAATTTTTATAGCTTAGACTATGGCAGAGTTAATTTTATCTATATGCCAAACGTCCTATTTTTACAAACTTTTTCAAGGATTTTTGTGTACATTAATATTTTCGTCCCAGCTTTACAGTTGAGTTGGAAACAGGGGAATATAATTATTGTTGAGAAACTCTTCAATCCAGTATAAACGTCTCTTGAAATAATAACTTTCAAGAAAAACATCTAATAATTCGAATATTACAGTGAAACCCCGCTTTAACCTTACGTCTATGCATTTAAGTTACATTGTTTTTTACAAAATTATAAAACATAAGGCTTATACAGGTTTACAATGCAATCGGCAACTTTAGTAATACCGGAAAGCTTATAACTTTAGTACATTAATAAACTACAGCCATTTTAACTGCCTCCGTAGACTGCCACGCAGAGGTCCCAGGTTCGATTCCCGGGCCGGTAGAAATATTTGTATGGCCTACATTTACTTCTCTCGCGAGTTTGGGTGTAATTTGTGGTTGTCTATGTGTGTGTCCATGGCACCCACGATACAGTGTTTCCCTAGTGCGGGGCTATGTTAAGTGTGTGCGTTATTATTTTATTATCCATTATCCATTTTACGTCACGGATCATATCAAAATGTTGATGTAGCAAGATAAATTTTATGAGGATCACCGCGAGGCTGAACTGGTCAAATTACACCTTATTGCTGCCGTAAAAAGGTGTTTAAGTAAGGGCTGCAGAGTTGAAACATATTTGTGTTTTATTCAGAAGTTTTATTACTTACTACTTACTACTACTATTAACTATATGTAGTATAAATATATTAATGGATTGGTACATATTACCATACTTTTGTCAATAATATTTTAGTGCTGCAATGTGAAGATCAACATCTTATTTCAGTTTATGCCTTAGAAGTCATCAACTAAATTTGAAAACCGTGTAACTCCATTGGTGAACGAAATTACTTATTTAGTCTTCGAGCGCAGTATCGGACAATTAAAGCTTACAAAATATTATCTCTAAACCCGTTTGTAGTTATAAAATAAAGGAATAATCTCAGATTATCATATAATTATTCTGCTTTTTGTGTCTACTCAAAAGTGCACATTAAACGAGGTACGAGACTTACAAATTTAGCCGATGATGTAGAAAATATTTTTTTGAATATTACATATATTAAAACAACACTTATTCCTCATAAAAAAATATTTATTTACTATATAAACATTTACTCAAAAATTAATACAAATATCTCGACAACAAGACAGTAAATATAACATAAACTAAAACACTCTTTACAATACAGGCAGCACAAACTGTTGCGTATCGTTGTACAGAGGGCAGCTCAAAGTTATAGAACTCTCTATGAATTTCGTACCATTCTGATTTCTCCATTCTCTCTGGTGACCTTCTGAGAACCAAACTAACCACTCCGCTTGCTCCTACTTCCGAACATCTATTAATAATCAGCATCACAGGAGTGACTTTGAGAACTCTGACGACGTCAGGGTGGAACGGCGGTTCGTCGGGGTACCATATGTCTGGAAAGTTATACGAGTAACAATAACAGTTATTTAAAAAAAAAACTAGGACATTTCTAGGCCTTTAGTAAATAAAGGCTAGGTCAAAGATAATAAAAATGTAACAATTTGAAACTTTGATTTTTAATGTTGTGAGAATTCCCCAAAACAAATACATCTTTGCATTAATCATTATTTACTTTGTTTGGAATAGACAGCGATGTCACGTTACAAAGTTACTTAGTTGCAAAAAATATCAAATAAGTATACAGTAAATTAGTAATTATAACAAACTAGTGGAGTAATTACACAAAAAAAATTAATATCGTTGTAGTGAAATATCCTAACATTCAACAAACTTAATTATAACAATAAATTTTTAATTACATTTTTTATAACGAATATGTTTGTCCATTAAAGAAGATTTTAATAAATGGATTGGTACATATTACCATACATTTGGCATTTAACTACTTGACTTTGAAGTTTCAATCTTAGTAATCAGGGCGACACTAATTAATGTTTGTGTTTTTATCTATGACCGGAAACCGCTCTCCTTTCGTCGTTTCGATGTATTGGTGATGAGTACGATACACACCTACTCCTTTCTGTTTCATGACCTTCTCCATTGGCCGCCACTGCTTCTCTGCAGTCCACAAGCCTGGATCCTCTACTGAGTACAGATAAGCTCTCTCCATAGATTGTCCATCTTCATCCCACACCACCTGAGTAAATATTTTTATATCGTTTGTAAGGTTTTCGTGATTGTTACATATAGTAAACGAACCTAGTTTTTCGAATCTAAGTGGCGTTTTTTCAAACAAACTTTTACAGGTCCTGGTTTTACATGGTCACGGCTGACTCTGCCAGCCAGAGTCCATGGAGACCTAGTAAATGGGAATAAGATCCGGTAAATAAATACATTTCCTAAATGTTTTTTATATTAAATACTGATTTTTCATTAAATAGTCAGTTCAGTTGGTATTGACTCAACAAATTCATTTTAAAAGTATGTCAAAAAAGAAAGCAATTCAAAAACACTTTCCACCAATACTATACATAGTTCTTGATAAACTTTATAGATTAGCTATGAACCCAGAACAACGACGCCCAAAGTCATTTACCATTGTTTCTCAACGTTACCAACGCTTCATTCAAATAATTTGCTTGGAACAGATTTCCGACCTGGGAAAAATTAAAAAAAATGCTACCAAAAAGTCACTTGATAATATAATATACATACTTTAACTCGTCGCTCTTCGTAGTCTCGCTTAAATCTATTATGCATGGGGATGTCAAGGTCCTGGCTTGACATAACTATGTCAGACAAAGGATTACTTTTGTGCAACTTCCAGTTGCGATCAGTGTAATATCGGCGTGGGAACTGTAAGAAATCAAAATAATTGAAATGCCCAATCCTACCGTTCGTAACACATGGTAGCGTAACTGTCATTTATCTAGTTTATTCAATTATAATGATACACCAGATTTAATATATAATATCCGTCTTTACGTAGGTATTATAATAATACACTAAATTGAAAATCCAACCAGAATTTCGGCAATATGCTGACTAGTTTGTAAATAACTTGAAAGAAAACAGAAATAAACTTGGGCAAGTGAAATTTGAAATTACAACTTTAATGAACCACACTTGTGAATTGCCCTGTGAATAACAATAGTCTCTTATTCTGATTACCAACTGGTAAATCAAACAATGTACAGCATGATTCGCGTTTTGAAAATGGTACAGGGTCATCCCTATTAAAGAGATAGACGATGATTTTTTATATACTATTGTAAAAATTTCAGGCTTTAATTATTTCCTGCCAAAAAAATCAAAAATTTTAAGCTAGTGATCTCCGATTGTAAACGGATGTTGCCGAGTCGACTTCGTAGAATGTGATTGGTATTCACTAATTATCGCATTATTTTATTTTAAGTTACGCACTGAAAACGAATGATAACATTGTTTCAGTGTCCTCGCGAGAGCATTACGATTGTAAGTAGAGTAATTTATTTACTAATAAATCGTTTTTGGTTTATACTAAAATTTTAATATAAAATTTGCGTAACTAAACACTGCTGACGTGTAATAAAAAATTACAGCAACTTTCAATTATACTACTCTATTACTCATTTTAAATATCAATCAGTAAAATAGAAACAAACTCAAAAACACTAATTTAAATAATAAAGCAAATTACATAATCAAAAGTAAACATAAGTTAAAAAGGAAACTACTTACGGTCCAATCCAACCACTCATTATTGGCAACAGTCGCATCTGTAATGTATAGAGTAACGCAGCCAATTTCTAAAGGTCGATCTGACATGTCCAAAGAATGCTGAGCATAACCCACCCCATACCACATCCCATACACGTCTTCCATATGCACATTATGTGACCAGCGAATACTCGAACCGCAGAGACTGTATACCACGTCAAAAAAAGAAAAAATAACAAATGAAGACCACATATCTGCTAATTTTAACAAAGGACGCGAGTGAGACCAACGCGCGAAAAACAAATGAGATCACCTAGAGATTGAAATGGATGAAGCTAGTTGCGACAATTAGTAAATTGGTTCATACAGGTAATGAGTGGCGCAACAACGGTGCAGTTGAAGCAATGTCGACGTCCCGTCGACCTTTGGTGATGACTTTGGAATATCTTGCTTGCGAAGGTCAAAGGGCATTTTGATCGAATTTGAAATACTCAACGTATTCGCTATACCTGATATGAAATTTGTGGACCCTAAGAACAGAGCTCAACATATTAATTCCCTTTAAATAAATTTTTTTTTAAATAACGCGCACACTCAACATAGCCCCGCACTAGGGAAACCCTGTGTCGCGGGTGCCATGGACACACACATAGACAACCACAAATTACACCCAAACTCACGAGAGAAATAAATGTAAGCCATACAAACATTTCTCCCGGCCCGGGAATCGAACCTGGGACCTCTGTGTGGCAGTCCGGCATGGTAACCGTTCGGCCACGGAGGCAGTTATTTGCCTTTGCTTTTAAAGTAAATTAGTAAGTACTTTGTAACGTGTGTTTTATGTGTCTTTTCTTTGGACAATAAAGAATTATATAAATACCTTACTTGTACGAAATAGACGACTCCGTACTTCAACAGCTTATTATTATTACAATACTTTCAAATTTACATAATATCATTTTAGAATATGTATAAATTGTTATACTCATACTCGTCAGATGTACCTAATTTAAGGGAGATTAATTAAATAGTAAACAAAAATTATTAATGGTTTTAAAAATAATTTAATTCGTTTTTTGTTACAAAAACTACAAAATACATACATCAAAACAGAGAATGCATATAAAAAAAAATCAAAGAATATATTTCTATACCTTATACTAACTTTTCTATAAACTTATATTAACTTTAAAAAGTCTGTTCCGAGTTACTGACTACAAAATAATACTCAGACTTTACGATTTTACCAACTTTTCTGTAGAGTTTATATTTTTCACGGACATCAACCCTAATGAGGATACAATGTAAGTTAAGCTGAGATATATAAGACGAACTTAACTTCGCCTAAACAAAAATAGGGAAAGGTGCTAGTACAGGCACATGGGACTTGTTAACTTATAACCTTACAATAAATATTATAAACGAGTACAGTTAAGTCAGCAATAAAACTCTACATAAAAAGTTGGTTCGCTAACCTCAAACTTGAGATCTCCAAACTAAGAAACCAACCACCAAAATCAAGAAACCCGACACTTCAGCGCCATTAGCTGAGTTGTCGCACACTCTCTTCATAGACGAAGTAGAGAGATGCTTCAAGGTGAATATATTGTGAATGCTAGCCAGGTCTTCAGCCGTCAACTGGTGCTCATGGCGGGAGAGGATCACGCTATAGAGTTGAGAGTGTGGTAACCTCATGCAAAAATTTAGTACTAAGTGATTGTGTCCCATTTTGAGTACTTGTATCACGCCGCCGAAGAATCTGTACATTTTGTCCACAGCTGCAACGAAATTAAAGAGGCAGGTATGATTTTTATTCGTAATTCATTTTTCAACATTTATTCAAACCATAAGTTTAATAGTTTAATCTACTTTCTAACCGACTTCAAAAAAAGGAGAAAGTTCTCAATTAGACTGTATTTTTTTGTATGTTACGCGATTACTCCGACATTTGTGAACCGATTTCAATGATTCTTGGTAGTGGTCCCATTTAAATTTGAAGAAAATATTCCAACTCTAAGGGTGCCAAATTCACCCCCTTTCCCCGTATCTTGGCAAATAGAAGATTCCACAAACTTGCAGTCGGTTTATTTATAATAAAGTTATAATTATTGTATTTATTTGTTGTAAATATATTTACACAGTATTATAGTTTAAGAACTAATGCACTGTGAAACTAAGCTAATTAAGAAATAACAATAGGAAAGGAAAAATGAAAATATATTATAATAACACACTCGATTCCCCAGTGTCCATGATTTCATAGAATCTCAAGCATTCATAACACACAGCCACTCATCGCCTCGCAAGCAGATCACACTCCAATGTCGACACCAAGAGTCCGTTGAGCGTTGTCTCCGTACAACTGCCTCCGTGACCGAACGGTTACCATACTGGACTGCCACGCAGAGGTCCCGAATTCGATTCCCGGGCCCGCGAGAAATACTTACATGGCCTACATTTCTTATAGCAACCATATTGTGTTTTAAAATATTGAGGATGAGAGTCGACAAATATACAGATATAAATAATTTTTCACTATTCACTAGGGAAACCCAGTGTCGCGGGTGCCATGGACACACAAATAGACAATTACAAATTACACCCAAACTCACGAGACAAATAAATGTAGGCCATACAAATATTTCTGTATATGATCCCCAATGTACATGCATCGATGTGTACATGCTTGGCGAAGGCAATATATTTAGGTTTTTGAATAACGGTTTGCAGCTGTCATCGAACCACACATCGCAAATCGCAAAAATAACAAAGGAATCGAGAACTTGAGTTAGGCGTAAGGTAAAAGTATGACCAGAAAACAAATAAGTAATGAGAACGGACACTCTTCGCCCCTCCCTAGCTTTATATACCGCACCATGCCCCGCACATTGACGGTCACATTGACTGAAAGAGAACAAGGCTGACGGTGAGCCGTTTTCGCTCTAAGACGGGTTTGATGTTTGAATATAGTTTTCATTTGTTCATTACGAAATTTGTACGTTAATATATAACATCATTTTACGTTGCTATTTATAATGGTCGTGAATTGTGCTATATACGGCTATTAATATTCATCTAAACGGGATAAAGAGATGATTTCTTTCGTTTTTTGAAAGATGAAACGAAGTAAGTAAAAAAACTTATGTCTGCGATTCATTCAGTTATTGTTTTTTTTAATGCAGATATACAGGCAGTATATTTGGAAGTGGGACATACTTATAGAGTGCGTTATATTCCTGATTCTGAATCCAAAGAAATAATAAACTAATGAACTTAAACTTTACAAAAGTATTTATTTAATTTTTTTTATCGACTACTACTTGAGAACAACATTAGTTATCGAAATCTATGCACATCACTATTATTGCCCCGATGCCGCGACGGGTGGCAGCACGGTGGCGAAAAACAAAGCACAGGTTGGGGGTGGAGGTGCGGGCGCATACGCGAAATTGCTGTTTGCAACTTCGGACAGTGCACACGCAACCTTGATCTAACGAAGACACGTAAATTATTTGTACTTCCGCTCGCCCGATCGCCGCAAAATGGATATTTATTCTAACGTCGAATTGACTGAGATGGTGCAACTTTACGCAATAAGTGGTGATAGTGAGAGGCAAGCCATTGAAATGTTCCCAAATCGGAGTTTACGCGGAGGACGTGAACAGTATCGAAGTGTTGCGTGAGAGGATTATCTCAGCATTTATACTGTGAGACAAAATGTGTTTGTGTTGTACAATTTAAAACAAAATTCATTATGCCGTGCTAGACTATGCATTGTGGAAAACGATGGACATTTTGAACACTTGCTCCGCACCACGTCAGTGTAAATAAACTGTAAATAACTAAAAAATCAATCATTACGCCAAAAACCTCAATTCTTATAAAATGATAACTGGTTACTAAATCATAAACTGACCTTTTTTAGTACGTAAAACATTTCGATGATAGTTCAAGTAAAAAATATTTAACATAAGCTAAAACGTAAATGTGAAATCATTGTTATTGTTGCTGTCTCACTCGGCTCTCGCTTGGTAGTATTCCTATTGCACTCGAAATCAAGCGTAAAGGGAATCGGTTTATTCCTAGGTACACTTCAAAGCACATTTGTTGATTTATTTATTGTTCTATCCCATATCCTAATTTTATTTTAGTCTATGTTAAGTTGTAACATGATTTACTATGACATATATGAATATGTCTCACTTTCAAATATACAACCTGTATAATACAGATTTATTATATCAATATAATAAGACGCCATAACTTCGAGAGCTAGAGAAGGGTCTTCGAATTTTGAATTTGTATTGCCGATAAAATATTACGTAGTGAATAGGTATATTCACTACGTAATATTTTATCGGCAAAATTATCATTACCTAGCTAATAATTATTATCGTGGACACGCAATTTCAAATACTTTGGTTATCTTATTTAAAGGTATAACAAATAAGGAAGGTTAAGGAAATATAACATTTTAAGTGCTTTTAATTTTTTAAATAAATCTTCAATATTATTCAAGTTAGTGAATTAATAAAAAATATAATATTACATCGATATAAATAAATATAAATAAATAGTAATGAACAGATAACAGATTGCCGCTCTGACCACGTAACGTAATAAATGGTACGAGCAAGTGATGAGTAACGCTGCCACTTCTTTTTTTATAATTTCTGCGAACAGGTGATCCGAGTTAAAAGCGCGTTGGTGTTATTCCAAAAATCGTTAAGATTTTAAGTTGTTTGAGTGCATTTATTAGTCGGAATTTTGTTAATTATCTGTTATCTGTGTTTATTAAAACTATTAGTTAACTGTACAAATAATTTATTTTGTGTGTATTTATTGATGTTCGATCGTTTATATTTTATTTTAGAGGCATATCAAATACTGGTGCAAAATTTTCAACGCTTAGTAGTAGTTGACACCCATGTCGAGCAATCGTACAATTGAATATTTTTTTAAACTAATTTCGACCGTTTGGTAAGGACGAAGAACGAAGGTTTGGATTACTCCGTTAGTGACAAGTTTCTATATATAGTTATGTAGCTTACTCAAGCTACATAACTATATATAGAAACATATAGTGACATGAGTGTCAAAGGCTGTTTTTCTATAGGGAATTTCTTTTCAAATTCAAATTCAAATTCATTTATTTAGATAACTAGGATCCATAAGTGTTAGCAACAATGAAACTTATAATTACTTATAATTATAATTACTTATTCTTTATTTTTTTCCATCCTCTAAGGGAATTTCCCAATGTTTGACAATCGTATACTGAGATGTCAAATACTAGGACGTAACTAGTGTCAACTATTGGTACCTGAAGATATTGCGCAATGAGCAAATGCCACCAAGCGTGTTACATTATTCGGAAGATGAAGTGTCTAAAGGGATTGTTATCGCTGCAAGATGAAAATATTTACTAATGTTATTTAAAACTATAATAAATATCTTATGATCGTGTGATATTTATGTTTCATTTTAGTGTTGTTTTGTTATGAATCTTATTGTAAAGTACTTATTAATTTTAATAAAAGCATCTTGCTTGAATTTGGCTTTTGTTCCTCTTTAATTTATTGTTATAAAAGTAATGACGCAATTAAATAACTATGAAATCTTAACTAATGTTAGGACATTGACAGGGTCAAATACCAGTACACTGATCTCATTTTACCATAATCAACCATTGGGACATTAAAAATTTTGTCTGTCATAGACTGGTACAATTATAGCGGTTGCGGAAATCTGGAATATTTTATTAATGCTATGATTATTTTAAATTTTATAGTTCCTAGAAGATAAATGACAAACCGTTTAATATGTTGACATAACTAGGTAGTGAGTATGACTGATAATTAAGTACTTTTTTGGCAAAACACGTGATTTTCCGTCTAAAAGCGTCAACTACTGGGACATTTACCTTAAATACAAATATTTCGTAGGTTACCACGCTTTTAATCTTTAAAATATAAAAGGAACACTTTTCTCCTTATCGAATTAGTCATTGTAAATAAACTGTAAGTACTATCTCTATATCAGTATGTTTCTCGGAGAGAGAAAAAAACTGTACAAAAGTTCAACATTGACAACAATATAAATAAATAAATAACGCAGACACTCATATCTCCGCACCAGAGAAACCCTGAGTCGCGGGTGCCATAGACAAACACATTGACAACCAGATATTACTACCAAACTCACGAGAGAAATGACTGTATGTGATACAAATATTTCTCCCGGTCCAGGAATCGACCCCGGGACATCTGCGTGGTAGACCAGCAGCATGGTAGCCGTACAGCCACGAAAGTACTTTGCCGTAGTAGAGTCAAGTAAGAGAAGGTGACTACTCACATCCGTACGGTACATCTGTAGGCCAAAATCCTTTACGCGACGTGTTGACTTTTATATGGTAGTCATCTTTCCATAGACCTTCGTGCCATTCTAATATGAAGTGACGTATTCTGTGGGGCTCTTCGAGACCGAAGTTTCTGTTCACATAAGGGCTTGTTGTTAGCATATATGATGGATTGTTATTGTAGTTATTATTGGCGAGATATCGTTCATCATAGCCGTAGAGCGGGGGTGGAGTAGGCTGAAACAACAAACATTAGAAAAAATTAGTGTCTGCTCAACTCTAAATGCGATGCGGGAAAAAATGCAGAAAATACAAGTCTCAATACAACTTAAAATTGAGTATGTAGCCACGGTTAGGCAACAGACGCTGGTTCGAGTCCAACCAAATGGAAGAAATTTTTGTTTGTGAATTTGTCTTTGTATTTTTCGACCTTAGTGAAGTATTTTCACAAAAAAATGTGTGAATGTCATGGTAGTATGATAATAACAAATCTTTATTATTGTCAGTATAACATCATGATACTTAATATAAAATAAATATAGCAAACATTTTGGAAATTAATCTATTTTTTACATGGGCGTGTAAGGTGACTCGCTTAATTAGTGACTGTCTTGCTCATAGTTGTGTCTTGTTATATTATGCTGGAAACAGATCTTTCGTGTTAATTAAACCGACCTCATATCCCCTTCCCGTCTACGGGAACGACTAAGGATAATCATAATTAGGCCACTTGATAAACTCAATCAGACCACTACAATTGACTATGAAGGATTTTACGTGGTACTTAGTTATTAACCTTATGTTTCACCAAATAATTTAGTGAGTAGTTAGTAACGTAGAGCTCCCAGTGAAAGAGTTCGTCCAGGGAAGTACTGCCTATTTCTGTCGTCAAGCAGTAATGTAAGTATTATTTCGTTCCGCTTCTGAAAGGAAGGGTGCTGGTTACAGGCACAAGGGACTTATCAACTTATGTCTCAGGGTGAAGGCGCAATGGCAATGCCCCTTAGATCTTTGCGATGAAAAGCTCTGATTGGCAATGCAGCTGTTATGTACAGGCGTATCCCTTACTACCAGGTGCACGACTTATTTATTCTATCGCTTATCATAAAAAAAACTAGGGTAAGACCGTCTATTTGTCTTTTTTTTCTTTAATATAATGAAACTTACGGGCAATTAATTTGGGTCACCCGCAAAAAGTATTCAACAGGCAAAACGAAAGCAGGGAACTGATTTCACTCGAGCCAATTTAAATATTGTTTCAAGCAAATCAACGTATCTTGACACCGCTGAATATGACACCTAAGAAATCAATGTGGTTACTTTATGTAGTATCAAAATTTGAGAAATATTTAGAATTTAATTTTCACACTAGGCAGCAAGACTTTTTAAATTTACAATAGAAAGTTGTGGTTTCAGGGACAAAGTTTCTCTGTATCTTAGTAGTAACTGTAATATTAATAATAACAACAATTTTAATTCAAAATTAATAATTTTGGGCATGGAAGCGGCGAAAGTCTAAAGTAGATATCTGAAATAAAATAATAATAATGTGCCAGACTAGAGAATTCCCTGTTCTATGAGTATCAGAGCAGCGGAATTTCACTTCACTCTGGGGCACTTCCCTGACTTATAACAATGGATATGTGATAAGTTCAAAGTACTTCCTTGATTTTAAACTATATACAAGCGTACCCTCGGGGATACTTTTTAAAATCTTTTTAAAACTGCAAATTTGAACTCCAGGTAAATACCACAAGGTATGTACGATTATCAGTAAAGACTAGTAGGTGTGACCCAACGTATACTATGTATTAATAAAAACAAAGAAACTAACCTGAATATAAAGTTCTTTGATGTCGACGTAAAAGCACTCCTTCGAATATTCAATCCTGTACTCTCCTTTAGCATGGTGTATCTTCTCCACACCGTACCAGACACCAGCTATCTGATCCAAATTGATATCACCAAAGTACGGCGATAGATCATCACAGTACTTGTGGTTCTCCACATACGGTCTGTTGTAACTATTCATGTAACCGTAACCGCTAACTGATTCAGAACTGAGATAAAGTAGCAAGAAGCTGAGAATCATATTTGGATTAAGCGCAAGGATAAATCCGGATATAAATGGATAAAAGTTTCGGATAAAGTGAACCGGGCGTACTAGGCGAGCATACGCGCGCGGAGATGTTGTGCGGATTAATCGGAGGGATAGAATGTAGAGAGTGCAGCGGGACAACGACGGCGGCGGGAGGCCCCGTGGGCGGAATCTGAATGAGCCGTGCTCAATTGACGATGCCTGTGCGGTTACACTGCTAGTAATTTACTAGTTAGGGATACTTCCGTAATAAACATTACCGTCATAGAAACAGACCCCCTTGTAAATACAAACTACTGCAACAAGTAGACGGTTTCGTGGCTCTCTATAGGAACAGAAAAACTTTAACACTATTTTCTTTCAATGAATTTTCGTAAACATTCTTAACACAGAAGGAGCACAACTTTAAGATTTTCCAGCGGCTTCTCAAGTTTTCCGCAAGTGGACGCTTTCCTCGGCATACTTAGACACCAGGAACACATATCTTTTAGAATACGAGCAGTAGAAAATCAATACTCAGCTATGACGTCACGAGGGAGCGTATCGACGGGGTCGCGATTCGCGAGTCGTATTTATTGATCTATGATAAGGTGAGTGCGACAACATATCAAAAAGGCGGCTATGTTTATTTGAGCGCAGAAAAGAGAAGGAACCATATTATAGAAAAAATACTTTTTCGGTTAATTTGTATCATCATATATATATATATCATAGGTTTGACCTATGATACAAATTAACCGAAAAAGTAATTCGAAAACTTAATGAACAAAAAGTAACGAACGTTCAAAATGCCTATAAGAAAAATGAAAGAACAAATACGTTCGAAACAAAATTCAGAATTTCGTATCAAAATGCTGAGTTGTGACTCAGTGGAGTCGTGACTTTTTATTGGAGGGTGACAATTGACGGTCTGCGCCACGATTGTACTCGAGGTTGATGAGGAAAACTGCAGCCAGTAGTAGATACAACCTCCGTTACTATAGTGTAATTTAGGTTAAATACAACAAAAGTTAATCGAATAAACACTAAAAAACTTATAGAATAACGTGATACAAATGCAAAATATGTTTCACTCAAATATGTATATTTAGATACATGGCAATAATAGGAAGTCGACGTATACCTCAAAAATACTGTCACTTACTATTAGTTAACTGCAACACTGTATATATTATAGCAGTAGAGCTCCTTGTGGAAGAGTTCATCCAGGGAAGTACTGCCATCGTACCTATTTCTGCCGCCAAGCAGTAACATGAGCATTACTGAGTTCCGGTTTTTAATTTTAAGGATTAACTCCTTTATCCTTTATATTATATATAGGGTTTAGGATTATGTCTCATTGTGACGGGCGCCGTGACTCTGGAACTGTTACGGATAAGCGTGTCGCTTACCACCAGGCGCAGGATTTGTTCGTCCCATCACTCGGTATCATAAAAAAGAATTCCTTATATATATTAAAGCTTTCAAATCCTAGCTTTCCTGATCATTTTTTTTTTCCTCTTTGATTTTCCTCCCGTCTATTTCGTAACTTTTACTTTGACGTAGGCATAAAGTAGTAGTTATTATAATAGTAATAAATAAACTTACATCACGTTATAGGTGATCTGGGGGTCTACTCTCGACATCCGTCCGAAACTATTACTGCCAAATAAGCAATACTTGACCAAATGAAAAGACGCGTGATGCGAATGAAGCTTCATACTTGATACTTGTATTTTAATTTTGTCGAATATTACTTATTTGACAGTAATTGTTTCGGACCAATGTCGGACGGAGATCGAGAGTAGACCCCCTGTAACGAAAATAAGCATAACGTACGTACAGTCCCTTTTTCTATTCCAGCTAACTTACCCCACCGACCTGGAACGGACAATATTCACATTCCCAACTTATTATTGATTAATTTATTATAAATAATACATATTAGAATATAAAATATGACGAGCATGAAGTAAAAAGGTGACGAAAGTACATCGATTCTAGATAATCTAGGTACATAACAAGCGTTATACACACCCGGGCAACATACTGCTGAGGTGTTATTAAGACGTGGATTCTAGACCTAGACGCAGACCGGTATTAGACTAAACTCCACATAGATATGCGCTCTTGGTACTTTGGTATTCAGTATTGAGACGCTAGGGTAAGCAACGTTAGATTCGGTTTTGACATTAAAATTTATATGATAGCAAAGAAGTATTTACTATTTATAATAAATATCTGTAAGAAATCTTCAGATGAGACTACCAAGTAAGTAACATCAGTCACCACTATGTTGATAACAGCTTTAATCAAAATTTTCTTTTGAAATCGAATAAAACAAACTTTTCTGGATATTATACGAAATTTTATTTTCCGATAAATGTCATCAGTTTCCCAATATTTCACACTTAGGCCTTTCACTGTGAATATATGGCTACTATCGTAATCTACACATGGTTTCTAGTGTTATTATTATTGATCTTCTTATATACTCGTATATGAGTAGTATACGTTAAAAACACACACATTTAAAAGATGTATGCACCACTGGCAAAAACTCGAAGCTATAATGGTTATTTTTTTTTATAATATCAAGTGATGGGACGAACAAGTCGTGAGCCAGATGGTAAACTACACGCCTGTCCATAACAGTTGCACTGCCACTCAGAGCTTTAAATTGCAATGATCTGACACACACAAGTAAACAAACACAGTAATGCTGATATTACTGCTTGGCGGTAGAAATGGGTAAGTTGGCAGTACTTCCCTGGACGAACTTGAAACACGCTTCTGGCGCTGGTGGTAAGTCCTGTTGATTGTAATGAAGCCTGGAGAGTGTAGTAGCCTCCGCAGGCTCAAAAATTTAAAATACAAAATTCAAAAGAAATAATGGAAATAAATCCGGTTTTATAGAAAATATTGAGTTTTTTGTGATCTTTTAAATGTTTATCACACAAAAAATTTTTGGTAACTGATAAAAGGGTCAAAAATAATTGTAGAGCAGACGTGATCGCTTCGGCGATTGGGCAGGGAGTGACTGGGTCAAACGCAGAAAAATGAACCAAAACGAAAAATCGCAACTCAACTGATAAATAACGAAACTGATACATAAAGCTGCGAACACATATGTCAAGGTCACTAGACTAATATCGTTATCTGGCTTCTTATGTATATATTTAAAGTTGAGTAAGTAAAATGTCATGGCATATTTACCAAAATATTTATTTTTCTTTATAACTTCTGCTCTACAGAAATTACATTAGTCATTACATTAACATAAAATTTACACATCACAATGCACATACATCTAGTGAGCAAAATTTTACTTGGATTGGAACTTTCAAATGTCCATTATAATACAAAATAAACATATTTAAACAATAAACCTACTTAACGCATTACAATCTCAAAATTAAAATTGCGATCTTACTCTTATTTTCTTTTCTTTTCAGTACTGCTTCTTCTTTCTTTTGTTTTATTCTCACTCTCCATATTTACGTCTTGCTGTCTTTCTATATTTTTTTCATTCGTTTTTCCTTTAAGTAATAAAAATAATTTATTTCTCTTTAATTGTCATTCTTTTCCGTTTGCTTCATTAGATCCACTTAATTTTATTTTTTTACTTTTTTTTTCAGTATCACTTTTGTCATTTTTCAATTTACGATATTTTTTTTGCCTTTGGCATTCGTCAGGGTTGCCATTTCCGCAAACGAAATTAGTTTTAGTTAATTTTTTTTATTAATTTTATGCACGTTTCAGTTTGTTTGTCATTATAATTAATGTATATGCAACTTTATATTTTATCAGTTTCGTAACGTAACGAAACCGTTAAGAATATCTGATAAATTCTTAAGTCAAATTTTTTTTAACCACAGCATTTGCTTTTCAACTGTAATCTCAATGAATTTAGGAGTATATATGTATCAGTAGCTTTTGATAAATAAATATTCAGAAATACACTTTCATAATAAAACACTCGTTAATCACCTGATAAAATATTTTACAAAATACTTACCTAACTCAAACGTCCAATTTCTTCGCCGTAACAAAATGGCTGTTAATCACAAAGATTAAAACAAGGTTCAAAGAGTGTTGCCAATTTAAAAAGAATATTGTGTATATTCAGAAATGCAGGAGTTTATTTTTAAAAGCTGTGTAACTAACACTTAGTAGTTCGCTACTACTACATTGATTTATTTAGGACAATAAATGAAACCATTTTATCCATGTAAATTATAAAGAATTGAATTGAATCAGCTTTTAGAAAATGGTTTATTATACCTTTAAGGATAATCACTACCAAACTTTGGCAGTATAATTGCTTATAAACGTAAGTTATCAATGGAATGGATACAATGGTCGCGGTAGGACATTTCAAAAAAGTATGAAGGGTATTTCAGCCTCTTTTTTTTGACATTGAAACATTGACTTACATTGAAAGTATTGAATATATTGTATAATTTTACCCTAGAATTAAATATTTCATGGGTGGAAAGAATAAACATGGCAGAAAAGAAAAAGGTTTTAGTCTAGTTTCAAAACTAAATTTTACAAAGAAATTTTAAGTTGAGGGACATGTAAATTTTAAAAAGGTACATTTTTTTTCTAAAGGTTTAAAAAAGGTACGTTTGACCCGACTACGGGACGAAATAAAAAGAGAATAGCGAGGCAAAGGGACTTAAAAAATGATTCAAAGATTGAAAATAAATGGCCAGCAACCAGAGCAAATGTGATAAAAAGGTGGGATGACGATGTAAGGAGGTCACATCGTCACAAACACTCTCACAAAAAGCTCTACTGCTACTAAAACTGTCAGTAAAGTAGACTGCAATAAAATAAAGAAAACGCTGTTAAGTAAATGCACCCTTGGTGCAATAAAGTCATATCTGCAAAATGTCAACTTTTTCGAGAGAGGTTTAAAGACTATACAAAAGAAATTAGTCTGTTAAACGATTTTTCTTGCTTAAATGGGTGAGTTATAAAATTTCACATATACGTAATTTGTTTCATGTAATTCGTTTTATTTTTATGACTTTCATGTAATTAATAGTTATTTGTTATGCAAGGCTGCAAAATTGTTGTTTGCCGCGAGTGCTTGTATTGAAACCTGAGCAAGCGAATATAGCTAAGATTCAAATATAGATTCCTGAGCATAGCGAGGGTTTCAAGACACGAGACGCAAAACAACTTTGCTGCCGAGCGAAAGACACAACTTTTCACCTCACTATAGCGAGGGAATGCTAGATGAAAGAAAAACAGTTGAACTACAAAACCTTTTTTAATGAAAAGAAAAAGTTTATCTTCGGATGCGTTCTGAATTTAGACTTCATCAAGTTTTATTTCTGCATGTACTTTTATTTTGTGTGATTAAGTGAATTGAAATTATTTTAGTTCTTCGACGAATTAAAATAATTTAACAAACACAATTAGTTATGATTGTCAATTTAATGTCAACAATAATAAGAATAAAAACTACGACAAATCGCTTAATTGAACGTGCCATTATCTTTTTTTTTTCATCGAAAGAAAAAGTTACGTGCACCACAGACCATCGCCAAGTTCAAATTTCAAAAACCTTTTCCACGCTAGCGTGCAAAAAACGCTTCTGCGCGCAGATTTCTAATGAGAAAGAAAGCCTTTCCGAGCTAGTGAGGTGAAAACTACTTTTTTAACACAGTTGCTCAAAACGTGGTATTTTTTCATACTACAAATCGTGCCGAAAGTTGGATTTTCGCGGTTTTTACTTTTCCATTTTTTTTAATTTACTGTTGTTTCAAGTCTTAAACATAGAACTAAACATGTTGTACATTTATTTAATATTTATGTGTTTTGTGACGTAAGTCATTCGTCATTAAAACTTATATTTACTTACAAACATCTTATTTGTTTAAATTGCATAAGTGTTTTATAAAATAACGGGTTACATTTAAAAATACTAAAATATTTTCCATAAAGATGTCTGATTGAGTATTAACAATGACCGGAGGTGAGTATTACGCGAGACCGCTTCGCGCCGCGACACTAAAATAGTAATTTTAATGAGACTAAATACTGGCAACAGTAAAGTTGCCATTGTACTCTGAATTTTTAACAGACAAAGAAATAAAATGAGTTTTTTTTTAATAAATACTGTTTTATTTTACTTTTAATGTCGTTTTTTCGCAAATGTGTTAAAAACGTCGTTTGATACACGTGCAGATTTGTCATTTTCACTTGTCTCGAGACTCGTGAATAATGACTAACTTTCCGCACGTGTATCAAAAATAACTATTAATGTATGATCACATGTTGCTTTGTAACCAAGGCAGGGTACAAATTAAAAAAGTTTTAATGAATGTATCGTTTGAACATAAATGTATGTAACTATTAAATACTATTACATCTGAATGTTTGTTTCAAGAGACTACACTTATATTATGATTAACTAATGAAATTTCGTGGTAGATATTCAAGGCGATATTCTTTTCTAAGAGCTTTGATTGCTTTTTAGTCTCGCGTCCCCTTAAGCCTACATAAACAAGCCTCCGTTTTGCTTCTGGAGCACTTAACGGGCAAGAAATGTCTTCCGAACAGCCAGTGGCAATTGTTGATATTGTTCTACTTTTTATGGAAAGTTTTTGGTCATTTTACATTAAATGAGGAATTTGAGACAACAAATTTGAGAGAATAAATGGAGAATACGTATAAAATATAAATGGTGCCACTAATAAGCAAAAGAAGAATATATTGACATTTGAAGAGACTGCCCGTCTCAAGAAAGAAAGTATTACGTACGTAAATACGTAACACGTAAATTCTTTTATCACGTGAAAGTCATGAAAATAATACAAAGTAGCAAAATATGTATATGTGAAAATTTATAATAATATTAGCATAAAAAAGCTGTCGACTGGTTTTTCGTTCGTGGAATCTTTTAAAGCTCTCTCCAGCAAAGTTATAATTTTGCGGATTACACCAAGGGTGCGTTTTCATTATATCTTTGTTTTAATTTTGGTTGCAATTATCGTAATATATTAACCAACGAAGTTATGTTATGGCGTGATAATGAATAAATGACATTAAAAATACGAGTATCAATTAAAACAGTACGACTACACATTTTCACTTTAAACAGTAAATTGCTATACTGAAGTCTAAACTCTTAAAATCACCATATAAAATAGTATACACAATCAATATATAAAAAACACTTATGTGGCATTCCCGGTCAAAAACATGAATCACGGAAGTGTATTATGTATTAAACACTCGATAAAATCTTGACCCGGTCCCAAGAAAACAATTCAATACCGTTACCGTATCTTATAGAATATCACTCTTAATTTAATCGGCCATCAAAACGAATGTCAACACTATTTCCCATGAAATCTGTAAAATAAGGCACCCCGGAGGCCTTGTGGTTTTATCTACCAGGGTCATAGAGGCATACAGCCTGCAATACCCCTACGAACCGCTACGACGATGAAGGCGAACACCGTAGCCCCGGCCTGTGTAGCAGCATTCGTAATATAAATTTAGCAAATAACTATTTTACGTTTTCTTTTACAATTATACTTTCGTATTTTCAATATTAAAATATTACGCCTTTTTACAATTCATTAAAATTAATATAAATGAGTTTTTGTTCAATAATGTCGCAAGTACATACTTTCTTTATCTTGTGGCAAAGTTGCCTGGCATGCAAAAATTGAAACTACGGCGCAATCGTAGCATATCGTGGCATAACGTGTTTTGCGGACTACAATCTACGGATTGCTGATCAATGACATTATTTTGCTAATAACGATCTATTCTTTTTGTAGACAAATGATGTAATTTTTTTTATTTTGTCCCATCCCTTAAGAAAAACTCACTGCAAAAAAAATGATCCTCGTTCAGTTAATATTCCGCACAACTCATAAACTACGTTAAAGTAAAGTATGTTTTTTATTCATGCAACGCACAAGAAATTACAATTGAAAACAATATGCGTACATTGGCGTACATAGGTAATACCATTTCATTTCTTACACGTGCCGTGAGAGCGTCGCGATGCCTGTCCAGAGGTTATTTGTACCAGGTCGACAGGAACCAACAAGAGGTGCCGGTAACCTAAATACGAAAACACACTACTAAAGCTCAGCACACTACCCGACGTACCTACTAGAATTGCAGTTACATTGCCGACTATGGAGTGTGAGTTTCTAAAGTTTCATACGTCGCTGCGGCAATGTAATAAAAATGAAAACGTTTGCTAGTTTGAGTATTACATTGATAGCTTTGTATAACCTATATCACGATGTTTTGATGTGTGAGAAGTACAGGTAGTGAAGATCTACTTTATGTACAGAACTATATGTATTGAAATTAGAGTTCAACAGACAGGGCTCTTTATTAAAATAAATGTTCTAAACAACATTTTTAAACATAAACTTTTTATGTAACTAAAATTGGTTGATGCAGTATTCTATTTTTTTGTCAGTTATTATGGTAAAATACATGAAAACTGAAGAAAACTTCCTCGTAAAAGTGGCCTATGTCTATAGTTGTACGTGTCCTTTAGTCATGTTGGTACTTGTATATAATTTGTGTATAAGATAATAGGCTCTCAAAGAATCCAAAATTGTCATTTAATAATACTAATTAACTACACTTAATAACAACTTAATAATACTACTTTACTGAAATAGGCAACAGTAAAAAAATCCTATGCGGTGTAGTGTCGTACTCATAGCCCCCGTAAAAGTTGTAGCTACGAAATTTTCTCTCGTAGCTACGAAATTTTCTCTCTACGGAACTACTGAGCAAAAGGGAAAACCATGGTGACGTAAAGCTTTTGCTACGAAACTACCAGGATCATATGAAGCTTAAAGCGGTTCATGTAGCGATACTGTAGTGAGTAAAGCGGTCGCCCCGCGAAAGCTAGTGCGCCTGAACAGGGAAGCATGAGAGAGAGTAGGTGCGAATAGTTTCAACTATTGGGGTGGCGAGCGGGTGTGAGATAGAGATGACGTTATGCGAAAATCGGAGGGTTGACATGAGGGACGCTTTAATATATGAAGCATGAGAGCCATATGCGGAAGTCTTAGCAGTTTTCATTTGTTGCGTAGTACAATGGATGTGATGTGTATGATAATAGTAAACTTTCAAATTTTTTCATTATTATGTAGTATTAGTAGTTATATCTAAGTATTGCATACAAAAGTAAACTGTTTTGTGAAGGTTTGTTTCGTTAATTTCATTCCAGATTATCCAAAACTTTTTTAAGAACTTCCAAATAGCACAACGAAAATGTAAATGAAGTCAAAAGTTTAGACAAAGTTTTCAACACACGTGCAAAATACTAATCGCTAATTGTTTCAATGTGTGGGGCTGTGTGTAAGTGTGTGGGTTATGTTCTACTACATCATTTACACGCCGATAGATAACGAGAGAACAGAGATAGCTTTATGATAACAGTATAATGCTGTTTCTGTCTAATGTTTGTAGGGGAGTTATTGAGGGATGGGGAGAATACTCCCTAACTCCCTTCTACCATGCATACCCCATCCTATGCCCCTCGGTAACCTGCGACTACAACTGCGAGTAATACACCTCTTTGTGGTTTAGTTTCCCTGGTACACTCCAAGGCAAACGGTTCCGCGATCGCCATTTTGTTGCTAATTCCGTTTTCAGGCGTGAATGAGAATGAATTAAGAAAATCAGTATTTAAATTTATTATTCCATATTTTCTTATTTAAACATTGATAAATAATGCTCAAAGTAATTACAATGGAACCATAGTAAGAAATGTATAAGGAAATAGAAATATAAATAAGAATGTACAGTAACGTTTAATTATTTTACTTATTTCTATTTGTTTCCTCAAGAATCTTACGATGAAAAGCGAGATAGTCCAAAGATTCTTTCAAGAAAAGTTTCGCAAAAAAAAATATCGGAGTAAAAAAATCGGAACTCGCATTCCATTTTCCATTACCAGGGCACCATAACATTCAAATAGTCGTCTTGCTATCAGTGTAAATGCAGTATAAGTATTGTTCTAACGTTGTGGATCGAACAAACAGTGGCCACCCCTGCTGGCGGTATCGGCACCCCTCGAGGGGCGAGATTGGCTCACTAGAGGGGTAAGTTTACCTCATGTGCGCTATGATGCCCTGGTGCAAAGGGTCACAAGCAAACGCTGACGTCTCGCGCTCACTCGTGAGGGTAACATTAGAGGTACTAATTACAATAAACAATAAGATAACGAAGTAGGTACTTGGTTATTATTTCTAATGATTCTGAATTAGTAACAATACGTCACTAACTTAAACTCAAATTTTGGTTTTGCCTATTTTGTTAGTATAATTCATGAAGTTTTGGTAAGGATGGTTCCACCAATGTACCTGGAATAATAAACAACTTACAGACCTACTTACAACATAAGATTTCAATTTAGTTTATCTCAGAAACTGACGCACTGAAACTGTTACTAAAGTCCTTTATAGAATCTGAGAAATACCTGTCACAAATTCCTTTACACATGTTTTTTTAATGTAATACGATACATGTAAAAAGAAAAACGGGTTTCAAACAAAACTAAAAACCTATTTATTCTTCGGTCTCATAAAAAGCATTATATTTTCTTTACTTGTTAACTAGGTGCTAACTACAATTAAAAGCAGTCTTTATATGAAAATCTTCTAAATGGCAATCTTCACAATCAATCCCAGATTTTATTGCTATAATAATCTTTTAACGTCTTTCGCTCAACATAGGTAGATACGCATTTTCCATCACATGTTATCGTAATATCAACTTTACATTATAAAGATATAGCAATAGTATTTGTTTGGCGTAGCGGGGGATGAAATCCTACCAAATCAAGACGTACCTTTGGCATTAAGCGCCGTGACCTTTATGCTGCCTCTAAACGGGGCGGCGTGTCCGCACCAGAGGTCGATTTTACCAAGATCGCAGAAATTTGCGGAAGTACTACGTTGTTAAGATAGCTTAAACGTGTACTACAGAGAAATTGATACCTATATGGACATCAACAGTCATGTGAATTTAGGGCAGCTGTAGGCGTGAATACCGAGAATAATTCAGATTTAAAGATAGATAAATACTATTTTTAGGAAACCCCGTGTGTTAAGAGATCAAAATCTAATAATTAACGGGCAAATACATCATGAACCTTACCAAGGTCAGGATAATAACTTAACAGAAATTTTTAGAGAAACTCAAGAACACGATGTAAACCCGTCACTACAGAGTTGTAATGCTGCTAACGGCGATACTAGCCCAAAGGAAACGAAAAATACTAAACCGAAATCAGTGACTATGAAGACACGGACACAAGGACTAAAGGGACATACCTTTCGTAAAAGATTTTAAACTTCTATATCAGAATATACGCAGTCTTAATAACAAACAACATCTACTAGAGGCGGCAGTGGAAGAAGAAAAAAATCTGGATATAAGTGTACTGTGTCTCACAGAAACATGGATCTCTGAAAGGAAACAAGATTTATTAAAAATAGATGATTTCAATTGTGCAAAATCGTTTTGTAGGAAGAAACACGAAGGGGGAGGTGTTTGTATAATGGTTAAAAAAGGAGTTGATTTTAAGGAACGTAATGATATTACCGAAATTTCTACAGAATATATTTTTGAAACGTGCGCATTGGAGATTTGTAGCATAAACCTTCTAATAATTGTTTTACATTGGCCAGAAAAAAATCGAGAAACAGATTTATTTTTTGGTTCATTGGAGCAATTACTCCATGTTTTAAGTTCAAAATATAGCCGGAAAAATATTATAATAGGAGGTGATTTTAATATAAATATATTCGAAAGGGGTAAGCTAGCTTTAAGATTACTGGATCTCATGAAAAGATTTAATTTACATCAATATATAAATGAACCCACAAGGGTAACAAATAAATCTTCTACATGTAGGTATAGATTTAATTTTTTTAAATTTTCAAAAACAAACTCTTCTTACAAATGTTATAGTTTCTCGGATCACAAAGGGATCATCGTAACAATTAAAAATAGAATAATAGAAATACAAAAGATTTGGTATTGCCAAAAAAGACATTACAATGAAAAAAATATACAGCACTTCAAGTCAATACTAGGGCAAATAGAATGGGATACTATACTAACTATAGATAAAACAATAAATCAAAATTATAATCTGTTCTCAGAGACACTTCAACAAATATTACACTTTAGTATTCCTTTGAAAAAGATTAAAATAAAAAATAAAAATAAGAAATCGTGGTTAACACCGGGTATTAAAGTATCATGTAAGCACAAGCGGTTGCTAAAACTATTAGTCGCACAAACAGAAAACCCTATTCTAAAAAAATATTACAAAAGATATGAAAAATTACTAAAAACCACTGTATTAAAATCTAAAAAATTAAGTTATATACGGAAAATTAAAGATTCCGATAATAAAACTAAAGCTATGTGGCACATAGTAAGAGAAAAAACGAATAAAATTCTAAAGCCACCTAGAAAAAATATAAAATTAAAAGACCTTAAAAATTTTGTAGTAGATCCTATCTGTGTGTCGAACACATTCAATAATAATCTCAAATCTTAATACATGTAGCCAAAATTCTACGTTAAACGGACGACCAGTAGTCATTCCGGTCCAGAATTCTGTGTTCATCTGGCCTGTAGAACCAATAGAAGTATACAAAATTATTCGAAATCTTAAGAACAAAATAAGCTTTGGTTTGGATGAAATGCCGCCAACACTAATAAAAAAATGTGCAAATGAACTGGTAAATCAACTTGTATTTTTAATTAATCAATCATTTTCCGAAGGCACGGTTCCAGACTTACTAAAAATATCTATTGTCAAGCCGAAATATAAACAGGGTGACCCCACGGATTTAAATAACTATCGACCTATAGCACTTCTTCCAACCTTTGCGAAAATATTTAAAACAGCAATGTCACAAAGGCTCTATTCCTTCTGTGAAAAATACAACATATTAGATGAGAGCCAGCATGGGTTTAGAAAAACTAGATCAACTTAGCTGTTTATAAATACATCCAGAAAATACTAGACATTGTAAATGATAAACAATATGCAATCGGTGTCCTCCTAGACATGAGTAAGGCATATGACAGGGTATCTCATAAAATATTGCTGCAAAAGCTTTATGGCATTGGTATAAGAGGGACGGCATATAAGTGGTTCAAATCATACCTTACAAATCGCTTTCAGTATGTGGAGGTAGAACACCACGACCTCAGCTCTGGTGTCATATCTAGTGTGCGCTCGCAAAGGGTGGAAGTGACCCAATCTATACCACAAGGAAGTGTGATCGGGTGTATATTATTCCTGATATATATTAATGATTTACCCAAGGCCTTGAACGTCACAAACATTTTATTTGCAGACGACTTGTCGGTGGTTTTTCCATGTTCAATGGAATCAGATGTAAACGAACGCATAAATAATATTCTTAACGATATAAATAGCTGGCTTACGGATCACAATCTAGTTATAAATTACACAAAAACCAAAATAATACAATTTAGACCACACCAGAAGACTCCGTTACATATAAATTTTCAAATCAACAATATTCCGATAGAAACAGTAAATAAGTTTGATTTGCTAGGGATAAATATCGACACAAATCTAAATTGGAAACAACACGTACAAAATATATCAAGCAAACTCAGTAGATTTACATATGCATTATTACAATTAAAGAAAACCACCGACACAAGTACAGCAAAAACAACCTACTATGCTTATGCTCATGCTTGGATGAGCTATGGTATCATCTTGTGGGGAAATAGCACAGATGCCTTGAAGTTATTCATTTTACAGAAAAAATGTATTAGAATACTAGTAATTATCGACCCGAAGGAAAGTTGTAAGCCGCACTTTATAAAATTAAAAATTCTGACAATACCGTCTTTATACATTTTAGAAATGTGTAAATTTGTTAAAAAAAATAATCAATATTTCACTGAAGTAAAGGACACGTACTACACCCGGCCATTGAACCTCAGGTATAAAAATAGATTGGCACTACCTAGGTCGAAATTACAAATGTATAATCAAGGACCCTATGTAATGGCCATTAAAGTTTACAACAAAATTCCAAAGGAGATTTCATCACAAAGTAAATATAATTTATTCATCAAGCAACTTAAGGCTCATTTAATAGAAAAATGTTACTATAGCTTGAAACAATATTTTGAAGAATGATTGTAATAATTTAATCCCATTTGCACCTACTGAGAGGAAGAAATTTGTGAAATGTCAGCTATATATTTTCAATTTACTTGCTGCTAATTTGATTTATAATCTAGTCTTTAAAAGTAACTTTAGGTAATGTTTTTTTTTTATTTAGAAAAGAAAAGATATTGTTTAAGTACATATGGTTAAATTGCGGCGCCCTAACAGGGTCATGTTGATACTTCTTTAGCTTTAAGATCATTTGTAACACATGAAAGCAATAAATACTTTGACTTTGACTTTGACTTTTAAAGTAGAATTACTAATAAGAAATATCTTTTCTCCATCTTTACGAGTAAAAAGTTGAAATACATACTTTTAAATTCTGGCAAGACGCGGAATGAAGATGAATCTATAAGGGGTAGCTAATGACCCTTTTTATGAAACCCTTTACTATTTATTTATGTATTTCTAAATCTTTATGTGAATACATACGTACTCAACAAATTCGCTTATTTACTAACAATTTTTAAATCATTATTTATAATAAATAGTTCATTAACTATCAGTGCAAATACTATTTTGATCGAATTATTTAAAAGTAAAAAATACAAATAGTTATCTAGTTATATCTGCTTAAGGTGGAAAGAGATGGTCAGAAAGGTCAGTTATCTTAACCGTTATAGCTACAGAAAAACGGTCCTAAATTCGAGACTCTCCATGAAGTTTAAAAGTAATTCGATTGGCATTCACAGGAATTAAAAAATATACAATCAGCAAGATAAAAAACAAATTTCACACAACTTTTTTCATGCCATTCGAGCCTATTTCTGGTAAGGATCAAGTCTCTATGAGACAAAAATTAGCTTTTAGCATACATTTCGTCAGTAACAGTCAGATAAATAAGATTATTATTGTTTTTCTAGATAGTTACAGAAAAAGAAACGTAATATGATGTGTTTCTAAAAAGAGCTCGAATTGATTGTCGCTTTGACAGATGCGAGCGAATTAATTATCTTTCCTGCAACAAAGAAGTTTTACTTGGGTTGACTCCATTGGATAGAGACACTTTTCAGTACCGTTCTTGAGTACCGTTGTACTTTTTAAAAATTCATTTATACAATACTGGTGTGGGTGTTCTAGGTAGTAAGTACATCTGGATTTAATTTGTTTGTTGACCAGGCAATCGGTTTATTGGTGTGATCGTCTGGCACACTACATATTTGTTTCATAACCCCAAAGACAAACACTAAGAAGTGTCATATCCGGAATGTCTGCTCGTCATTTGATAGAACCACGTGATCGAAGGCAGCATTCAATATAGTCGTGTTACGTGATAATAATAGAGAAACAAACTATCTTAACCAAAATAACTCTTCCATCGTGTACCTATTTATAAATAGAAATAGAACCTCGTATTTAATGTAGACGTTCTCTGAAAAGACACACTTAGTTAGAACTCCAATTGTACACTAGATAATCAATAAAGTATAAACAGTACGAATATTAGGTTCAGATAACAGTGACTTTGTAAATTTAAGTTAAAGACATTTGGAATACAGACTATTTTATATTAAATAGGAGTGGTTACGGAGCGAGGTAGTTGTACGAGGCTAGAATCCTGCCTTTCCCCGAAATTGAGGCAAGACACTCCCCGCCCACAAGCGAAGTGTACCGACGTGGGGCGGCGCTGTGTCGACGTCACGTGGCAACGTTACTAAGGCTTCATAAACCTCAAGAAAATTTTACTTTAGACGCCATAGTCACAACAGAAGGTGCTGAATGATCTAAAAAAGCGGTGCTGTTTTTGTACAAACTTTGCTTGAATTTACCCTTTTAAACTAAATGACGTATTTAATGTTGACTAGCATTTGTATATATTTACCAACAACGTGACCGGATATTCGTAGTTAGTTTAATAAGTAATTTATTTTAAGTGAATTATTTATTTTAATACAGAGGTAACTGGAACTTCTAATTTAGGTCTTTTATTTTAGAATTAGTTACCATAAATCATAGTTTGCTAAAGCCAGGGTGCCTTACCTGCTTAGCCGAACTGAGCGTAGAATTTTGACAGGTTTCACAGAAGTTTTGGAAACGCAAAACAGTTTATTAGATGTTTTATTAGATTAGCATAAGTAATAAAATGTTGACATATACGTATAAAGAGTACTTATCTATAAATCCAATCAAAATCCACCAAAAATAATTAACTCTTTTATCTATAATTAAACCAAAGCGCCTCTCCAAAAGAGCTTAGCTACGAAACCCATATTGCTACGAAGACAGCTTTGCTACGAAGTTAGGGCGGCACGCGTAGCCATTGGCGCCCCTCTTAGCAGTCTTATGCCACTTGCACCCTCTTTCGAGTAGATATATGGTGTTAAGAACATAAAAAAGTGGCATACATATTTTATTTTCAAACCATATTATAATATATAGGCTTAAACAAAAAAATCGTAAGGCATCACTATTATTTTCACATGACAAAGCAAGGTTAATTAGGTAGCTCCAAAAATAGCTGAAATCCTTCGATAATCTTATTGGTGACAGTTGGTGAACAAAGACCTCGTCTTAATTACGCGTGCGTTTGCGTCAGCACGGAATTGAAAGGTTCGCGTGGGTTGTGTATACATTTCGTTCTTTGACTACAAACGTTACGCTCATTTCTAGACATTATACGTAGTTAATTGAATAGGGCTTTTTGATTTTATCACTAATTAGTGATAATAATAATTAACTTCAACTGAATTTTCGTCCATGTAAGCCCACGTGGTTTTCAGTTACTTGAAAGACACCCACTACCGTACCGCATGTGTTGTATATAAACAACTAAGTAATAAATCCAGGAGATCGAGGCCACGTATTTGTGACATTATTATAATGCAGTTTTTGCTGCACCAACCAGTTTAGAAAATGGTTTACCAGTTTACATGAGTTTTTGAAACATTATAATTATGTTCGGACATAATTGTATGTTCTGTACTGGTAGCTACGGGTTGTGTAGGGGATACTTTCTACGTGATCTCGGCGTAGGCGGAACCTCATACATAACATAACATGTTGCATTTCTTTAACTTGCAGCGAAGCGCTCCGCCCTAGCCCGCCCAAAGGCGCTCCGTAGGGCGGCAACAATTTTCCACGGGCGTCGCTCCTACCAGGCTACCACGACATCCTAAGAGTATAAGTTCCAAGAGTGCACCACAAACATGAAAAATAGAAGAAAATAAATAGACAAAGACAGAAAATATGAGTTAGTAGCCTGAAAGACAAAGACGTGAGATAAGTTTCACGCATGCGCAAAGATGCTTAAGTCCAGTATAGACTTTTGTTTGCAAAGTTCATTACGTGTTCGACGCTTGGATTCGGTTGCGTTAAATCTAGATTGAGAATGTTGACAAATGTTCACACTGATTTGGTAAATAGTTCCTCTGTGGTTATTTAGTCACTACTGACTATGAAACCACCATTTATTAGAACAGCTATAAAACAAAAAACTACTTAGTAACAACAACACAACAGTGATTCTTTTTGGTACCTGCCTACACTTTGATACTCATATTGCTAAATTAAATCACTATTACATAATGCAACATTATTATTGAGTCTTTTGAGGCTAAATAGGTACCCTATCGAACACTACAACCTAAGTGCGTAGGTAAGATTACTCCCTAAGAAACTATATATTTAAACCTGGGACCGTAAGACGTAACCGTTATAGCAATACCAATGTGTTTGGCACACACACCACATTGGACATAGAATGCATGTCGATAAGGTAGAATGTACTATTTTCTATTAAAAAATTTCGATTCATAGAACCGCCGAATAAAAAACATTGTAAATTCTATCGTACTTCAATGCATTTTGTGTTCAATTTTGAGCACAAGCACCTATAACGTTCAGTCGCTGTCAAAACCAACTAAGAACTTAGATTTAAACTTACAAACAACAAAGGCTTCAAGCGTAGGCCATGTATTTGAACAGTCAGCTTTGCCTAAGCGCCAAGTCAATGTTTTTTTACGATACTTGTATGTCGCGTATGGGTAGCATTGGTGTTACGCCCACGGGACTCGTAATTTTAGTAAACTACTTTCGTGTTTTTTCTGTAAGATTCAATAATTTGTTTGCTTTACGTTTTACACAAAACTATTTTAAAAGGCACCTGTACTAATATACCGACTACCTACTATATAATTACAAATAATAGCGTGATAGGATAGAATGATACTTAAAAACGCCGACACTGCATTTTTAATTTTTTAAAGAAAACTATCGTTCTTAGCTAGATGTTATAAAAGCATGTTCCAAATATTAGTAGTAGTTTATTTTATTGAATTATTACAATAAAAATATAAAATCAATTAACCATTCCTTTGGAGCCTTTTTTCATTTATAGTTTGTACGACCTTAACCATGTAAAAGTGACGTACCATGCTTACGCAGGCAGCTTGGGACATACCTTCGTATTTCTCTTTACGTAACGAGTCGTGGCATCCGGCGACATTTCACGAACCCATCAAAGTATCGAGCCTTATACGGCACCGTAGGTCGTGACGCGACCAGTGACGTCACCCGCAGGGTGGAGGGTGCGACAGCCGACAGGGCAAGGGTACTTACCCCCCCAGTGAAAGTCGGCTCGGCGGCGTCAGTACAGCCTGGCCCGCTGATCAGGTCGCACGGCTACACATTGCACACACTCTTATTCCGATCAGATAACCTCAAATACCATATACCTGATCAGTCCGGAACTAAAATTTCATTTACCGGACTTCTGAAAAAAGTGTACCATTGCCGGAGTCGGCGCAACAAAACATAAATTTGCAACTGTTCTTCGTGTGAAAATCACAATATTTTGACCGTTCCATATCGATACTCACGGAACTGAACCTGAATATTGCAAATTAAACTTACAAGGTGCAGAACTAAAGGAAGTGTTTAATTAGCAAGCATAATCCCATTACCATCGAATCCACTAACCACCAAACGTCTAGTTTAAAATGTGTAAGCAGCAACTTTTGAAAGTTTACCATTACTTGATCATTAAATCTGTGTAACCGTGAATGACTGTTCTGTAAAAAGTGTCTAATAACGTAGTCAACGACCATGAAACATCTCATTAAACGACTTATAGACTCCAGGAACCCACGTGGATCTTCAAAAACACCGGAGCTGATGCTGTAACTGCACAGATGTTAATGCATCAGCGAACGTGGGCCAGGCATGACCCACATGTAGGATGTAAATGAGGCCTACGACTCCTGTTAACCCAAACTCTTTATTTACAATCTAATTTCAGCGGCGATGCACGAAAGCTGCTAAAAATAACCGGGGTTCGCGCGCTCGCGTCTCGGCTGCGGCCGGTCCGCGTTTTCACTCACTACACTATTTCTGTCTATACGAAACCAATATTTCTCATGCAAAGAATTGTGATTAATTGGTGTGTAGACAATGAAAAAAGTGCGTAAAAAGAAGCTGATCGTGACTGAGCGAGTGTACCTGCCTGTGTTGGTGTAATCAGTGTTTTGAATTAGTTATCGTGCTTCCTGAGATACAGCTTTATAATCAGGTATGTATTACTATGCTTATGTATATATATTTATGAATTTCTCAGAAATCAAATGTCGATATTATTTTTATTTTCTTAAAACATCATGAAATACACTGTTCAGTTATATTTGTTATATTATTCGGTAATTACTAAAATTATCTACGTATTGCCTACCATGAAACTAAGGAAAGACAATGTTCAGTAGGAAAAGCTATTTTTTTTAAATGACGACAAATTCAAGAGATTTCTCAGTTGATAAAGATAAAGATGAAGATCTATTTATTTGTGGAAGTAGGTACAATAAGTTCATCAGATCAGTTCAATACATTAACAGTGCTACTACAACCAGTTTCGTCGAAACATACAAATATAATTAGTGACTGCTACAATGTCGTAAGGTTTTCCGGGAATAAAAAATGTGTTCACAAGGTCAACAGAGATATATGTGTGTCGAGATGATAAGTGCAAATAACTGCATGCTGCTCAAACGAAGATTTGTGAAAACATTTACGACGATGTATTTTGCAATTGTATAAAATTGGAATTATATTTAACTGTTTCCACGAAGAATGTATGTACGTATAACATAGTTTTGGTGTTTAGTTGTCATTGTTGTGAAATCAGAAAAATACCAGCGCTCACTTTCTAAAAATTATCAACAAATTCCTAATTATTTTTATAAATTCATACTGTCGAATTTAGTAACAATTAATTTACCATTCCATACCATTGGGGTATACCCCACGGTAATAATTAATATATACGTTCCAATGCTGGAAACGGGTCTCATCATACTCCACACATTTTTAATATGTCGTCTTTTGATACGTAAAATGCGAATTAAAATTAAAATCCCTGGTTCAAATTAATCAATAACACCTCGATCCACTTCTGTTTACAAGGTATTTAGTGTACAGCTTCTTAAAATGTTAACTGATCATAGCGTGTTCAGTCACGTACAAATTTTATTATTAAGTATGTATTTATAGAAATTCGTAAAAATATAAAAACACTGTACACTATACAGTTGTAACACCATGTAGATTATGTAAAAATGATCATTTTGGTTTGCGAAGTTCATTCTTCCAAAGTGAAAGAAAACACTACCCCAAAGAGGGGCCAAGTTGCTAAATAACGAGTTGCAATAGACAAAGCATTGAATTATCGGTATGTTGCACAAATCCCCACCGGTGAGATACTGAATTTTTATTAAATTTTATTCCACAATCCTCACTAACGTAGTACTTGCTAAGCAGCCGCAGTGAGGATTTGTGGAAAAAATCCCCACTATCCAACAAATACACACATTATTTATTTATATAAACACTTTATTGTATGTACCACAAAGTAAATTACAAATTTTAAGAAACAATTTAAAATATTTGTGTACAAAGACGAGCTTATCCCATAAGGGGATTTCTTCCAACTGAGCTTTATTATTACCCTTATTATTTATTATTGTATATGTATATCAGGTATATTAAATTTGTAGGTGACAAATTTGGTTTTCCGCGCCAACGTCCCGTCAACATTACGACACAGATTGTTTTTTTTTTTCTTGAATTGAAAATGGACTTTTGCATATAAAATAAATATTGATGGGAGTTTTTTCCACAAACGCCCAGTGCGTACGAAGTACTATATTTGTGGGGATTTGTGGAATAAAATTTCAGAATCCCCACCCATGGGGATTTATGGAACATACCGAATTATGAATGTTAGCTTCGAAACAATGAGCGATATTGACTGTACAATGTCTAGAATCGTTATAATTATTATCATCGTTGCAATATACATATCTTATTATGTTGTTGAGGATTTTTGACGAACATGTAAAAGGAGAAAAAATTGACCAAGAAGCAAACGATTGAAAACAAATGTATCTTTTAATTCGGGTTATAATCCTTGTGTAATCATTAGACAAAAATAAATCGGATTAGTAACTTCTTGTGGAGAATCTTACCACGTATTAGGCATGAATCATGCTAAAATAATTAATATTTTCAAGAACCAACGTTAGGCCACATTCTATTTTCTGCGTCTTTTGGAGAATAGACATTAGGCAAAGGAAAATACTGTAAAGCCAAACATGTTCCATTTCGTCGCCTTACTTTCTCAAACTCGTTTCTTAAAGCACAAAACTACTGAAATGCAAAAAAATGGATTGTATATACAGGCTGATTTCACGTTACACTTCCTTCATATTCACACATTAGCTTTTAACTATTCTTAAATACATCCAAATTGACACCCTCGATAAGCAATTTAAAATAAATAGAAAGTTTTGCCATATCCTGAATAACTCTTTACAAGATACAAGTTTGAGAAATTAAGGCATCGATTTGTAAAAAAAGAAGACGACATAGTTATTATATCTTATGTATGTTAGTCCTTCAGTTACATATTACACGAACCATAAGTTGCCCAACTCAAATAAATAAATAAATAATTGAGGGTCCTAAAGTACAAAATTATTACAGTGAAATGGAGCATTCACTATATACATACATATATATTGTTTAGACCCAGTGGAAATAAAATGCTAGTGGACAGTATTAACTTATAATATTCGAGAAAAATAAATTACAAATTTTAGCGACGTATGCGACGGCGGCGACTGTTTCGTGAAAGAGATTTCGTGATATAATAAGAATAAATAAGAATATTCACTTCACTTAATCAATCAAATTGTTTTACATATCATATTATTATGTACCTGTGTTACTTATAAAAATTCAATTTTTTTAAATCATTAGAATATAAAACCCATTTAAGACTAATGCAGTTTTAACAGTGTTCCAAAGTTTCCGTACACAATAACTTCCTGTGTCTCTCCAAACTTTTGTTTCGGAAATTTATAAGTACGATACTTGCAAGCGGGATGATAAATGAGTTCGCTCATAAATATAACGTTCATTTCAAAAATAAACAAATTTAACACTAATAACTATATTTCATGTATCAAATACAACGGATTGCAAACAATAATAATAAAAATCCATTAATTTTAGGTATAAAAACTGTAACTGCTTAAAAAATTCAGCTACATGGTAAAATGTCATAATTGGCTTTTGAGCATTTATAGACTTGGATTCAAATAGTTCACAAATGCATGTATAAATTCGAAAACTTAAAGAAAGGACCATTGAATTGTGCTCTGATATGCATGAAAGCCTCGTAACTAATGCACTAAAATTATGTATACATATAAATATAATTATTTGTTTAAAATAAATCCCATCTATTACATTTTCATGGAAGACTAGATTAGAACATAAAGCTACATAGAAGAAATATTTATATGTATAGCTACATAACCATTATCAATCACTAATAATGCCAAGTTGCAATTGTTTTATAAAAAAAACTTCAAAACGTTGCATATCCGCTTTGGTTGTTACCACAGATAATTCTAGGTCACTATTTTATGTTTTGTTGGAATTACATTTATGTGCCAATATTCAGTGAAATCGTTTAATGGAAAGTGGGTGAAATTCAATAAACCAGATTTAATCCTTGATTTGCTACTCTTAGAGGTGGAATATATACTTCAAATTTAAATGGAACCACTAAACCCATTTTCCAACAAAAATAGTTACCAAAATCTATTCACAAATTTTGGAGTAATCACATGATATACAAAACAAAAAAAATGTGGAAAAGAGTCTCCATTTTTTCAAGTTGGTTAAAAAAGGTTTTGCAGTTGAAATCAACAAACATAACATTTCTTTTGACTTATTTTTCTTACAGATATAATTCGATCTTAAAACTACAATCTAGCACCCTGTTACTAACACCAAAATCTCAAACTACAAAGTTTCAGTCTCAAGACTTAATGTCATTTTCAAACAATGGGTCAAGGAAATTAACTACTTTGGGCCAAATTTCATCTGAAGTGCGACCTTCAAATTTTGATAAAATTCCCTTTTTTTTGTAGAAGTCAATCACAGGGCGAGTAGTAGATTCATAAATCTCCAGTCTGTGTCGTACTGCCTCAGGTTTGTCATCAGGTCGTTGAACCAAGTCTTCACCAGTTATATCATCTAATCCCTCAACTTTAGGTGTATTAAATCCTATATTGTACACTCGTCCTGAAGGTAAATGCACCCATCTATTCTTTACTCTGTCAATTATAACCTCAAAAGGCACCACTAAATTCAAAACAACATCTACAGGCTGTACTTTCCATAAAGCATTGGCCTGCCCAATGGTCCTTGGGAAACCATCTAGTAACCATGATTTATTAGTAACATTTTTCAGTTCAGTTATCATAAATTTTATCATAACTTCATCAGGAACAAGTTTTCCTTCATTTAAATATTTTTTCACCTCCATACCGAGTTTGGTCTGTTTCTCTATATGGTCTCTCAATTTGTCGCCGCTTGATACATGAACCATAGGATACCTCTTCACTATTCGAGAAGAAATTGTCCCTTTTCCAGAAGCTGGAGCACCCAGTATCAACGCCTTAAGAATTTTTGTAGACATCTTTGTATAATTTGACCTTTGACTTGCGTGTACTTTGCACCACTGTTACTACTCACCTAACCTATCATAACATCGCCTGCACAGAGCTCTTTGCTAATACTAACCGTATAAATAGACACCTATAAACTTTATGATCGTATCGATGGACTCAAAATCCACTAATAAAAACTTCCCAAAATTTATTCAAGCACTTGAAATCACCTTATCAACATCGTAACTGTGTTATCAATTTCGTATCTGAAGATTAACTGGATAATATATAAAACAATCCTCTTAAACTATTTTGAGCGGCATATCACGTCTTCTTATAGTTTAAACTCACATTATTTTTATTGAAACATAGAAAAGTCACACAAGTTTCAGTTTCACATCTTAGATGAATATTTAGAATCTGCACAAACGAACGATTACTCGGTCACAGACAATAAAATGAAAACGTCAAAACCATGTCAAAACAAAATGTCTTTCGCATTCACGGATCCCGTTTGAGCTCACTGCGCCGCGCCGGTTGCTGCTATTTAAAGCAGTCTCTGTCGTTACAGTTAAATTTAACTCACATTTAACTTTTAATATCCATCTGTATGTAAAAATCGATACTTTATCGTAGATTCAAACCTTTAGAAATTAGAATTCAAATAATATAGATACTATCGCTTTCATTATGGACATGAATCGAACTAAAATAATGTTGCCTACGTATTAAAACTCTCATATCTGCAGTATTTTTGATTAGTTATATCCATTAAATTCATGCAATGCATATACATATATACAATACAAGAATACAACTCAGGGAGAATCTATTATACAGTTGTTGAGATACCTCTTTTTTGGCTACTGGTTTAACAGGATGGCGCTGGTAATGCTCCCCTGCGATCTGCCGTGGTGGACTACGGTGCAGCGGCACCTAAAACATCTGCTGCTCGCTTCCTCACCGGTCAAACTCACTGCCAGCATGTTAAAGATACATGATATGTGCAAGTAAGCATGTCCTATCCACGTTTAAAATTACAAATAGTTTTTATAATTTTTTTTTAATTTCACGAAAGTTTATCTACATTAAATGTCATAACTTTCAATTTTAAAACATTTGAAATTGCTTGTGCTTCACCTGCGGAGATGTCTCAAAATGATTTAGGCCGCGCTGTTAAGAACAAGTTCAAAGAATTGCTAAACTGCTAAAGTGGCTCTTGGCGGAACACATTGCACGTAGAACAGATGAACGACTGATATGGGGCCAAAGAGTTCTAGAGTGGCGACCATTAACCGGAAAAGTCAGCGAGGGCTGACCACCCATCAGGTCTTGATGCGAAAAACACAAGACTGGTCGTTGTGGTGATCTTTCAGAGAGGCCTATGTACGTAGTGGACGTCTTTCGGCTGCAATGTCGATGTTGAAAAACAAGTACCTAATGCTCAATTTACAATGCCGCGGAACAGAATGAAAGCGAGTTTTTAACCGACTTTAAAAAAAGGAGGAGGTTCCCAATTTACGTTTTAGTTACGAGATAACCCGATTTTGCTAATTCTTTTTTGTTGGAAAGAGGGTACCTCAGTATTGGTCCAATTTAAATTTGAAGAGAATATTCCACTTCTAAAGGTGGCAAACTAGGCGATGAATGCGGTTTCGCGTACTTGGTAAATAGATGTAATTTCACGAACTTTTGAGGTCTGTTTTTTTAGTAGGTATCTGTACTGAGATTATGGTAACTATAGAAACATGTCGAAAAACAAGTCGCACGTCTTCCAGAGATTTCTCGCAGTCTTGGGAATTCCTGATCTAGTTCGTTACACTATTGAAATAAAATTCATTTTGCAATACACACTTTCGTTATAAAAATTTGCTTCCATTCCGTTCCGCGGCTATGTAAATTGAGCCATACTGTTATTTCACCTTTTACCTATGAATTGGGTGTATTACGAAACTTTCGTATCGTCACTGACAAATATCAACTCAAGTCAAAGAAATCTTACACAAAACTAAAAGCAATAAAGTAATCCACATATCTTACAGCATAGGAATAGACCCAGATGACGATATTAAAGACCCGGAGCTGATGAAGGGATTAGAGAACTTTCTCGAGGAAGAAATGACAGAGGAGGAGCGGCGGTATTTCCTCGACAACACCATCAGAATCATGGTGAATCGGGCGCTGCATCTCAAAAGATGGCGCCCACCCAAAGGCCTTATGTTTAGTTTACAGCAACAAAGTGAGTTAATAGAAGAATGATTTTTATAAATAAAATGGTAGTTTCTTTGCTCTAGAGAATTAAAACAGCTACGACTAATTTGTGGTATCGTAATTTGAAGTATTGAAAACCAGAACACCTACCGACTGAATGGTTTGAAAATATAACTTCTTATCTACATGCTACATACGCTTTCAAGGAGAGTAACAGCGTTTACCAGAAAATTAAATATTATATGATAATACGGGACACCCCGATTCGCTATATGGAAGTCAAAAACTTGTGCGATTTCCAAGTGCTTTCTGTGTAGTTGTCGCCTACTGCAACAACGTACAGACAAAATTCAATCGTTTACATAATATTTACATAGAACTTTTTATATTAAATCAATATACCTAAGCACTAAGGCAAGAAAAGTACTGACATTTTTGTGTGCTTTGCTATTTATGTGCTGTCTAAGAAAGAGTTAAGTGAATATTTTTGTTTAATTTTCTATTTAAATTTCAGGTGACGTAACAGAGTTGGATTACAATTTTTTGTCGTCTCTCGTTGCTCATTCTTTCTTTTCCACCTTTCCCAAGAGGACGCTCAAAACTCACCCCACGCTACAAGACTTCAACTTTACACATTTTTTTAAAAATTTACATAGGTAAATATTTCACAAAAATCACTTATTTAGTAATATGCGAGAATTTATTTACATATTTATGCATCAATAGCAATAATACTTTGGAATCCGCCTTCGAGTTTCGGTATCATTTAGATACTTACCAATTTTACAATATTGAAGGCAGCCAAATTAGTTATTACTATGTTCTTTATTTAAAACAATTACGATAGGTATTTCAAAGTAACTATTTCATTTTCATTGCAGAAAATCACAAAGGAATAAATTAAAAAGCTTGCTGCATTATTTCGAGTGGTTAGATAAGAACAATAATGAAGGATCCATCAAAATTAGTCGACAGGTATTTAACGGTTTTAATAAACTTTATCTCTAAGGTCACCCTTACCACAAGCCCACTAATATTAAATAATAATAAGTATTCATGATATTATTATTAATACTTGTCAGGTAATGACCTCAAAGCAATGGTTAACAATTGAGGACTGGTTAGAATGCACTCTACCGCTGTGTAAATTACTGGTGCGCCATGAAGGTAGACCAGAACGCTGCGAGAACGACGATGCGATCAGGGTGTGCTTTGCCAGCAGCAGGATAGGCGGCGACGCTCTTATTGATGGTGAATCACAGGTAATAAAGGAATTCTTCTCACATACATTGCCAGCTAGCAGTAGTTACCCACTTATACAAAAATAGCAAACTGAGTAAGTTTAGGTATAGATATTTTAAAGATCACGAAAAGCTGTGTAGGTAGATCTATTCAGTTTACTCCATAATATAAAGCATTTACGTACGTCCTAACTTTAATTTAATTTTAGGAATCTCTATCCATGTTCATGATGCCAGAACTCCTGCCTGCCATGCTGTCTGTAGAAGCTCTAGAAGACAATGAAGTGCTAAAAGTAGAAGGCGTCAGAACCTTCAGCCGAATATGTGACAAAAAACAGAAGACCAAAATAGAATTATTAAATGAACCAAAAACGGTAAATAAAATTGATTTCTTTGCGCCAAATATTTCGCATATGACACCAGCAATTAACAGAAGGTACACTAACTTGAATTTGTAGATTTTGCGTTTTTAATGCTAAATTATTCAGCTAATTTAAATTAAATTAAAAATTAACAAACTAGTACAAAAAGTAATCATCGTAAATGTATTTTATAATTTATGATGAATAACTTGTAATAGTAACTAATTGTAACCTCTTGGGAAGCGGGTAACGCTAGATGCACGTCGCGTCCGTACCGGCTTGTCTAGAAATCTTTGGGGAAGGCCTATGTTCAGCAGTGGACGTCTTTCGGCTGATATGATGATGACGAACTTGTAATAAAAAAATCATTAATATATATATGAAAATTAAAAAAATATCGCAAATATCTCTTTTATATGTTCTAGTGAAAAGTTGTAATTTTTAAGTTAGCGTAGTGTTAATTGCAGGTGTTGAGATATATCAATATAAAAAGTGGCAAGTAAGCAGACCTTTCAAAAACTTACTTTATTTTTCAGGTAACAGTATGCATGATGGATGCAGAAGACTACAGCGCTCTTCCTCTTGGACAGTTCGAGGAAGACAATGTCCTTCGAGAGTTGAACAAATGCCTTCTAGCTTTCCAACAAACGCCGATGAAAAGTAGAGACAACCCGAGACACGAAAGAAGGTTATCACCTATCGGTAAGTGTACATTCACAAACATAACCTGGCATAATCTCCAAATTGCAAGTAGGTAGTGATACATACAGTCCGTGCCACAAGACTCCTTAACCAACCTCTTGATTCTGAGAACAATCTTACGCAATCATCAGGAAAATATAAAAGGAATTTCAACTTTATTATCTAAAATATACCAGAGATTACTTAATAATTACTATGTAACAGATACATCACTCCCATACAAAATCGAAAATACCTACGTTATAGTAGCCTACTAAATCTCACTAATGACACCAAGCGCTCAGTACGAGGAAAAAAGAACCTAATCAAGCGCTCATAGAGGTATGTTGAGTTGTGCCCCCAAGTGAAATTATTTACTCTAGTACAGGAAACACTCTAGTTAGAGGCCAGGCTATTGGCGTGGTTGTCGGCATTGTGGCCAATAAGTTGTATCAGATTTTTATTGATGATTATTAGATTAGTCTAGTTTACTTACTACAGCAATAAAAAAATACATGAATAAAATCTTTTAAGTCCTTACGTAGGTTAGGTACCGATAATAAAAAGTGAGTAGGTACAATAAAAACAAAGTAGAACGGTAGAATACAGAAAGAAACGATTCGAAAGTCATTTGCTTGAATCTCGCTTACTTTTTTTTATACTTTCAAGTGACGGGACGACCAAGTCATGCGCCTGATGATAAGCTACACGCCTAACCATAACAGTTGCAGTGCCACTCAGAGCTTTGAATCGCAAAGATCTGAAGGGCACTGCGCCCGTCACCCTGACACATAAGTTGACAAGTCCCTGTAATATCACGTTACACTAAAAGCCAAATAATTTAAATTTAAGTAGGTATTTTCGTAGATTAGGCATGATTTTAAATATTTAAAAATAACATTTAACTTCGTCTTTCGGTAATGAAAAAAATGATAATTTATTGTCAGGTTTCCTATTTTTACACCCATCCACTGAACAATAATTACGCGATTTCCACATTACGACGTTTTTTCTTAAGATTCAGATTCAGATTCATTTATTTCTCAAATATAACATTACAGTATAAATTGCACTACATGTCAAAGTATAAGAAATTATATTGAGATCGTCAAAAAGGAAAATTATAAGAAAAGCACACAATAATTAGAAAATTAACAATTCATTATATAATATTGTTGCCATTAAATTATATATCAAATATCATTCTCCATCAAGGATCGTCATAAGTTGATAACAATTATACAAGAGTATGTTAATGCGGTAAAAATTAGAATAAAAATAGAAAATACTGAATTCGTTACAATTTAAAGTCCATAAATTCTTTTACGGAGTATATAGGATTTTGCAAGAAAAGGTAGACATGCCGTACGACCATTTAGATGTGCGTACAACACCCTCTGAGCCACAGACATATATCTTATGTCTGTGCTGTGAGCACTTGTGTCGACGTCGATACACTCAGCGGTAGGCACTTATCGTGTAACCTTGAGCGAGTGAGGGAGCTCTGGATAGACGTTGCGGTTTCGATAAAAATTGATCAGTTTAATCAAAAGACAATATTGTCAGTAAATCATACGAAAATGAATTTTGCTGTTTAAAATTAAGTTTGTATAACACTTTTCTCTCTACTTTTGTACATACTTAGAACCAAAAAGTGGTTTAGGAGGACAGATATATCTTGGGGTACAGACTGTACAGGCGTCAAAGCGATCTGTGCGTTGAAATAAATAATCTTTTTTTTTTATGAATTTTAGTTTTAATCATGAATGTTTTGTTATATTCGTTGGCACCTCTTGAATCCTATCCACACTAGGATCAATTCACTAGTTCAGATCATATCACACTAGGTACACAAACAAAAAAGATTTGTTATTTGCCTTCATGATTTCATTGGTTTTTACAAACGTACCTACCTACTCCAAATAAGCAATTCCTCTTCTTTTAAGGAGAATCCTTCAGTCACACGCCTCCAGAAGTAGAAGCAACAGTGATATTAAAACAAGCATCGTCCTGTAGTACTATCAACAGTTACAACAGCAGAAGTCCGTCGCCACAAAACTACTGCGCTGCTACCCTCAACATAAACGATCCTAGTAAGCAATTTTAAACAAAATTACAGGTATGTACTCTTTTCAATGCGAGTTCCACGTGCAGTAACAACTTCAACAGCTGTTCACATTACGAAGAACGGAAATAATGCAACAATGCAGAAACCCTCGAAAGATCCACAAAAACACTTTTATGACGTATTATTTCTAAATAATCTTCCAATAAACTTGCTTTTTCATTTCTTCAAACAGGTGTAGAGTTATCAAAGCGAAAGTGCTGGCTTTCGCCTGACGGAGCTACCCTAAATAATCGGCGAGGAAGGTTCATAGTCCTAGGTTCATCCGGAGAATGTCTTCCAGTGACTAGAAGTCCAGTACATACAAATCAAGATACGCAAGAAGATAGCTTATACTCGAGCTGCAATTCCAGCGACGATGAATTCCACAGTGCCAATGATAGCTTTGATTATGGTAAATGATTATATGTATATTCTTACTACGAGCTACGCCTGAAAACTTAGGAAAAACAAAAAACTGAAAATCAGCGCTGGGATCGCATTGCGTTTTCCAGCAAATACTGACTTAGTGATCCTTTTGTTACCACACAAAGTATTTTTATACATAGTGTTCCTGTTATGTGAACTGGTTTGTGTTTTAATTTATTTATTTCTAATATTGTTTGTAAGTTTGTTTTGCAATTATTTATTTATGTTTTACGTCTGTTATTCTGTTTTGTGGTGTCTATGTGGTAAGCAAATTATGTCTTTCTTTATTCTTTCAAAAATACAATTACGAATCGAGTTCTTCTTCTTCGAAACTATTTTTCCGGATTTAAATGGCGTATATTTGTTTTTTCAAACAAACCAACGTTTCGGGCCCTTTACAGGTCCCATGATAACGGTTGACTGTTCATGGTCAGTCAACCGCGACCATGGGACCTGTAAAAGGTTTGTTTGAAAAGACAAATATACCTACGCGATTTAAATCCGGAAAAAATTGTTTCATTTCCTATACTATTACGAATTTATGAAGTATAAAAAAAGCTGGTTTATACAACATACGTGAGGTGACAACGCAATAAGAAAACAGTAAAACCTTAAAATGTTTGATGTAATGTTTAAACAATTGTATTCTTTAACTATATAACCATATAATTTTGGACACCAGGCAGCGAAGACGAAGGCCGAGGCGAAAGCGCACGCCCCAATTCATTCCATTACTCCAAAGAGTTATCAACCGAAGAGCGGCGAATCAGCTTCGCAGACCGACTGCGTGAAGCTCTGCGAAGAGAGGCCGAAAACTCATGCACCACTAGCACTACCACCGGCGACTGGTCCACGGATAGTTCTAGCTATGCGGTCGGAGTCAGTATATCTGGTGCTGGTATTAACGATAATGATATTAGGTAAGTGAGAAACACATAAACTTCATTTATTATCATGTTTAAGCCTCTGCGTCTAATGTCACCATGGCATTGAAAATGCTGCAATTGTTAATTAGCATCAAAAAGATGCAAATTTAATAAAAAAATCTTTTAAATCGGATTTTAGCAAGAATTTAACTTTATTTGCAGGGTGAAGCGAGGTGGTTCAGTGGGTTTCGTGCTTACGGAAAAGGAGACTGTATGCAACGGCAATCCGTCGCCGAGACACCGTCCACTGGGCCGGAAAGAAACAGGGAATAGTTCTAAGTATAGCTTCAGTACAGAATACACGTAAGTACCTTTCATTTGCAATAACTATGTACACATGTCCTAAAAGTTGCCCTAGTTGAGCTCGATTAACTACAGACAGAACATTTCAGTTGCTAACTAGTAACTCTCATACGACAGGTCAGAACTAGAAGAAGTATACGAGCAATTCAACCAGTGGCTGAACGACCCCATCGTAGACGCTGAATCAGGGGAGCACAAATCACGAGAGCTGGATCCTCGCGACATGGCTGTGATAAGGTGAGAACTATTTGAAAACTCGTACCAAAAGAAAAGCACAGCAGTCAGTAAAATAACAAACCATTGTCAACCGCAAATGACTTAAGTTGAAGAAGACGAAAAACAATGGAACAACTGGTACTATCAAGAAAATCAGAGTAATGGATGTGAAAACGTACAAGTTAAACAATAAAAGTAAAAAAGTATAGCAGTTAAACTGCAAAAATTGAAACTCGAAATCGTTTGATAATCATTTTTTTGGAAATTACGAAAATAATAATGCAAAACTTAAAACTGACTCATCTAAGTTATATCTCGTACGCCAATTTATTGAACAAATCACACAACTTATAAACAAAATTCAATGAGACCTGCTTAGTCATAGTTTCCCAAAGTGGTCCCCCAGTGGGCGCTGAAGATTCCTAACGGGGCGGTAGAGCCTCGGAAGCAATTGGGGGACGGTGATGCTGTCCAGGAATACTACCGCATTTGAAAAAATATACCTGAATTATCTATATAAACTACACTACGTTTTAATTTTCTTTTTTCCTTGTGATTTTTCTGTGTTAAGTGAATATAAAAAAAACGTGTTTTCAATTATGTGGTGGGCGTTGAAATTTTTTTATTGCTTAAGTGGGCGGTGAGCCAAAAAGTTTGGCAACCTATGTGCTAAGTCATCTAATGAGGAAATGTACTATTTACTACTGTTAACTACTTGAACAAACCTGAATCCCAATTTGGCCCACTGCCTACTGCCTCCGTGGCCGAACGGTTACCATGCCGGACTGCCACGCAGAGGTCCCAGGTTCGATTCCCGGGCCAGGTGAAATATTATATGGCCTACATATATTTCTCTCGTGACTTTGGGTGTAATTTGTGGTTGTCTATGCATGTGTCCATGGCGGCCGCGATACAGGGTTTGCTTAGTGCGGGGCTTTAAAAAAAATCCTAATATGAAATTGGCATTTGCAGTAGCAAGATTATCTATTTACAGATTTGCGGGATCCCTGCTAAAACGTACCCTAAGCGAATCTATGGCGATGGGTACTAATGTAGGCGCGGCGAGCGCGGCTGAAGCAGCGGAGTTATATGGTCGAGATACCAGTAACCGCACTGGATCAAGGCGACTAGCACTTGCCGCCCGCTCCTTGTCGCTTGAGCTAGCAAGACAAAGGCATCGACTTGCTGCACAGTTGGTAAATAGATAGTTTATAACGATCAAAAATCAACCACATAATCATCAACAAACCTTCAGGTACATGAAGTTATAGTATAATGCATTGGCAATTGACAAGTTAACACAAAACGTCCTAAATTGTTAAGTAATCATTATTAAACAATTTTTAACTATTCTAACAATAGAGATACTTTATTTTATTATCACATTGGTGCACGCAGTTTTCGTCAAAAACATAGATTCACATATTTATATGTTTTGACAGAAACGTAAAGTAAAAGAGTCTATACCGGAGGAGATATTAGAGAGTACGCGATCAAGAAGCGTGGAAAACAAAATGGCAGATAGCGAGGGTTCGCGGTCTCTCGATACCTCTACAGAGTCCACTTCTACGCAGATATTCAACCCCAACGTTAGAAAGAAAAAACTCAATTGGGTTATAAACTTGATAGTAGAAACCATAGAAGAGTCAATCGAATGCGAACCCGTCACTCTAAAAATAAAAACCCCTAAGGTCAGACGCGTTTTTGACTGTCGCTAATTTTCAATATTATAAAGATTTAACACTAACAATTTATATAAATATTCAATACATATGTCATGTAATTGTGTCATTCTTTGCTTTCTGTCGAAACATATAATTTGTGTGTTGCATGATACGTAACTGATGTCATAATACACTGTGTTAAAATTACAGCAATAAACCTGAATAACTATTCTAATCTCAACACTATTACCTTTTTATGTCCTCTAACCGACACATTACACGACTTTAAAATCTCATATAACTCCATGTTTAATACCAAGATTTATACACAGTATACATCTGAGAATTTGCGTTCTCGAATCCCGTTATTTGAAGGTTCTTTTCTCTAGCAGAACTCCATGTTTAACACCAACATTTATACACAGTATACATCTGAGAATTTGCATTCTCGAATCCCGTTATTTTAAGGTTCTTTTCTCTAGCAGAACTCCATGTTTAACACCAACATTTATACACAGTATACATCTGAGAATTTGCGTTCTCGAATCCCGTTATTTGAAGGTTCTTTTCTCTAGCAGAACTCCATGTTTAACACCAACATTTTATACACAGTATACATCTGAGAATTTGCGTTCTCGAATCCCGTTATTTGAGGTTCTTTTCTCTAGCAGAACTCCATGTTTAACACCAACATTTTATACACAGTGTACATCTGCAATTTGCATTCTAGAATTCCGTTATTTTAAGGTTCTTTTCTCTACCAGAACTGAAGTTACAAATATGAGTTCGACTACTTTCGTCTAGTAAATCTAAATATTCCAGATTAGTTAAGACGAAACTTTTATCTATTTTATTAATACCGTTAACAGTCGTCTAACACAATACAATTTGTTAATTAGCTGAACCAGCTAGCCCTCAAGATAACATCAGGTGGGTCTTGCCGGCCAGTCGCGACGGGTAACTGGGGGTGCGGACATAAGCAGCGTGGACACCCGCAGCTGAAGTTAATACTGCAATGGTTGGCTGCCAGCGTCGCTGGTGTACCTGCACTCATTTACTATACTTTTGGCAATGAGAAGTTGTTTAAGGTAAGCGCCAGGAAAATGAAGTTCGGGTCTAAAATAATTTGATTCTCAATATTTCCAGTCGTCGTCGTTAAATCGATAATATGATTGTTATAAAACAGTATAATCGAAAATAGAAAATGTTAAGTGTACCACCAATAGGAATGTTGTGTGATTGTCCTTGTTTCTCCATGTATTTTATTTTTACAGTTGGACACCCTCGTACGTGTAATAGTAGATCGAAAATGGTCAGTAGGACAGCTGACGAAAGCAGTGCTCAAATTCGCGCGACAAACCCTGCACGAGCCGCATGTCATACCAGACAACCACTCGCTGTTTGACGAACTCATCGGCATTGAGAAGATCCCAGACGACATATAGCGTTACTATGCGAATGCACATCTACAAGTGCGAAGAAAAACATTAGACCATGGTTTGCGAAATCGTTTATAACCTTACGTAACCTCTTAAGCGTGGTTACAAACCAAATAATTCTTTATTCAATTTTGTTTGTAATGCGAATAAAATACACGTAGTTGGTCGATAATAAGAGTAAAATGGAACTGGGAACAGTGAAAAAGTTCTTACATATAAGTGACTAGGCCCGTTTGTAGCGAGTTTTCAATTCTGTTTATAACAAAAAAGTTATTCGGGGTTATAAGTCGCTCCGCAAGTCGTGCTGTACATCCACTACTATGAACTAATATAAGTAGTCTTTGTTATGCAAGTAAAAGTGACGTTTCACTTCAGTAAAGTCAGTGATGGCGTGTGTCCAACATGATTATCTAATAAATATAAAATATTGAAATCGTTGCCCAAGTTTTTATTATTTTAAATCATAAGATTTTATCATGTTTTTAATCATATACTTATCAAAATGTATATCTAAATATTTTCCTACGAAAGGTCTTGAGAATTCATATCTCCACTTGCGCTTCTTACTTCTGATTATCGCGTATTTTATTTCTTTTATAATTGTCTAGGATACTTTTTTGTAAACTATTTTTCATACTCATTGATGCTATGATATAGATAAATATATATAATTAACTCAATATCCTAGTAATGTGATTAGACAGCCGTGTCTTATTTACAAATTTTGTGCAATTTTTAGATAGTGTTTACTATTCAATAAGAAAGCAATACTAGCATTGAGTCGCATTATTATATACTTCTAAGTATTGCATATTCCTAATTTTCAAATTCGTAAACTTCATAATTGCGCGTTAAATAAATAATATAAAGTTCTCAGTTGTTTTTACGTTATTTTTTATTGAAACTAGGGTAATCAATCGATGCTAATGTTAAGACTGTACTATTAAGTATTCGTTTCGTTTTATCTTAATCAGCTTTCAGATGTTTTACGTACTACCTATATATTTGGTATCTCAGAAGTAGCAGACAGAAATGATAATATACTTACAATGTAAATAGTTGGTCACTGGATTTAAAAAAGTTTTACGTTAAATTTCCAATTTTTTGTATGTAAAACGGAGGGATCCTCAAATATTTTCATCTATGTTAGAAAACGCATTGAACGGAACAATACTAATCTAGCTAACGAACATTTAGCAAATAGCAATAAAATAAGGCCAAAAATAACGCAAAAGAAAATACCAATGCTTTGCTCGCTAATGTAACTTCGTTTTTAAGGTAACCGTATTTATCATAATTATAGAGCAGTCTTCATGTTCACTTATCAATCTATCGTTCACAATGGAACAAAGCGTAGAACACAAGGTCTTCCACAGCAGAATCTCAATGTGTCCAAAGATTTGTTAATTTGTGTAATAAACTGAAATATTCGTTTAGTGAATGCGAATAAATTTATTGCGTCACTAGGGTAGTGTTTGATTTTGTTACTGCACTAAAGAATTTTGTATAAATTCCTTTACAAAATAAGATCCTATCCCAGATAAGAGATTACTCGTATATCTATATACTATTATACTACGCTTGACTACGCAGAAAGGACATTGTCGTAGTCTTACCTATTTCTGCCGCCAAGCAGTAATGTGAATATTACTGCGTTCCCGATTTAAAGGGTTACGTCTCACGGTGACGGGCTCAGTAGCAGTGTCCCTCGGATCTTTGCGATTTAAAGCTCTGAGCGGCACTACAACTGTTATGGACAGACGAGTTCGTTACTTGGTATTATAAAAAACAAATTAAAAATAAGGGTTTGCTATAATAGTCAATAGCTACAACTAATCCTGAATAAATACCAATGATCTCTATTATGATATCATATGATGACTATTGACGACCCACCGAATACGAAGTTTAATGCCTATAAAATATGTATAATGGACTGCAATCTTGGTGTAGCCCTATTTACCTGAAGCTAACAAACGAAAAATTCACCAAGACTTGGCTGAATGGTTTTAAACCTTTGCCTTTCCCGTAACAGAAAGAATATCAAAAACAACAATCAATGATCGATCGCTCATTACTCCAATTACCAAATAACTATGACAAGTTTTTCATTTAACATTTGGATAGTTGCCAAATAAAAGATTAAATATACATTTTTTTTATTTCAAACCTACAATAATGCATTACAAAATTCAGTCACGCTTGCACGAGCCAACGTCTTTCAAATCACTCAAATAAAATAACCAAATGCTTCCTCTATGCTTCCTTTATGTGCGGAGTTAATAACATGTCTGATAATGCTGACACAAAAACCGGAAAAAACATTGCTTCGAGGATAGAATGAATGGAAAATATTAAATCTCAGTTAAGTTGTTAAATACAATTGGAAAGTTAATTGTCTTATTAATTAAAGTATGTTTACTGTTAAAGAGCCATCAACTCATCTTTGATATCTGTAGTGTCCCATACAATGACATATGGAAAAAAAATATATAGCTACAAATTGACAAACATACTTGTAAGACATTATATGACATAACAAGTAGGTAAGTGTTACCATATACTAGCGTATATAATTAGATGACCAACTTCGACATTAAAAAGAACTTCAGTGATATGTAACAAGCATTTGGTCAAAATATACGCTACAAAACCGTATATTTAGTTCCTTTTATTATCACATTACAGAATCATGTTAAAAACATCAAGTGAACTCACTGACTTTCTGGTAATAACAACACTACATCATAGCATAGATAAATTTGAGATTCTGCATTACATTAAGCGATGGCGTCTCCAAAATACCAGTAAACAATAGACAACAGATTTTGTAAAGTCTATATTTTAAACACTGAGTCTAATATAGCACACTTCATATTTACCAAATGTTTTGAAGAGTGTGGACAAAGAGAAGTGACTCACATATCTTCCACTCGCCCTATGCTCTGTTGTATTAATGTCCGCCCTAAAAGAAGAGGCCGCGCATACGTCGTCCCATGCCCTGTCTGTCGTACAACACATTGAACCGATTTACGAGCTGATTGATGGCGTTGCAACCCTTCGTGATCGTTCCCAGATAGGTCATTAGCGCTACGTCGTTGCATTGCTGTAAAACAAAAAAATGCTAATAAGTTAAAGGTTTTTTTAAAGAAAGTAAGGTAACTTTATTCAATATACTTAAGTTAAAAATTCAACTTACGTTATAGAAATGTGTTCGGAACTGCTGTGAAGTGAGCAACGGTAACCTGTTTGAGAGCGCACGCGCTTCCCTCAAAAGCGCAGGACGCGGGGGGAGTGTGCCATCTCGAATGGCGCGTACCGTCGCTAACACGGCTCGCACCCGAGATACTAACATTTTGATTGCCGATCGCTGCGCTGTTAGATGCTCAGCCACTGATAACAATAAAAGACCTTTGTAAATTGCAGCAATACTGTACATTCCAACTTTAACAGGGCTTCTGTAACAAATTTGTTAAGATTCATGAATAAAAGATATGATTAATAAATAAAAGTTGTATAATTTACTCTAATTCTAATGTTAAAAGTTTATTACCGAACGTACTTTGGTAAGCAATATTATTTATACAGATTAAACTTAGTCTATGTAAAACTAGTTTCTGTATTATGCAACTTTAATACACTCTTACCTAAACTATTGAGAGCTGCCTCTCCTGAAGAAACCCTAGCGACATGGTCCACCCCAATCCTCTCAGCCTCTTCAGCAGCCAATGTGTAAGTAAGAGGTGCAAGTAACATTGTGGCACGGCCATTTACTACATCTATCACAGATTCATACAAAACTACTGGTAGTTGCTGAAATTATAAAAATGAAATTAAAGAAACATCATTAGTATTTATTATGTAGTCACCTGTATTCTGAAATTGATGGAATAGATAAATATGATGTTTATTGAGTACAGTGACATAAATCACGTTTCTTTAAATTAAATTAATTTGGATTGTTTACATATTATAACAATATTTATTTCATTGATTAATATGAACTTTTACTACCACAATATTCATATTTTTTGTGAAAATGCTCTACTGCAAAATAGCCATCTAAAACCCAAAACAGAAACTTGTGCACAAAGCACAGCGAAATTCGTATGCTCTAGTGACTCATTCCATAGCTCAAATGAGACAATGGTAGCCCCATATAGCAAACAGTTACTAGTTTGAGTCCAGCCGGATGTAATGTATTTTCTTTGTTTGTTCAATCTTTTATATCATTAATAATATTAATAATATCATTAATAGTTTTTAGCAAAAAAAATTAGACATTATTTTGATTGAGCAGAAATTAAAAGTAGAGTGGAATAGGTGTATTTTTCAGATTTTTACAAAAGATACCCTTGGTAAAAACGGCTCATGTTACTATTGATATCCACGCAGTATGAACAGGTAGACTTTACGTGACTGTGCTCATACTAACTGTGGGAACCAGGATTTAAAAAAAAAAATGCAATTACTAATTTTATATCTGGCTGAAATGACGATTTGAACAATTGAAATTTCTAGTTAAAGTCAATAGTAAAAAGTAATTTTACATCCATCAAACTCACATCTCCGTTTCTTCCAGCGGGATTCAGCATGAGCATGACGGGACACTCATTGATGTCACAGATCTGTCTGTGTACAGCAATTTCCCGCTCTGTGGGAGTGTCACCTGTTGTATACCAACCCAGAAAATCCATGTCTGAGAATACTTGTTTGACTGGAAACAATATTTTTACAGATTGGTTTAAATTTCATTCATAATATTAGTTTACTATAATTGTAAGTAAGAATTTCCAAACGATTTTACAATGAAATTTATAAAATTTATTTAAAAAATCGTAAATATTTGGATTTCTTTGTATTGCCTTTATTAAGCCATCATGCGTCTTCGAGACACATAGTCCGTAACGATTTTGGTAAAAAAAATTATAGACTAAATATGTTTAAAAGTGATGGATGAAAACTAACTGAACTATAGAGATACTGCGTTGCTCTATGACTCCACAATATCAAAATTGTTAGGAATACCTTGTATCTCTCGTATGTCTGTGTCGATTAAATAAAATTTTTACACTGATCTAACAGAAATATTACACTAATGTAAAATATTAAGTTCATAATGCAATTCATGAACAACTGTTGTTTATGAAGAAAATTTATAAATACATTACTATGTATTTATGTAGTATTAATAATAATAATAAATTTTCTTCATATACAACATACATTATAAATAACAAATGAATAAATGAATTGAATTAAATTGAAATATATTATTTAACTGCCTCGACTGCCGGACTGCCACGCAGAGGTCCCAGGTTCGATTCGCATGCCGGGAGAAATATTTGTATGGCCTACATTTATTTCTCTCGTGAGTTTGGGTGTAATTTGTGGTTGTCTATGTGTGTGTCCATCGCACCCGCGACACAAGGTTTCCCTAGTGCGGTGCTACATTGAGTGCGTGCGTGTATGAGTGTATGCATTATTATCATAAAACTATATTATTTATTATTATTACTGTATATATATACACCTGTTTCGATTCTTAAATTATTTCTATGAATCGAGTTCTTAGGTTTTCGCGATTGTTACACATAGGAAATGAAACTATTTTTCCGGATTTAAATCGTGTATATTTGTTTTTTCAAACAAACCGACGTTACGGGCCCTTTACAGGTCCCATAGTCATGGTTGACAGGGGTGGTACAGTCTTCAACCAGTTATAGATACAATTCTATGAATATTCAATTCAATATACTTACATTGTTCTTCTTTCAAATTGTAATAATCCCTATCTATGATAATGTCTCCATCAATAACACTAAAGACTAATTCAAATGAGTTCATCACTTCTATGTTGCGCCCCTTCTGCTTGCCAATTACAGCTCCAATAACTAGAAAAGGGATAATTACACATTTCCATAATGTTTTCACGGTATTAACATACTTAACATTATGAACAATCAATTTTGAAATAGGAGGTATTTGTGCGGAACTGGAATAAAAATAAGTACATGAATGTAGGAAAGCCGATTAGGCAGCTTATTAAATGTTCATGGACAGTAATGGCATTTACCATAAAATTAAACATAAAAATATGACTACATGCATATTACTTGAAAAAAGTAAAGGTTTTAATACCCTAAAAAAATAACAATGTACAGTATGGAAGATTAAAAGACAACTTAGACGTGACCTACTGACTTGCAGACTTGATTTTTTTTATGATAAACATAGTCCACATGAAAGTTTGTTCATCTCCATATTTTTTCAATATTTTAAGATTTTTTGCCCATATTATATACGCATATTGTGTAATTTATACTGCATATTTATCTGAGCCCTAATTATGACTGTCAGTGATAAAGCATAATAATTCTATTAAATCAATTTATGCACTATCGCACATAGAAATGTAGTGATATTTTGGTGTGTAGTAGTACTTATGTTAAGTACTGTCTACGAATGAGTTACGCAGCAGTATTGAATGATTTTTCTTCATTTTTTATGTGTACAAAAATATAATTTAATTGCACTACGTGTTTACATATTTAAACTAACACTATTAACCTGTCTGTGGAGATCCTTCTTGCGCCCGTAGTCGTGTCCAATGTTCAGAAACGTTCATAATAACCAAAGGGTGAAGAGATACAGTGACAGAGCCAGTTGTAGCCGTGGTCACTACGCTCTTGCTCCCGATCGTCGGTGGAGCTGGAGATGTGGGGTTAGGAGGATCTACAGCCGGTCCCGAGGAGGCACTCTCCACTTCTACCTCCATTTCAAAGTCAATTCTGTCCGCGCTCGACATCTCTGCGCTAACAATTAAAACGACTCTTAATAATATATTTACACTAAACTAAAATTATTTAAATTACAAGTAGGTATTTTACAAAATTCATATGAAAATTACAATAATAAGTAAGAAAAACCCACAAAAAATTTCACTACCGTATGACACAATTTTTATGAATTTTTTACTTTTTTATTTTCACACATTTATTTGGGTAGGCAAAGGTTCCACCATACAGCCTCTTCATATAAATAGTAAAAATTCCTTGTTTTGACATGCCACACAAAGTCTGACAAATAAAATCTGAAACAGTGGTAGGTCAATGGAAACAGTCGACTATGTTTATTTTTTTTATCCTCTATGGGCCGTATTCCAGAACTCTACTCAATGCTCATGTCAGGATCTGAGTATAATTTCAAGCACTGGAAATACGACCCTAAGGAAACAGTGCCAGTATTACTCTACTCAAGCGCTATCTACTGTTTGATACCAGACAAATACTGTCCTAGGGTCACTGTATGGTGCCCGTGTCACATTAGTTTACTGTTGGGTAATTTTCCAAAATATATCAAATACCTAAGGGAACTTTGGAACAATTTCTGAAAAATCGGAAAAATACAATCCGAAACCACATATTATGTTTTACGTTTTTAAATATATCTTATGAAGTCTTATATTTAGTAGGAATAATAAAATATAATTGTATAGCTAAAAGCAAGTTACATAGAGTTAGTGTTGGAAAAATTTCCATTCGGAAAAAATAATATTTTTCCGGACATTTTTCCAATAATTTTACACATTTGACGTTGACACATGTCAAAAGTTGAAGTTATTGAACGAAATCGAAGGGAAAAAGTTTTTTTCCGCTGTTGTGAAAACATTTTACACCTCATTTTTCTGAACTGTTGCCAAGTGAAATGATTTTTGTTGACGAAAAAATTGTAAACTTGCTTTAACATATTAAGTAATATATTTGCTAACTACGAACATTATTGCGTTTTCTACATTTTACACCACATTTCTATCTTCGTCCTGAAAAATTACATACACTCCCGGACACATAATTCGAGCCACCTCGCATTTTCAGTTTTAAATGCCCTAAACTTAAACAATGTTTGATTGATCAAAAATTATTAAACAATTTTGAAACTAGTATACTAAACGTCTTTTCCACAAATCCTTGTTGGAAATTTGGATTTGCAAAACCGGGGAAAAACTGTTTCTTCGATGATAACACTACTTTTGTATTCCAGCCCTTTAAGATAAAATTGCGAAGTGGTTCGTATTATGAGTCCGGGAGTATATAAATCACATACGTGGCTTTTATCTGTACAAGTATATTCTATAATTCACGCTAAATGAAATTTAAACAAATTTCTAGACATAGAATATAATACGAGCGTTCGAAATTATATTTTTCCAATTTTTCAGGAACTTTTCTAATTGAAATTTTTCGCAAAATAATCCCACGTATATAGAGTAAAACGAGATTAAAAATGAATGGACCAAGGCGAAAATAATTATGTAAACCAAAAACGTTGTAATGGCTTGGCTCCATCGATATCGTTCACTATCTTCAACGTTCGAAAGGTGTCAAGATAATTATTAATAATATAGATAATTTTTCTGAAAAATATGAATTTTTCGAAACGGAAATTTTTCCATGACCCAACACTAGCCATGCCATGCCATGACAAATGAGATTGTGTTAAGTCATACAAAAAATTCCATTTTTCAGAAAAATAAATATTGTCTTGCATATTTTACCACATTTGACATTGATTCCTGTGGAAAGTTGAAGTTACTGAACGAAAACGATGGAGCCAACAACAAGTGGTGGTATGGTTGATTGTTGAAGGTTTTTCGTTGTTGTGAAATCATTTAAAATCTTGTTTTTCTCTGTGGCTTTTAGTTATACAAGTTATATTTTATAATTCACGCTAAATAAAACTTCAATAGATATTTCTAAACGTAGACATATAAACAGCCTTCCAAGTTATATATTTTTTCCAATTTTTGAAATTTTTCCAGTTTTTCGGGACTTTTTCTGGAAATATGTCCGCTATTTTAAATTTTTCGGAAAATTGCCCAACAGTAAATGAGATGAGTAGCCCTAACTACTTGTCCTTTCTGAACGAAAAAGAAAATTAAATCTTTGGAAAATTCGCGCTGGGCCTTTTTGGAGGGAAAAGTGTCGTTTTTTATTTTGACTTTCAATTATTTTGTGAAATCTAATCTAGTTTAAAATAGAATAGGATAGTGCTATTGTGCCTTAATCGAAGATTAAAACGCGAAATTATACGAATCTCGAACTAAAATACCCGTATCGGCCCGTTCTAAGGAATCCCGAGTCAATCCAAGCACGCCGCTTCTAATTGCCTATCCTCTTTGTGGCGGCCATATTTACAGAAACATAATTAAACGAAGACATGGCTCAAAGGACTTGTATCCAAGCCAAAATTATTAATTAAAAAAAAAATAAAAATCTATGAAAAAGGAGAGAAAAATGGTACTTTAAAAAAAAAATATTATGCTTACTTTGCTTTGCTTGTGAATGTTGTGAATTTGGAAAATGAAGTTGTTTCTTTCGGAAAAATTAAGATTTTCGTTACTTTAAAACAAGTTCCGACCACAAATACGAAGAGTCCTTTAACTTCGGTCAAATTATTGAACAAGAACTACGCACAATACTTACCCAACCTCAATCTATTACTGCTCGAAGATCTCGATGAAATTTATCAAGTTTTGTTGAACTTCGAGTGCAATATTAGCCCAAAGGTCAGCAGATACTCTTTATTAATTTGTATACCTACGAGCTACTAACATGGCAGTATCAATAGCGAAAGTAGTGGGCATCGCCAAAGATGTGTCTCCCTTGTATTATAGAATATTATCAAAATTTCCTCAGAACTTCACGTTTTGTTTCGCATATGGATCAGCAGTTAAGCCCCAAATGGGTACTCAGAATAAACACAGCATGGTTGATCTGATCTACTGTGTGGACAATTCGTACCGCTGGCATGGAGCTAACATTCAACAAAACCCCTCTCACTATTCGGCGCTTCGTTTCCTGGGCAAGGGATTTGTTGCAAGATTCCAAGAGAACTGGGGAGCTAAAGTGTACTTCAACACTCTTGTGGAACTAAAGGAAGAGAATATCACAATTAAGTATGGTGTTATTTCACAGAAGGACTTGATTTCTGACCTGCTAGACTGGGATAACCTCTATGTAGCAGGTCGGCTGCACAAGCCTGTGGAAATCATAAAACAGACCAACAGTTCACACCTACAAAATGCTCTTCAGTTCAATTTGCGATCTGCAGTTCACACTGCTCTCCTCATATTACCAGAGACATTTACAGAATATGACTTCTACTTTGCTATATCTAACCTTAGCTATGCTGGAGATTTCAGAATGACATTTGGAGAAAATAAAAATAAAGTAAGAAACATTGTCCAACCTCAATTAGCAAACTTTCGTGAGTTATATAGGCCAATCTTGCAGCAATTCCATGCCTATGTTGACTTCTCCACTGAAAATGCTCAATGCCATCAAGACACAAACCCAGAAACAAAGTTGCACCACCTGATGCAGCTGCCTATGGTCCCACAACAAAGGATAGTCAAGTTTTGGAACCGTGGTGGTCTTCAACAGGATATGGAAGATGTTCTCCGTGCAGTTGCCTATGATATTGACTGTGCAGTTATACTGAGACAAATACTCAAAGATCTGGTTTGGCAGTCAAGTGTCAGACAATCTTTGAAAGGGATACTTACTGCTGGATTCTTAAAATCAGTTAAATATAGTGCTAAGAAAATTGCTAAAATGTTTTAAAAATACAAATGTTTTACATACCTAGTGCAATAAGAAAGAAGTTGTACAGAAATAAATGTCTTATGTGTAATCAAATAGTTGATTTTAATTTCTAATATTACTCCTTTTTTGGTTTTAGGTTCCAATATGCTTTCTGATGAATCAAGCAGTGATTCAGAGACAGGTAGATTCAAAGGGCGCACATCAAACCAGGAAGCCCAAACAAAGAGTTCTAATCAAAAAGAAGACTCTCATAGGTCATCAGGAAGAAGCAGAGCATCAGAAAATGATAGATTTCGCAGAGAGTTCGAGAGAAGAAGGGATGAAAGAGAGCGATATGAAAGGCGCTCTAAAGAAAAACAATGGTTCTCGCGACATTCTTCAATAAAAAGAAGACATTCTAGAGAAAGAACTCCTCATAGACGCTCCAGGGAACGGAGCTCACAGCATAGATCAAGAGAAAGACCAAGACATAGCGACATTCGGAATAGATCTAAACCAAGAAGCAGCAGCAGAGACAAACATAGACACTCCAGGTCCAGGTCGCATAAATCACCAGAACTCAAAAAAGAATTAAAGGAGGAAGTCAAACATTATTCTCCTCCTACACATAAACAAGTGGATAAATTTGATAGAAGATCAAGAGATAAGTCATCCTCACCTGAGCACAGGGGAAAGAGATCCGAGATTCATAAACCTGAACCCATACCGCTGGAAAGAAAAAAAAGTGATAGTCCAATTATAGTAGAGGAACATGCTAGTAGTGATGAATCAGTAGAAGTGCAACCTGGCTCATATTACAACATGATACCAGCTGTAGTTAAGGATAAAATAGAGGAATCTCCTTCGGTTATTAAACAGAAGTCAGAATCTAGTGAAATAGACTCATCCGATGATGAAAAACTCAGGGCCAAACTTTTGAATTTGGAAAAAGAACTCCAAAAGACCAGAAAGAAAAAGCATAAGAAGAGACATAAACGAAAAAGTTCTAAGTCCAGTAAAGACAGGGATCGAGATGCTTCCGCTGTCGAAGTCAGTAGTACCACTGACATTGACAAGATTGTCCCGCATACACGAACTGATATCATGGAAGTATCCTCAACACAGAAAAGCAGTCAAAAGGAAAGTAGCGAAGAAGGAGAAATAACAAGTGATGATGACTCTCAAGATGAAATTGCAATTGATCCGACAGATTTAAGGCATAAATTAAAACGATCTAAACATGATCCTAGCATTACTCAGTCGTCATCTAAGGAAGATATGTGTGGTCCGGCGCTGCCACCACAATTAAAGAAAAAACACAAACGGAGCTCATCACGCGATGTCGAAGGTCCGGCCCTGCCGCCTCATTTGCAGAAGCATCGGAATATTGGTAAGTTAAGAGGGTTGCTACATTATTTTTCTAATTATTAGTCAATATTTATTTTAACGACTAAACATTCTTCCACAGGGCCATCGATTCCCGATAATATACGGAAAGGTTTAGCAAATCCTGAAAGAGAAGTAATTGTAACATATGAAAGTTCCGATGAAGACATTGGCATAGGTCCATTGCCATCTGGCACCGAAAGTAAATGGTCTGAAGCACACAAGCGACTGGAAGAGAGAGCTTTGGATATGAAAATTAGGAAATTAGATGGACACTCGCTACAGCAAACAAATGTGAAGTCTCGCGAACAGTGGATGTTGGAACTGCCAGAAGCCAAAGCTAAATACTTGGGCTTAGAAGCTAGAAGTTTCAGAGCTAAAGAGGGGCCTGATATGTCAGATAGGTATATAGATTTTATCAATACAAGCTTATTTTTAAAATTAAAACTTCCAAATGTTATATGTTTTCTTTTTTACTCAGGTCAAGCTGGACAGACACACCAGAAGACAAGGCTCTCAAGGCGGCCGGCATTGTGAAAGTAGAGGACCCAGATGTAGTCTTACAGCGGGAAGCCAGAGCGCGTCACATCGAATCCAGAGACGAGGATCAGGAACGAGCCGTCAGGTAAGATTCAACTTGTTGACAGACCAAGTATTTGCCACACGTAGGACGACGATTTCTCATTTACATTAACGGCACATACAGGGTTTAATCATAAGTGTGCCCAGGCAATTATTCCATAAATATAAGAGATATCAAAAAGCTTTAAACTGATATCGAAAGTAGTTATCAATAAATCGACATCAATAACTTTTTTTAAATAAAACTAGAAATACCCAAAGTTTTTACGTTAAACGATCCCATACATTTAATATCACATCCGTAGGGGGGCTTTAGTTGACCTACTTTAAGAGGTAACAATAATAATAATAATATAATAATATCTTTATTCAAAAAAACACCTAAACTTTGAATATAGCACAGAGAAGAATTTTACAGGTTCGAAATGCAAACAAAATAAAA
>NW_020653945.1:14014938-14178976 GCF_003589595.1 Hyposmocoma kahamanoa
CGTGCGTGCGTGCGTGCGTGCGTGCGTGCGTGTGTGTGTGTTTGCGTGTGTGTATGTGTGTTTGTATGTGTATATAAAATCCAAAAGTAATTGCGTAAGTAATCATATTTTAAGTAGTTCCTCTGTAGCCGCGTAGTCGAGAGTCTTCAGCCAATTTTGCAATTTAGACTTCAGTTCGTAACTAGATAAGTCAACACAGTTGTGAATAAGTGTACAGATAATAAAACTGCTATAAACAAAGTAATAAAACTATATTTGAATAGAATAAAAATATAGTGGCATTGCCAATTATCTGGTCAAGTTTAAATTGTAATAATTTAAATGAATAAAATTTGTTTTTTTTTTTAGTACTCGGCTCAGTTTCGTGTAACGAAAAAAACGGGACAGCAGAAGTTGGTCAAACTCAATCAAATATTTTTCATACAAAATGCAGTTTATAGCAGTTTTGTTATTTGTAAACATATTGTTACATCTAAAAGTAGGTCAACTAAGCGTCTCTATGAATGTCATATTAAATGTGTAGGTTCGTTTGATGTCAAAATTTTGGATATTTCTCATTATATTTCTAGTTTTATTTTTAAAAAGTTATTGATGTCGATTAACTCAGGTAACGTATTTTCTATATCAGTTTAAAACTTTTTGATATCTCTTTATGGAATAATCGCCTGGGCACACTTAACGATTACACCCTGTATATACATCATACCTGTACATACATAATTTACCCACATACACCCAACTGCCGGCCACAGGTCTCATCTAAGGCGAAGGTTTAAGCAATAATCCACCATGCTTGGCAAATTTTTACACATCTTCAAAGAGTTTAGTTAGTAGTTTTAGTAGAGTAGTTAAAAAACAGATAGTCGTCAACCACATGTTAAAAATGTGAAAATATTCACTCTACCGTGCGTATACATATTGGAAATTTTACTTTCCGTAAAGCGTAGTCTTAATTTATTTGAATTCGTCACTCGGGCGCGCTGTCCTGGAGCGCGGAGGCGACGGCAAGCCAATATGACCACATCCACTCCTTCCTTATATAGTGGAAATATTTTTAGGTCTTTACTTGAGTTACGTGCCTGCGAGTATTTGCGAGTGCGTGAGAGTGTGTGCGAGTGCCTGTGAGTGCCTACTACGTAGGGCGCACTATAAGTTTCCGGAACTGGCCACTTACATAAACAATATTTAAAAAGTAATTACAACATTTGAAAATTGAACTCTTTGGCTGTAGAATACAGTTTGTTTCATTTGACTGTTGCTTGGTTTTACATTGTGGTGTCATAATTGGTTGTCTACATCACCATGAATTTAACTCGTGAAAATTTTCGTAGTATGATTTTCTACGACTTTAAGGGTCGTATTCTAGAAGTCTATTCAATGCTCAAGTCAGGATTGCACTGGCAACACAAGCACTGGAAATACGACCCTAATGGCAGGGACTTGAGTATGATTTCTAGTGCTTTGAATCATACTCAAGTCCTGACTTAAGCATTGAGTAGAGTTCTAGAATACGACCCTCAGTGTAATTTAACAGCTATGCGGAGTTTCGCTCGGCTTCAAACTGCTTTTGGCGATGAAACACCATGCAAGAAAACTATTTATAGTTGGTTTGCAGAATTCATACGCGGTCGTGTGAATCTCAGTGACGATTTTCGTGATGGGGGGGACCATGTCCGGTCCAATGCTGTGAACAACAAAAACATCGATGCTGTGTGCCGTAGGATCAAAACAGACAGGCATGTGACATACCATGAAATTCGGGCATCTTTAGGCATAGGCATGAGCCAAATATAATCAATACTACTCAAACATTTGGGTGTGATAAAGCTGTGCTCTCAGTGGATCCCAAAAAATTAGACTGAGGCTCAAAAAACGTATCGCGTCACTTGATGCAATGCCATACTTGCCAGATTCAACGAAGGGGCGTCAAATTTGGTGTGGGACAGTAACAGGTGACGAAACATGGATTTATAGTTACGATCCCGAAACATAGCAGCAATCGAGCATATGGGTCTTTCGAGATGAGCCGAAACCAACCAAAGCGGCGCATGCAAAGTGCCCCTAAGCGGATGATAGATAGATAGATAGATAGATAACACGTTTATTCAGCACAAATACAAACAGAAACAAAACATTTACAATCACTTCACAGAGTATAACATAAAAGCACATAGAACATTCATTATTAATTTTATACACATTTATACAAAACACACATTGCGAGACAAAACAAATACTGTGAGAAAAACACACAAATACTATAACAACTGATAAAATTTTAAAATATTTATGACTACAGTTTGTGCTGAAATGGCCCTGACTCAGCATAAATACTGTAGACCAAGAGAAGGCAAACAGTGCTGATTTTCTGCCAGTACCATACCTATGGTGAGCGATCGCAGCCCAGCAAGCCATGCCACCAAAGTGCATCACACGCAAATATATATACCTAACTCTAAATACTATATATATATATATAGTATTTAGGGTTATATATATATATATATATATACCAAGCAACAGTGTAAGATGTAAAGCAAACAATGTAAATAGTGTAAGTAATGAAGGTAAGCAATATAAATAATAATGTAACTTTACAAACATAATATTAAATTATAACACTAGCCACCAAATATGAGTATGTATAGGTACAGAAATTTAAGTTTACAGGTATCAAACGCATTGATTAGGGAAATATTTATGATTGCTTCTTTTTTTAGTAAAACTGGACACGTGGCTATTGTTGCTTTGGAAAATCGTTTTACCGTGAATAGTGATTGGTACACAACTATTTGGTTGCCGGAAGTTATTGACAAACTCCGTAAAAATAACCGTAAACGCCATATCATCTTGCACCACGATATTGCCAGTTCTCACTCGGCCAGACAAACAAATGAATTTTTGAAGGTGAACAACGTTGACCTTATGAGCTATCTCGCGTACAGTCCCGACCTGGCACCTTGTGACTTTTATTTATTTCCAAACATTAAGTACCAGTTACGCGGTCAACGATTTTCATCACCTGAAGAGGCTGTCGAGAAAATATTTTTCAGAGATTGTCACGGAGGAGTGGCATAAATGTTTTCAAAATTGTTTCATTCGTATGAAAAAGTGCATTAACGCTAACGGAGAATAGTTTGAGAAACAATAAATTCATTTCTGACCATTTATAGTACTTTTTCTTATTCGTTCCAGAAACTTATAGTGCGCCTCACGTACTAACTACTATGTACATAACAGCAAGGCGCTGTCTGCACGCGCGCAAATGTGTGCGTGAAATACTAGGGCTACCTTTCTACCTACTTTCTCGCACGCAGGCACTTGTAGGCACTCACAGGTACTCGCACGCACTTGCAAGCACCTAAATCAAGTAAAGACTTGAAAACATTTCCACTATATCTGGTGGAACCACAGCCTTACTGTAATGTTACAAATTGTATCATAATTGCGCATTGGTAATGCTCGGTTCTTCTCACTCACCGATGTAATGCTCGAATCTGAACTGACTGTTACATTACAGGCGAATGCTCCCGATGAGAGAGCGAGTATTGTTACAAATTGTTTCATTACAGGTTGCGTATTGTAAAGCTCGGTTCTCCTCACGCGCCGATGAAATGCTCAAATTCGAACTGTTACGTTACAGGCGAATGCTCCCGGTGAGGGAGCACCCTAATAATTACAGGTTTCTTACCACGGTGTCTATTTTTGCTATTATACTTATGAATGAGGAATATCTATCTAACTGTAAGTTACAGCCCTTAACTCACGGACATTAAACAAAATACATCATACATATTTATTTAGCTTTAATGGCTTTTACGATTTAACTTAAATAAGCGTCCAGGGCGCGCGAGCGAGACTGGCTTGTCTTAGGTCTACGCAGCGATCGCGCAGTTGTATTATTCCGAAGAATATAATGCTGTTGCCTACTAAATAGAATTCAGATTCGCCATTAATGTACGTGAAAGCGCGGTAACTGGGCGCTCGCTTCGCGGCGGCCGCGCGGAAGCTTTCGCATCGTGTAACTGGGCGCTTATAATACGCATATCCGATACACTTGATGTTTTTTTGTTTTATCATCCAAAATCTTATGTCTATTAGGAAGCATAAGAAGAAGCATAAAAGAGAAGAAAGCCTATTGGAACTTCATCAGAAGAAATTGAAGAAAAAGAAAAAGGTGAGCTTTATATAATTGCCCTTTCTGTAGTTTTGATAATAAAGTAATATGGTCGAAGAACTCACATTTCCTTTTGGGGAGGTTTTAAGTTCGTTTTTTTTAACATTAGAAATGAAGTAAACGAAGAAGCAGGGTTTATAAACATTTTTCTTCAGAAATTTATAACATATCGAGTTCTTAGGTTTTCGCGATTGTTACACATAGGAAATGAAACTATTTTTCCGGATTTAAAACTTCTTATATTTGCTTTTTCAAACAAACCGACGTTTCGGGCCCTTTACAGGTCCCATGGTCACGGTTGACTGAGGTGGTACAGTATTCAACCAGTTATGTCTAATATTGATGCAAACCACCCTATTTTTTCACTATAGTTACAATAGTTATTAATTAAATACCTTATTTTTAATTTTACAAAGAAAACATTTCAATTTACGCTATATTAAGTTTTACAAATTATTTTATTGAATGAATTTTTATTAAGTTCAATTTATTATTAATTATTAATAGAAATTAGAATAAACTAAAACATATTAATTAGTACTGCAGTCTTATGTCTGTTTGGGATTTTTCATTAGAGGAAATACTGGATCCCAAACTGGTGGTACGGAGAAACCATCTTCCCTGTTGAAATTAGGATGTTTTTTAATTTCAATGGCCTCTCGCAGCATCCTGGGTAGACAACGGACTTCTTTTGCAAGGACCTGGGGTTTGTCAAACTTCATTGAATGTGTAGGTTTATTCATGACATGCTCGCAGAGTGCAGACTTGTTTACGCGACGGTGTTTGACATCAGCTATATGTTCTTTGACGCGGGTACAAATACTTCGCTTTGTTTGTCCAATATAAGAGAGTCCGCACTCACAGTCAAGCTTGTAAATTCCTGCATCCTGTAAGGGGATGTTACATTTCACGGGTCTCAGGAACTGAGAAATCTTCCTCAGGGGCTTGAAATAGGTCTTGATGGATGCGCGCCTGAGGACTCTTCCGATCTTGTCTGTAACACCTCTCACGTAAGGTAAGATGGCATTTCTTCGCTCGCATTTTATCTGCCTCCGTGGCCGAACGGTTACCATGCCGGACTGCCACGCAGAGGTCCCAGGTTCGATTCCCGGGGCCGGGAGAAATGTTTGTATGGCCTACATTTATTTCTCTCTTTTTTGAGTTTGGGTGTAATTTGTGGTTGTCTATGTGTGTGTCCATGGCACTCGCGACACAGGGTTTCCCTAGTGCGGGGCTATGTTGAGTGTGTGCGTTATTTATATTTATTAACACTTTTTTAAATATTGGTTTTACGGCACAGCAAACTTACAGTGTTTAGTGTCGGTTAGATATTATTTAACCAATACAAAATTAAAATATACGCACTGCTATTACAATAGTGTCGTAACTCAAAATACATGAAATTCAAGATTATACCATTTCTGAATGTAAAATTTGATTCTCTACACGTCAATAAAACCTTCGTTAGAATATTGTAAGAAACAATTAAAATTTATCTACTTAACTCCAAATGAGACATCCAAAATCAAAATCAAAATCAAAATAATCTTTATTTCATAGGTAAGCATTATTACACTTGAAATCGTCACAATGGTTAAACTCTACCGCTCATTCGTAAGGCAGATTCCCCTGAGAAGAATGAGCAAGAAACTCTAGGGGTTGCTCTTTGTAAATAACATTTACAATATTTTTTTATTTGAAACATCAGATTGAGACTACCTCCATGAGCTAAACGGGTTACTACCACGGATTTTTGTCATCCAAGTACGCAGAAGTTGTATAATAACCTTTAGTATAAAGTTTTTGTTTCACTATAGTTTTAAACCTCGTGAAAGGCAAATTTTGTATATCAACCGGAATCTTGTTATAGAAGCGTATACATTGCCCCTTAAATGATTGTTTGACTTTGTGAAGACGACTATCAAGAAAAGCTAGTTTATTTTTATTCCTCGTATTAATGTTATGTCTGTCACTATTTTTCATAAAGAAATTACTATTCCTTTTAACATAAATTATATTTTCATAAATGTATTGTGAGGCTAGTGTAAGAATGTTAATTTCCTTAAACTTATCTCTCAAAGATACTTTGGGGCCCAGATTGTAAATTGCCCTAACTGCACGTTTCTGCAGGACAAAGATTCTATTGATATCGGCGGCATTACCCCAAAGCAAAATGCCGTATGTCATTAGACTGTGAAAGTAGCTGAAGTAAACCAATCTAGCGGTTTCGACGTCTGAAAGTTTCCTTATTTTTTTAATCGCGTACACTGCAGAGCTGAGCCGTTTTGACAACTTACTTATATGGGGACCCCATTGCAATTTAGCATCTAACGTTATACCTAGAAATACAACTGTATCCACAAGATTCAATTTTTCGTTTCTAACTACAATGTTTGTAACCGTCTCTCTAACATTGGGTAATGTAAATTTCACACAATTTGTTTTTTTCTCATTAAGAAGTAGGTTATTAACAGCAAACCAATCAACTACTTTAGATATAGCATTGTTCACATCGTCATAGGAACATTGGTGCCTTTTAACTTTAAATAATAAGGAAGTATCATCAGCAAACAATACTATCTCATGTTTTATACCCTCCATAAGGCTAGGTAAATCATTAATATAAACTAAAAACAAAAATGGGCCTAGAATTGAACCTTGAGGGACACCCATGCTAATTACAGACCCTGACGATCTCGTACCGTTAACATCGACCCTCTGTACCCTACCACGCAAATACGATTTAAGAAGGTCGAGATCACGTCCCGCCACACCATAATGGCGAAGTTTCCTGACCAGTGTATCATGGTGCACACAATCAAAAGCCTTGGAAAGGTCACAGAATACACCAATAGCATCATGTGAGACTTCCCATGCATCAAATATATGATTAATCAACTCTACACCAGCGTCGGTTGTAGAGCGACCCCGAGTGAAACCAAATTGTTTAGGAGACATTAAATTATTACTATAAAAATGTGCACACATCTGATTTAGAATAATTTTTTCAAATATTTTACTGAGAGTTGGTAGTATTGATATAGGTCTGAAATTGGTGGGGTCAGAAATACTACCAGATTTGAAAAGTGGAATAACTTTACTTTGCTTCATGAGGTCAGGAAAGACACCATCATCAACACATTTATTAAAGACACAGGCTAAGTAAGGCGCAATACAATCAACTATAGAACTAATTACTCTGACTGAAAGACCATCAAGATCAGCAGTATTTTTTATATTTATAGACTTAAAGGCTTTAACAATATCGTTTGGAAATACATGACGGAACCTTAAATTAGTGATACTAACTGCATTATTTTCTTTTAGTAAGGATTCACCGGCCGTGGGAGATGAATTTAACGAATTAGTAGTCAAAATTGGAATGTTGGTAAAAAAATTTTCAAATATTTTAGCAACTTCTGCGTCTGTGTTTACAATTTTGTCATTAAATCTTAGTTGAAAATCTAAGTTACGAGGTTTGAACCTTCCAGTTTCGCTATTTATAATATTCCAAGTCGTTTTTACTACATTCGCGCTGCTTTTTATTTTATTATTAATAAACATTGCTTTGGCTGCCACACAAACACGTTTAAACATTTTCGAATATTTCCTAACAAAATCATTAAAACTGTTACTAGTGTTATAAGTTCTTTCATCGTATCCCTTCCCTTATGTCCCATCGTATCCCTTATGTGAGTTAGTTCTGGGCAAAACAGTCCTTACTCATTACTCAGTTCCCTTTTATTTTTAAATGTATTTGGCAAGTAGTAAATTGTTTAGATTTCAGTAATAAACTCTAACCTATATATAAATTTTTATAATCTTTCACGGGAAATGAGTAATTCGTTTTTCATTGATTCTAAAAAAATACACTTTTTCAGTTAATACACTATTGTATAATACCGAATACCATACCAACTACCGAATGCTTACATTCGGTAGTGTAATTATATTTGATTTTTTTAATTAGTTTTATTATTTAAGGAAATTGTTAAAATTTTAATTTATTGACTATAAATAGGAAGTAATTTTAGACACATAATTATTTCTCCATATTTTGTACCTAATAAGAAAGAAATAACTTCATTAAGCACGAATTTCATCTTCTTCCTACAAGAATGCCAACATAATGGCAGGTTTACCAACAATCAAAGCTATCGAGCTTTTAAGGAACAAAGTAAGCGTTTGGGGAACTCATGGTACACCAATTATCGAAAACTATTCGGTTGTCGTTTATACGCTAGCAAGTTTAATTAAGTAATTTACTATAACAACTCGTGGTAGTGCTACAGAACGAACCGACGTCAAATAGCTCAAGAGTCTTCACCATTGTTAGCGATGCGCTCATTGTTTAAAATAATATAGTTTAAATTTTAGAAAATATGGTACATTTAGTTTGTTTGTTTTTTTGTATTCCACCTTGTTTTTTTTTTAATGCCAACCGCGGCGAAGCAGTCCGCTACTACTCGCGAGTCGTACCGCACGGCGTCATTTGTAAATCGCCATATTTTTTTTAAAGTAATTTCACTTTGCTTCAGGACTAGTGATTTTTATTCCTCGCGCTAGTTCGTACAACCAGTTTCAAAGTGGTCATTCATTTTATTAGATTATGTACCATACGTCACCGCCGAATATGGAAACACGCAGCGCTAAAGAGCGCCGGTTGCGAGCCAAAAACGTGGCACTCAACCGCGAAGAAAGGGTGTCCCAGAATAAACAAGCCTCCGGTTCTAAAATCGCTGTGAAAAAAGTGCCTACGTTTTTATTAAGTTAAAATATTGCGCCCGGTAGCATAAAATCGGAACCCATACCGACACACACGTGCCTGAGGTAGTCAAACCTACCACTTCTTGCGCCAGTAAAGCTCCAAGCCGCTAGGGCTCCCGAAAATCATCAGCATCTAAGGAAGCGAAACGAAAACAGTTGCTTTTAGATGCCGCGAAACTGAAAGCTACCATTCAAATTGACCTTATCCACAGACCACATAAATACTATTAACCTCATCGAAAGGACTTTGGATGCGCAATTAGCAGCACTCACCGACGAGGAAGGACCTAGATAAGTACTGTTCACATATCGATGGCAAGGAGTCTCTTCGTAATGAAGTAGTAGAGTGGGTCGAGCACCAGAGCGACTGTAAGGAACCGCCTGATGAGCAGCAAGCCCCCGACAATGGAGTCATGCCGGGCGAGCTGCACATTCCGGTCCTGGCATCGACTCCCGTGCCCGCTGTGCCAGCTAACGTAATATCGCGCGCTGTCGGTCCCGCACTGGCTATGGAATATGCGCCCGGTAGCACCGTAGCGACGCTCAACCACACTGTACAACTGTTGGCTGGCGCCTTAAAGGACCTTTCTACTGCCAACAATCAAGTATCTAATGCCAATTTTCTCAGCCGTACCTGTAACGTACCTTCACAAATTAGGTTAGGTAAACTTAATCAGCCGTGCGCTGCCCTTACTCCCCTAGGCTGGTGTGTACATAGAAAGGTACCCATGCCGCGAGGCGTCCGCCCGCCCACCGAGGCAGAATCTAACCTCTTTATTGCAAAGTGTGAGGAAGATACTTCTGTGGGTGAGGACTTGTTGCGGCAGATCCACGAGGAGGTACGACGCTCTTTCACGATAGACCCCTTGGGCGTAGCGACCGCGCCGCGGCAGAACGCAGAGGATGTGCGCGCCATCGCGCTATTGGAGCACTCCACGGAGCTGCGCGACGAGCGCTGGCACGTCGGCCTGCCGTGGCGGGATACGCGCGCCTTGCCCGACGCCGGGCCCAGTGCCCTCACCAGGTTGAGAGGTATCGAGCGTAAAATGAGTAAAGATCAAGGTTTCGGCGAGAGGTACCGTGAACGAGTCAACCATTTGTTAGAATGTGATTATGCCAGAGAGTTAACAGTGACTGAGGTATCGCCCAAGACGTGGTACTTACGCCACTTTGGTGTGGACAACCCCAACAAAAAGAAATTCCGTCTGGTTTTCGACGCGGCTAGTAAGGTAAATAGGTTTTGTCTCAATGATTATTTATTTTCTCACGGGGCCTGACTAATAATATAATGCTGCGTTTTAGAGAACAAAGTATTGCAGTCACAGGTGACATCCGAGACATGTTCTTCAGGGTTAAGATCCGAACAGAAGACCAATACTCGCTGAGGTTTCTGTGGAGAACCAGACCCACAGAAAATGTGAAGACGTACGCGATGACGTCACCTTGTTTTTGGCGCCAGCTGCTCACTGTAAATCGCGCAGTTCGTCAAAAATAAGAATGCACGGCGATTTGAAACATCGTTTCTCGCTGCGACGCCATCTGCAAATCGCACTACATGGATGACTACATCGGCAGTCTGCCCGACGAAGCGACGGCCATCGAAATGGTAAAGAATATCAGTAACATTCACAGGGCGGCTTTGAAATAAGAAACTGGACGAGCAACAGTGTTACAGTATTAAACAGCGTGCCAAAAGAGACCTTGGGTACCGCCGCTGTAAGGTTCAAAGTCAACCAGCAACACGAAAGCGAGCGCTCGCTGGGTCTCATTTGGTATCCTGCAAATGACACGTTAGGCTTTGATATATCTTTAAAAGGCGTACCAGAGACCATTATTAAAGGAGAGGAAAGGCCGACTAAACGTTTAATGTTGAAAGTTATTATGTCGATTTTTGATGTATTTGGTTTTGTAGCACCTTTCACGGTTCAGGGGGTCTACTCTCGATCTCCGTCTGACATCCGTCTGAAATAATTACAGTCAAATATACTTATTTGTCGAATATTACTATATTCGACAAAATTAAAAGACAAGTATCAAGAATGAAGCTTCATTAGCATTACGCGTCTTTTCATTTGGTCAAGTAGTGCTTATTTGGCAGTAGTTGTTTCGGACGGAGATCGAGAGTAGACCCCCTGAGGCGCATCATGCTCCAGGACACCTGGCGTTTGAATATCGGTTGGGTCGATTACATTTCCGATGGTATTTATCACAAATGGCGGAAATGGATTGACCTACTTAAGGTAATTATATAAATAAAAATATATAAATAAAAATATACGCATATCTACATATCAGCCCATCGCAGTTCAGACAGATATGGAATGTCAGCGCTCACGCGAGAGAGTGAGACGCGAGATCAACCGATTGAGGAATCTCTCGGCGTCGCGAGTGTGACGTTGTCAACTCTCGCGCCGGCGCCGCCGCCGCCGCCGCCGCTCGCATATGACAACGGTGTGTTTACGCCGAGCGCTACAAGGGGCTACGAACCCGTAGCGGCAGCCTCTAGTGCTACAAACGAAGCCGGTTATAGTAATTTAAATATACATATTTTTAGCGATGCTAGCACTCGAGCTATGTGCACGGTAACTTATTGGCGCTGGAAAAGTAACGGTATTATTAAAGTAGCCTTTATTGCCAGCAAGTGCAAAGTGATGCCTGTAAAGGCATTGACAGTGCCCAGAGCCGAGCTACAAGCAGCTTTATTAACGGCAAGGTTAGCTCACACTATAGGGAAGGAGCATAAATTATTCCGGAGCGCCGACATTTTTGGTGCGACTCCACAACGGTTCTGTATTGGATTCGTAACAATACGCGCACATAGAAAACGTTCGAGGCGAACCGACTGGTTAAGATCGACCAGCTGTCTCGCGTAGACGAGTACCATACCTACTAAGTTAAACGTGACTGATTTAGTTACGCGGGAAACTTTCGATCAGTGTCTGCAAGGTGAGTAGTTCGCGGGCCCGAACTTTTAATACGATAACGAATCTTTACGGCCAAAAAAAATTAGTTGTCTACAATCGGATACTACGATGTCGGAATGCGTTGCAATCGTACAGGAGACTTCAGTCGAGTCAGCTGTACCAGACCCAACACGATTTTCTTCTTGGCTTCGCTTGAAGCGGGCCGCGGCCGCGGTGCTGAAGTTTATCGACAAGTATAAGGAAGTCCCTTATACTTGTCGATAGGACAAGTTGACCTCAGCACAATGGAAAGCGCGGAACGATTGCTGCTGCAACACGCACAGCTGGAATCCTCTGGTTCAATCTGTACTATTACCCCATACTATAAGACCTTAACGTAATATGGATTCTACATACGCCCTAAATGTGGTTATGACAGCTTTTTGTTATATTTTTCAGCTTTTTTAAGGCATATACAAACTTATTGATTCTCGAACATACAATCTCGACGTGAGTTTTCCAGTTCAGTTCTATTACTGTTCACGGAAGTAAATCGTTAGCTATTTTTAAAGTGAGAGTTAAAGAGCATTATTTATCTACTATTCCATCCATATCTTAGGTATTATGTTATAAAATACGTATTTATCTAAGTATTTATATAATTTATAACAATATAATATGATTATATTATTTTTATGCCCGTTCTTTTAGTTATAGTATCCTGGATTTAGGTCTGCAGGAAGAAATTTCTATTAGAAATAAGCAGAACCTTTTGTTTTAATTTTCCTAGTATTCTTTGTGACTTGTTGTGTTTTTCCTGTATTAAATAAATTAAATAAATAAATAAATTATCAGTACTGATTTTATAAGAGTATACATTGCTAATCATGTAGATTTCCGCTTTTGGAAACCGTGTTGCTCTGGTTTTATAATACTGAACTTATCACAGAAGTCTACAAGTCTTTTATACATACACTTTTAAAAAAAAATTGAGAAACTAGGGCGGGGTATTTGTTAGCAACGCGCTCATTGTTTAAAATAATATAGTTTTAATTTTAGAAAATAAGGTACATTTACTTTGTTTTTTTTTCTGTTCCATCTTGTTTTTTTAATGCCAACCGCGGCGAAGCAGTCCGCTGCTACTCGCGAGCCGTACCACATGGCGTCATTTGTAAATTGCCATATGTTTTTTTAGTAAATTCGTTTTGCTTCTGTGATTTAGTACTAGTGATTTTTATTCCTCGCGCTAGTTCGTGTAACCAGTTTCAACCATTAATATGTTAACTATATGTTTTTGTGCCATTTAACATGTCAATAGCGATCTTTGACCTGACTTTTATCCCGAAGTCACTGTTCGACAACGACCAATCGCCGGTCTCTATAAATCTATCACATTTTTGACATAGGTTGAGTAACATAATAAAAACAATGACATAACTTTAAAAAGTGTGAAATTAAGGCATATCACTGTTTATATTTTGTTACAATTTTATTAATAACAACAAACCACTTTTTTATCATTAATAAAAAATGTAATGTCAATCAATTGTTATTTAACATCCATAAAAAAGTACGGTACTCTATAGAGGTAAATTTTAACTTATTCCCATTGACCTATTAATAAATGGACGTCGGGTTCGCGCTAAAAAGTGTCCGCACCTATAGGGCGTTAAAATCGCATACAGAGCGTCAATCGCGCAGCAGTCTTCGTTTGTTCGATTGACAGCGCGGTTGTCAATTATGCAGTACTATATAATATAATAATAACTTGTAAAAATTACTGCAGTAAAATGTATAAACAGGATTTTGTGTCATATTTTCACTAAACAAATATATTGTGTTATAATAGTTATCATTTAAAAGTGTTATTTTGTACAGTTGTATAGTATTTAATTTATATATAAATTAATCGTAAATATAAAATACAAAAGCAAACAAAATAATTAGATCACTAATTGTCCTTTTTCTACAGATTGCATGCGCAAAAGATGGAAAGAGACCCATTACGTCAATTTCAAGAAGCGTATATAAACCTCTTGGTCATTTTCAATTGTTCGAACCATAAGCGATTGAAATATTTGGAACAAAGAAACTATAGTCGTGTTGATTTTAATCTTATTTTTAAAATGACTTTTTATTAAACGTTAGCAATAACTAACAAAACATTGTTGTACTCGTTTTACGGCTAGGGATTACCTATCAGAAGTCAGAAAATACATTTGCCCGAAATAACGTTAGCTCGAATTTTCATAATGTCAAATGTATTTTTTTAGGAATATTACAAAACAAAAACTAATTTTGGCTTTGTGAAAAGCATCAAAATTGCTTGAAAGCGTAACGGTTTTATTATAAATCGGTTTTCGGAACTTACTTGGTACTTGGTGTAACGGGCTAGTGTCCGCAACTCGACGTCAAGGCGCCTATTTTTCGGAATTACTGATATTTGAGTTTACGTTTAGTTGGAACATCGGTATATTTCTGGAAGTACTCGCTTATTTTCACATTTGTAGTAATATTTGTATGTATGTATCTGCCCAACTCTTTATTATTTCTTTAAGTGAATTTGTACAAAATTCGACATAATAATATATATATAAAAATTAATTAACATGTACGAGAAAGGCTACTCCATTACTCTTGTGTTCAAGTAAATTTCAGTCGAAGCTAAATATGGTGGATTTTGTTAAGTTCTACTGGAGAAGCTGAATATGGTGTTTTTGGGCCCTTAAATTGTTGCAAGCAAAATTAGGCAGTACTGCAATGACATTACAATTTAAATTAAATGTTTTAGTTTTTTATATTTCGTTACATGTCACTACGTTTATATAGGTTAAGTTCGGACATTTTTTATCGTGGTTTTTGTATTGGACCCGATGTCCATTTGTTGGTAGGTCAGTGCTTATTCCCGTTTGTTTTTACCTACTTTTCATGCCAGAGGCGTGTCAAATTTCACCATTTTGGTTTATATCTATTAAGCGTACGAAAGAAATATTCACATTTCTATTTTGTTAATTTGTTATATCAAACTATTTAAAAGTTTACAACCCCCGAAGTCATCTATGCGTCAAGGTGACTTGTACCACGATACGCTACCGAAAACACTTCGCACGTTACTGTGAATATTGAAGAATATCGTTTTTACAAAGAACGTACACAATGGTAGGAAGGCGTGAATGACCGCTACTGACACCCTGTATAACTAAGTATACATGAAATTAAAACGACACATGAAGTTATTTACCTTTTTGTTATCTATGTATTTAAACCTCTTTCCAGAAGGAAGACAAAGATGAGAAGAAGGAGCGACGCCCGTTTAGCCGCGAAGTTGATTTGCAAGTGAACCGATTCGACGAAGCACAGAAAAAGAACATTATCAAGAAGGCTCAGGCTCTCGACTCACGGTTCTCACGCGGAGAAGCAAAGTACTTGTAGGACTCAGTTTCTGTATCATAGTGGACAGCGGGAGGGCAAAAAATTTACAGTGCACACAGGGCTATTGATACAGGAGTGCCCCAGCCCCTCGCTGCGGGGAGATTTCGTTACTTTTTGACATTTATTCTCCGCTAAGTAATAATAACGGAATTAATTTTATAAGTTGTTACACGTGTTATGGCCACTGCGCTTTGGTGAATAATGGGCATTGGGCTCTGACTTCCTCATTCGTATTCACGTTTCCTTTTCTTCAGTGCCAATCGGGAAGATAATTAGTGTTTGCGTAACATGCTAACCATTTTGATTTAAGAATAGTTTGGTTCTAGAACGGGAAGTGATTTTAATAATTTTAACACAAATATATAAAAGACAAGAAACATGGCTGTAATGACGAAGTACGATTAAGAAAAAAATGTTCTTGGGTTCTACAGGGTCCTGTTTTGCAAGTATGTATTATTGTTATCCGCTTAAAGACTTCAATACATCTTTTAAACGATTGTTTTTGCTTAAAAAAACCAATTTCTAGTAAAATAGGACCTTATACATAGTTGTTGAAAATACATTTTGTCCATAATATCTTAACAGCCAGTTTATTTTTGTTCCTTTATTTTTTGTTAACGTTATTTTTATCACTTCTTTTCTTAAGAAGATTAATATTCTTATTTAGAGCTATCGGTGCAAAAGTGGTGTAACCCACATTTTATTTTCTCTCCAACATAATAATTTTACATTTGGATGCTATTTTCATGTATAAATAATGCTCTGTACATGAAAATAACGTACAATTATACAATACTTATGTACTTTAATATTAAGTAATATTGTAGAAAAAGCAAATTTAATGTGGGTGTGGGTGTACACACCACTTTTGCGCTTATGTCCTCATTTATATTGCAACTTGTCTCTCATCCAGAGGCGTGGTTTGTACATTACCGTATAATAACGCTTATGCAGAACAAAGAGTGTGATATGATTAGATTACACATAATCACGTAACGAGTATTAGTGTGGAAACAGTGTTGTGAGACTTGCTCGAGAGATTCAAATTAGTTCAATATATAGGTAATAAGTTCTTCGATTTTCGCGATTGCTACACTTTGGAAAATGAAATTGCTTTTTTCGGACCTAAATCACGTATATTGATTTTTTCAAACAAATCATCGTTTCGGGCTCTTTACAGGTTACATCGTTACCGAAAAAGAGATAAAATCATCAATCATTAACGACATTAATTATATCTTTTACATATTAATAAGGAAGTGCAGTCTTATGTCTGCGTGACCATGGTTCCTCAAACAAAAACAAATATAATGCTATGTAAACTCGAAATAAATTTTATTTTCCGATCAGTTCATTGTGTTGTGTGACCAGCTAGTATACAATGTTTTTTTTAAGTCGGTCAAGTTTAATCAGACACACATTTTATTAACTTTGACCAACTTCTGCTGTCCCGATTATTTTCCTCCAATACTATAAATTCATTATTATAAGAAACTGAGTTTAACAGCATTAAAAAAAAAGTCGATTTTATTCATTTAGTATGAAAAATATTTTATGAAATTTGACCAACTTCGGCTGTCCTGATTTTTTCGTCCCATACAATGAAATGCTCCTTTCATGAAACTGAGTCGGTTAGCACTAAAAAAATTTAATCTATTTTATTCATTTTTATGGACAACTCACGCTTGACTAAAAATTGACTATTCCGAAATTGTTTTCACAAAAAAAGACTTCATGTTAAAAAGACTTAGTGTAAAAGACAGTTTCCTTGTATCTTCTATGTGCTCATTCTGAGTGCAGACGCGGGCGCGGCGGCGGGTACGCGCGCGTGGGTCTTGGCGTCTTTCCTTTCACAGTGCCGAATCGGCTACATCCGCACGCCGAAATCGCAAACAGACGCTAAATGCTAGTTCAAGCACTGTGAAAGGCACGGGCGGACCGAGCCAATAGATCTACTCGCGCGGCGCGCGCGCACGCGCGCCCGCGCCCGCGCGCCCGCGCCCGCGCCCGCCTCAAAATAAGGCATATGGTTTCGGATTGCCCCATACTGTCCCATTAAAAAAAACGCTGTATAACCGTATAGTTGAAGAAATATTATTTGCACCAATTAATATTATCACTTGTAACGGCTTATCCTTTTCATTACAATAGAATCATTAACGCTTCTTTTACTTAAAGCGTACACGGAATTCAATGATCTTGGTCCATCGTACGTGTAATAAGTGCAGGTGCGCTAAATGCTATGAATTGTAATTTTAAACTTGTCGTTTTTTTGTTTTAAACTGGGTACTTCGTAAAATACCGATTACCGAAACTTTTCCTACTAATTCAGCATACTTAGTCCCACATAAAGATTATCAAGTTTAGAATTAAGTACCAAAGCGTAAAATGCTTAAACTAGTATTTTTGTAGTATACAGATGACACATGCATTACCGAGACGCCTCACTCTTATCCTATTGTATTTGAAAGATAAAGCGAGAAGTCGAATCGGTACGAATTAATAATACGTCAACTATACCTTCTACGTCGACACATCTGCAAACAACTTTAAACAAAATAAGGTCCATGCGACTCACTCGCTTTCTGCTGAGCCGATCACTACCCAGAGCACTGACCATAGACAACCATGTTACTCGTTACGTGTAAACAAGCCACTTAATATCGGCGGCATTTCTTTAAAGCAAATTGCCATCTGTGGACATAGGTAGCTAAAATAAACCTAGTTTTTCGATTTGAGAAAGATGTCAAATGTTCTTGAAGACATAAAGCTGCTGAGCTGGACATTTCTGCGACTTAGTTACATGTGGTTATCATTAATTAAATGCATTGTAATATCAAGAATCTTTAACGAAAATGCGGTTTGTTTATGTTACGGAGTCGGACAACGCATTCTTGTTATCTTGAAAATATGTGGCTCATTAATGTTACAAAGTCGGACAATGCATTTTTTCGCCTTTATTACCAACGTCCTTTTACTACCCTTATGGTAAAAAACAGTTTCTTACATTGCGTATTTAAACGATATTACATTTAATAGTCTTTGTACAAATAAAGAAACTTGATTGCACTATTGTAAATTGCATATAGATATAATTGTTGTTGTTTGTCCATCTTGTTGTTATCAAACAAGTACTCAACGACTTCCTCAATTTTTATGAATTGTTTTAGACGTTTTATTATTTATATCGTCCTCTCTTTTACGAAATTGAACTGTTCTTAAAATGAGTGCCCATTTAGTCTAAAGTAAGGTTGTTTCTAAGCTTTCTAGAATTTCATAGAAAACATTGTATCAAATCCTTCACATATACTACACTTAAAAAGTGACAGTGTTTGTTCATTACTATAAAAAAATAATTCTGTGAGCTTCGGGTCTACACATTAAGTTTGCTTTTGTAAATAAATAATTGGGTACGTTAATTACGCTGGGCATCATTGTACTAAACTGTATGTATGTTGTACACGGAATTGTAAATAAATTCTTTTTTTTTTCTTACATGAATCGTTTCTTTTTTTGAAATCATTTGTACATCAAACTGTCGGAGTTATTTTAGTCAAAACACGTGTAAACTAGTTTCCAAGTTAACATTGACAGGTAATCTGTGAGCATTGGGAGGCCATATATTGGATGCCTATGATCCTATTTGTTAACACGTTATTACTTAGCATCATGATCATAGTTATGAGAAAATGGCGCCAAATTTTTTTTTCGTGGTTGTGACTAATGGATTTATGTCAACTGTTGTTACCATTTTTTATTATTTGGAGGTTTCAAATCACTTAGTTTATGTTTGTAAAAGGTAGAGGAGACGTCAAGCTACAATTTGGCAATAATATCTCAATTTTCGAATTTCTGTGAGTTAACACGTTATTGCTTACGAGCGTCTTTAGAGTCGTAACTTAAATACAATACACCGGAATTTTGGAATAATGCGCCATGTAGCACATAAAAAGTGGAATAGAGGAGTGAAACTACTAATATATGAGTGTAAAACTACCATTTCCAGAATTTTTATTAAAAAATAAGTTCTAAGGGATTACAGACCAACACTTCTAGTTATGACTTACGAGTATCTTACAAAGTCGATAAACTGACACTATAATTTAAATAACTTGTTTATTTCATAATACACTTATACAAAAGCTATAGAGTTAGTAATATAAAGTTAAATGACTGACTTTGGTTCTATAGTAGTAATTGTTGTAGAAATGACAGTAGCATTACCAGCCTGCTCGCGTTCCACCGAAGGGCATACCTTCACCTTGGTGTTATCGCAACATAGAGGCTCGTCCGCTGTCAAGTTTGCGTATACCCATGGCTTGTCACAAACTTTGAAGAATGCCGATAACTGTTAACAACAGTAATGTATCTTAGATTGGTTTTTACCTATTTTTACAGGGTGCTGATTACTAAGTAACTCTATATAAATATTTCAAAAAGATTTTGTTTCTTATTGATATTATTAGTTTCTGTTTAAATGACCAGCAAGTGTGTTGGAAAGATACCCCAAAAACTCTGCGTTTGTGGCTGTCACAGTGGTATTTACATAGCTACATAGTCGTATTTACATAATCTCGCAACTCTACACATCTGTAGGTCCTCTGTCATAAAGTATAATTTTGGTTGAAATAAACTATTAATTTCTAATATAATCTTCCATTTTTGTCTTTAAATATAGAGAAACCCAATTTGCACGTTCCTTAATGGTACGCAAATTTCAACTTTTAACCAATTAGATAATGATATTGATAGCCCAGAAACAAAAATCGTGTTACATGGTGTAATTATTGAGTACATATTGTTCAGTTAAATAAGTACTAAGATTAGTTCAGGTCAACATTGTAATAGAACGTTGAAAGTTTTGAAAGGACTATAAGGTAAAATCTATTAAAAATTAGCATCCTACTACAGGTATTTATTTAGTGATAATTTTACCTTCAATTCATCAGCATCCTTTAGTTTATTGCACAGTATCTCCGGGCCTTTGGCTTTAGTGGCTGTAGCTAGCGCCGTACATAGGTTCTTGCATGTATTCTCTCCTTCTTTGTCACATTTGATAACCAGGCCTGGTGATTGGGAGAGGAGGGGCGCAATGCTGACATCTGGCGTTGGGGTGGAGAATCCTCCACAGGAACAGTTGCCTTTAGGTCCTTCGGTCACTACAGGGCTTGAACTATACATAATATGCAGAGTAAGTTATTAAGACATACCAAAAAAATCTTAAAATTTTTTCACAGTCGTGATTTTTATTTACATTTATTTGACAAGAGCTTGTATATGAGATTCCATTGAAAATAATTGCAAACAGAGGTGTGTGATATTATAACACCTGAATGTAGGTTCTTCCATAATAAAAACACGCCAAAAATAAAAAAAATGTAGACATAGGTAACTTTAACTCACGTTTTTAATTTTTCATCAGCCAAGATTAATGAGAAGCCGAAAAGTAGGATTACGCAGAGGTCGCTAAGGTAGACCTTGGTGGAAGACATCGCGGCTACGTAGTGATGTTCGAACTGGCTGAGTGATGGTCGCGAAGACGATCTTTATAGTTGCCGGGAGCATATGCACTTTGGTATGTACGTACAACACACGTTATGAGAAAGTTAGGACTCGATCACAATATACTCTAGGTATCACAATTTATAAGCTACTTTTTTTACAAACTTCTTTATTTAATAGCTAAGGTAGAAGACAAGTGGAAAAGTATTTTAAATGATTCGCTTTAAAATTAAGCACGAGCGAGATAAAAAATCTTTATCAAGGTTTATATACGTTTTAAGTAGCATGGACATTGCCTGTAAGATATTGCTATCTAACAATATGGTCGCCTGTTGTACCTGTCTTTTTTATGTATTTGTTCATTTGTGCAATTAAGAGTATTGTATAGGTCTTTTTATTAATTTATTTATAGACGTGCGTTACATCGATTATAGGTATGTACATAGATTTACAAAGCACTAATTAAGCATTATTTCATTATAGGTACTTATATAAAATACAATATAATGCAAAACTGGCCTTACACAAAATATTTGTGCAATGTTTCAGCATTCACGTAATGCGTGGTTGCCTTGTTATATAACGACTGAGGGTGTTTTGATATTAGAGCATAGGTATTGTTATGAATTCGTGTTGTACAATAAGCCATTACGGCTCGGATAGAATTGTTTGAAATCGTGAAATGAAGCGGTTAGATACGAACCGAAGCCTCCGTAAACAGAAAATGCTCATGTTACTTGAACTCGGACTTCATTAAATATAAATCCTGATATATTTAATCTTCATTTCTATTACGGTTATTAGCCGGCGCAATACGTTTTGGGTAGCACCTACCATGCGCCACTTTTCCGCGATCTAAATATCCTTTTACAAAGGTTACTTACGCTGTAAGAAAATTTTGTAAGTGTAATCAAAGTAGGTGTATACAAATTCGGTTCCATAATCCCAACAGTTTGACTTTGAAATCTTATGTGTATCTAAACTTCTATAAACAGGAGTAGTATTTTACTGTTCGTTACTATATTCAGTGGATATTGTGTTATTCTTGTCTCAACAGGCAGCACTAGTTTCATGTATTCTGTACAACACGTAGACATCACTGCGACAATAGTATCGCGTCTCATATTTACCCAAACAGATATAAGTGCTAAATATATACCTACAGCCTTGGCCAAAAGTATTGAGTACCCTGAGAAATCCGAATGAAAGTATTGCAGAAAACTGGCCTTATTTTTTAGGATATGAAAATATAATAACTAGCAAAAACTTATGACTAAGGCGCCCCCGGATAAGCGAAGAATAGAGTCCATACTGTAGTACCAACCATAAATCATGGCGAGACAGCATAATAGTGTGCGGACTGCTTGATCGATTCAGTAGTTGCGGTTATGTTTCTGTGCGAGGTATGCACGAACTCGTCCTTAAAATACATTAACGTTCTAGAATCAGCATTGCAGCCCTAATTTTCAACCCTTTTTGGCGATACGAAAATGAACAACGTTAAATTCCGGAAGGATAATGCGGCATGCATATGTCTCCCTGCTATAGCATTATTTCGAAAAACTAACATAACCGAGTGGCATGCGCAGTCTCCGGACCTAATATCCACACATAGAACACTTACTCATGAGGTTTATAAAGCGCAAAGATGGACGCAACACAATAAACACCAAGGAACGGACGCGATAAGCCCTGAAGACTGCAAAAAATCGTTTGCTCTCTACTAAAAAAAAATCTGCCATAATTAAGGCAAAGGGTGGACCGTGGGTGACATATTACATACAGATTTTTCTTATTAATATTAAATTGGCGTGGTGTGCATTGGAGGGTTCGATTTCATTGTATGGAACGGAAAAAATCGGGACAAAAGTTGGTCAAAATTTAATAAAATCATTTTTCTTACAAAATGAATTGAATGAGTCTATAGTAATAAAAAAAATAGTCAAATTTATTCGTTTTGTATGAAAAAATATTTTACGTGTCACTAACTTCTGCTGTCTCGATTTCTTTTTGTCCTATAGGTACAATAAAATGATCTCTTCATGAAACTGAGTCGATCAGCACTAAAAAAAAATTTTGATCAATTTTATATATTTTACGGAAAACTCATGCTTCATAAAATTGACCATGCTAAAATTGTTTTCATAAAGACTTAACGGTTTTTTATGACGACTCCTTGTATTTTCTAATATTTCGGATTTACCCATACAGTCCCATAAAAAACACTCTGTATAGTAAAAGTAGCATTGTATAAATTGTTTCAATATAAAAGTATACATTTTGGCCGAGGCTATATACGCTACATATCAAAAGTCATCCTTAAATATTTATTGTACCACACTTGTTTGGTTTGTTTAACTTCGATTTGTTAAGAGATTCGCTTTTTCATACGTTATTGGTCAACTGCTTGGTTAACATGTACCTGCTATATTGTTTACCTGCTAAAATTCCAAAACAGGCGATATCGTTTTAGGGCACGTCATCAAAACTAACTCCTAATTAGGTACACAAGGGATTCAAACAAAAAATACAATAACATATAATTTCTTAAAATTTATTGTAATATTCTGTTACAAATTTACCATCAGTCTTTTAACGGAAAAGGTTTACTTATGTCATTATACTTGTACTTACGGAATACCTAACATTGGATAGGTATGCGAGTCCCTAAACTAGAATAACTAGTAAATCTAATTCATTGTTATTTACGAAAATATATTTTTACAATATTCAAATTGATTATATTTGAATCAAATAGTATTTATTGATTGCTTTCAATATGAGGTAAAAGTTGATAGTGTAATCAATTATTCTTATAACATACCGTTTATAGAAATAGCTTTTTTATGTACACACATTTATTATATACAACTATTATTGTTAATAAAAGAATACTATTGAAAAATGCTTTAGTGATAGTTAAAATAATGTTTCAATTAATTTTATAGAAATATTTCAAATTAAAAATAATGTTACTAAGGTCAAAATTAGGCAGGTCACACTCTCCTTAGCTTATTATTTTGTATTATCACTTTCCATTACGTAAATCTGAATCTTATGTAAACAACTCAGAATAATGTTGTCCGTTTGTATACATTACGTGCAAAGCCCAAACGCCTTACTTCTATTTGTAAACTTTTTGCTAATTATATATCCAGTCAAATAGTTTCTTCTTTTATCTTTGTGGAGCGGGCTTGGGTTTGGGCATTTTCGCTAGCAACCCTTGAATTTCCTTCTTCTCATCATAACTTTTCCACATTTCATATAGGTTGATAATTGCTCTCACTATTTCTTGAATCTGAAAATTGTGTTTTTAATAGAGTTGCAATAAATATTTGAGTACAATTGGGTATTAAGATTATTGCGCCTGTTCTTCGCCGTTCCTATTCGGCCAAATATAAATACTTAAAACAGAGTCTCATGTCTAAGAAAAAAACGCAGTAAATTAATTATCAAGTAAAAATATATTTTTTTTATATAAGAGATTAAAGGAAATGTAATATAACTAAGTTATTTTTCTAAACGATCAAAACATATTTTAGTTTATTCTAATTTCTATTATTAATTAATAATAAATTGAACTTAATAAAAATTCATTCAATAAAATAATTTGTAAAACTTAATGTAACGTAAATTGGAATGTTTTCTTTGTAAAATTAAAATAAGGTATTTAATTAATAACTATTGTAACTATAGTGAAAAAATAGGGTGGTTTGCATCAATATTAGACATAACTGGTTAAAGACTGTACCACCTCAGTCAACCGTGACCATGGGACCTGTAAAGGGCCCGAAACGTCGGTTTGTTTGAAAAAACAAATATACGCGATTTAAATCCGGAAAAATAGTTTCATTTCCTATGTGTAACAATCGCGAAAACCTAAGAACTCGATAGATAAAAAAAGGTTAGATAAAGTACATGTCAAATGAAAAGTACCTACTATACAGATAGTAAGTCTACATCGAGTCATAATTTTAAATTATTACAAAATTATTTATCGTATCTGAAGTTTTTGGTAATAAGTAGAGGTATGTGGTATTTTTCGTGCCAATTTTGATATCTACGTTAATCAGTTAGAATAGTTAGGTGGAATATTTCGAATATGCTATTCGGCCTCTGGTCGAATATCGAACAGAGCTGGCCCAGCCAGGGAAGCATAGGAGGACCTAACATAGAGAAATCCGTTACAAGATTGTTAAAGACAACTGCTAGTCTTCACTAACGAGTCCAAAACAAATACACAAAGATGCAAAACTTCTCATAACAATACCTGAACAATTCTTACGGTTTCTAGACAGGCTAGGGATACACTCCCAATGCTCAACTCCTATCTATCCCAAAAACTTGTTTAGCTCAAACGGCAGAACTACATACTCTAACTGCCACTGGGTCACGGTCCATAATATACAGGGTGTCCCAAAAGTCAACGATAAAAAATTTGTAACAACCCAGAAAAAAATATTTAAAAAATCAGAGTCATTTTTGTTGTGATACAAGCATTTTAATGAAAATTGTTGAAAATGTACGACTTGTACACCACTTTAAGGACTACAATTACAAATTTGCTAATTTTGCTGTTCTAGTTTTTGTAACGGTAACCCAAATAGCCCAGCTATTGAACTCAATGCCAAACAAAGCCCGAATTGCTAAAGTATCAGTACAAAAAAAAAAGTATTTAATTTTTTTCTTAAAATTTTTAGCAGATTTTTTTTTTCAAGGTAACTTTGACAACCCATACAGTAAAAAAATGTACCTAGACTACCATGGCAATGTCTTACAAAAGTTGACGCAACTAATCAAGATTCTAAAATGGTATGAAACCTTCTAGGTCATCTTCTTGGCAAAAAAAATCTTGTTTTTTCTAAAAAGAGGCCAAATTAATAAGGTTACCTTTTCTAAGTCATGTCTAATTTGAGATGATTATAGAATACAATATTCAATCTAAACTGAACAATGCAGCGTGGCAAAGGCAACTGCCAAAATTTTGTAAAACAAAGACAGGAAAGATATATAAAATGTATAAAAAAAACCATAACTACGAAAGAGGCTGCATCACAGTTGGTCGCTAACACCTTCAATAAACTTCTATGTGGAATGCGGCCAACTATAGGACAAAGTACATTAGAGTGTCGAGGTCGATCCCTGAAGACTTCAGCAAACCTAGAGGGGTGCTGAGATTTTTGGAGGTGCTTAAGTAGCACAAGTAGGAATCTGAACTCACAACAAAGAAAATTGCCCCTAGACGCAAATCTTTTCATCAAATCGAGGACACCAGCCTATTATTACACCATACCAAAATATTTTCACAAATGTACTGTGATACTGTGTGAATGTTAATTTCCTTAACTTCTCCCTCAAATATACTCTGGGGTAGAGATGCGTGAACAATGCGAGTAATATTGCAATTGTGATAACATGCAAATGTCATGTAATATCACACATCACTTACATGAGAATCACTTATAAAATCACTCGAACCGACACAACACAACATACTGAGCCTTGTTTTGTTTGATATTGAATATTATTACAATTACAATATAAACATTAAATAAATCCTTTTAATAGTACATTAGTTATATTGCAGTCTGTGTTACTTAAAAATTGTTTGTTTAAACTTGTTTACACTGCTTAAAATGTATCTGCTCTAGTGTACTCAATTAGTTGCAACCGTCAGAATAGGATATCTATGAGTGATGGCAACATTATTAAGTAGTAAGTTTTCTTAAGACTCAGTCGGTGCTGAAACAGGAATGACTGAAAATCAGCATCTGTTTCACCCAAGATAAAAATTTTGCTGAGTCATGTTCTTTTCTCTTTTGTGTCACTATGCATAATTGCTAACATAAAAATTATTCAGTTGTTGTTTAGTGTAAGTATTAGACTTAGGTGAGTATAGTGACTCAATTTAATCATGAAACATTTTTTCTTTCTTTCAAACAAGCACAAGAGGGATGCTTATATCTCATTTTTAGTTTAGTGATGTGAGTGATAGTGATATCACTGTAGTATTACTTTGACCAACATATTGCATGTGATATTGTATCATTTTTCAAGCACTGTTTCATGCATGTCTACTTTGGTTTGTAGATTACTCTAACAGCACCTTTTTGCATATTTGCAGCACTATCCCAAAGCAAACAAAAAAACCTAGTCATTTTACTTAAATGCTGGCCTACATGTTTGTTATAAATAAATTAGCTTAGTTTTCAGTTTAAATAATACTTTAACCCGTAGCCGAGTTTAGCAACTTCACACACAGTTTTTAAATATTCATAACAAATGAATAAATTAATATAAATTAAAATAAATATTATTATGATATGTTACCAATATGTACCTTATCCATGTCAACATTGAGTTCAGCAAACCAAGATTTTAAATTCTCCTTACCAAGCATAACACATGCTATATGCAGTGCGCCTATTGCAATCTGGAATTAACAATATTTAAACATTATGTTTACCATTGAAGTTTTCATTTTAGGCTGTCCATGATTTTTACCTAATTCTGTTTAGAAACAAATCAGAAGTAATACTTTATAAGAAATTTTACTTATAGAGAAATACTTTATTGATTACCTGATATGGTGGATACAACAAACTGACATCAGTTCTTAAGGAATCATTAACAACTCTCCAGGCATATGTTAGGAGCTGGTCATCCTGCCCAATGTCCTGCACATATGTTAGCAATGGCCTGTATGGTTGGTATACGATCAAACAGCAATCCAAATTCTCCAACAAATAGAATTCACATTCCAATATGTGATTTGTTCTATATGGAAATTCCTGCTGACCGTAGGCATAGCTAAATTTGTTCTTAATAGCTGTCTGACATGTGGTTATTAAACGGGAGTTCGATATAACACCAAATTCCTCCACTTTGGATGCTAGAAATACGCAAGTTGGCGCCAGCAACAAGGGGTCTATGCATTTCAAGGAATTTCGCGCATAAAACCGTTTGAAGTACACAGTAGCGGTAGCTATCACTTGCTGACGGAGTTTCAACTGCTCGCCTAAGACCTGGATAATGCTAGCAAAGAAATTAAAAATTTTCTGATACTCTTCTTCAGACAAAATATTCAAGTCGTGTTGGCGGTCGCGTATGAGATCCTGTTTGTCCAGTATCCACTGCTGGTGATGTGAGCTTTGCCAAAAATTGCCTGCCATTGTTATAAATAAATAATAACTTAAATTTTGCTAGCAATTCCTTTTCATTAAACATAGAGAGTTGAAATAATTTAGCTTGGCTTCTCTCCCTACTACCGTGGTGTCAGTGTGAGCGCAAATTATAAAGATAGAGTGTGAGAGTCACAGAACACTATGTGAGAGTGGTCAGTCCTGTCACTGTCTTAATTACCACAAAATTGTAACATTGACATTATTGACAAGAGCAACAGGGTTACCACAACAAAAAGAAATAGTCGTTAAAAAAAACGATTCAACGAGAATGAAAATCGCGAAAAACGACAAAAATAGAAAAGAAAATTTTAAAGAGTGCGATAGTGCGATGGTCAAATTCAATTCATAAAAATAATTAGTTCATTGCATTGATCTTATACACCTATCGAGTTCTTAGGTTTTCGCAATTGTTACACATAAGCCGAAGGCTCAGAACGTCAGTTTGTTTGAAAAAACAAATAAACGCGATTTAAATCCGGAAAAATAGTTTCATTTCTTTATATACCTATTCAAATTTGCTGCCATATTTTGCCAGTGTCATATATATTATTTATATTAAATATTCTTTTTCAATTTAAATTGAATCATAATTTATTGTAGATAATGAGTCTTTATTAATCCTCCAACTTTAAATGTCTAAACAAAGAAAGAGATGACACATACTTAAAAATAAATATAAACCCATTGACTTGTATAAACCCGATAACGAGGTTGTGAGTATTTGTACTGTGGTTATAACGGTCTAACTTTGACGGCACCTTTATAAAGTTTTTAATTACAATGGGTATTGATGACAAATTAAGTGTGTCCAAGTAATTGGTAAAGTGTTTGTTACCATGGAGTCGATAAAATAATAATTAAAATACAGTAATCACCAATTCAGATTAGGAAAACATTAATTAATTTGGTGTACCTACCCTACGTACTTTTGGCAAATTCTTCGTAAACAGAGATTCGAATTTTATGGACTTTCTAAAGATAGTTTTTATTTAAGTTTTATGCAGCAAAGGTTCTCATAGTGTTATCTATCCTAGTTATCATACATTTATTGGTATTTTTTTTACATTGTATCGAGTTTTAAAAGGCAAAATAAGCACGTACGAACCAAATGTTGCAATGTAAACCCAAATTAGTGTTCCATGCTATAAAAGTATAATAACGGCTTATGATACTCGCTAGGTATGCTAATTACTTCTATTCTTGTTCAAAGCAACGGTAGTTATAATTTCTAAAGAAATTTTGGTTTTGATGGCGTCGAGTTTTAGAAACAGCTATAATAAAAGTCTTCAAAGGTTCTCAAACCATCAGAGTTCATGCTCAAAGCTGAAAGTTGCCCATTTGAATTCTAAAATTATATATTACAAAAATTGTCAGTAGTTATTATTTTCCGTAATTATATTAAGTACTTACTTATAAATTTACAATTTCTCTAGTACACCCGTGGTCCACTTGTATTTCTGTTTTTTTTTAAATATGATCTTTTTTTAAAACAATAGTTTTTTTAAAACTTTAAACGATGATATCCCAAAGAGTATTAAAAATGCTTAGACTATTCCATCCTCTAAATAAAAATGCCGAAAATACTATCATAAAAAGATTTATTTTAATTTTTTAACCAACTCCGGCAATAGTAGTAGGGAGTAGTTGCGACGTGATGCCGGACGAATTGAGAACCTCCTTCTTTTTTTAAGTCGGTTAAATAAGGTTCTCAACTCCACTGTACTTTTAACCGACCTCAAAAAAGGAGGAATTTCTCAATTAGACTGCATGTTTTTTTTGTATGTATGTTACGCGATAACTTAACGATTTGTGAACCAATTTTGATGTTTCTTTTTTTGTTGAAAAGAGGGTACCTCATTTACTTGTTTTTATTTTATTTTTTTTACTATGGTAAAGTCAAGTTTAGGAAGGAAAAGATTACAGGTTCAGAAGGTGAATGTAACTGTTCTGGTTACGCTGCTGCTGGTACCTATAATTTAAATTCATCGTGGGTTAAATAAAACAATGGTAAATCCGAATCTTGATATTCTTCTTTTTGTTTAAAGTACTTCGCAAAATACATCGTAGTGAAAACTAAAGACTGAAGATTGCGCTCAAACAATCATTTATTTGTCAGAAGTCCTGCTATTTTTTGGACTATAGAAAATCTATACATAAATTTGTATTTAGTTAGTTAGTGTGTAAATCAGTAAATAAAGTAATTATTTTGAATCATTGACTAGAAGCAAGAGTTTTTGATGTTTTACGCAATAACCTTCTTTTTCTTATTTTTGTTGGCTTTCCGTTTCTTTTAGGAAAAGTGTAAAATTCTAGGACCGAACGTCAGGAATCAATTGATCCCAAGTAAATCATCCAGTGTGAAATTGCTGAGGAGGTCGTTGATGACGTCAAATAGTTCTCTGCTGAGCATGTCACTAATAAGATGCAATTCTTCGACCAACAGGTTATGAGCGGCATTTTGGACCATCGAATTGATCATTGAATTGAGGATACTCGACCCAACCATGCCCTCAATGTTTACCTTAAATAAAAAAAAAAATAGTTCATCGACCTTCGTTTAGGCTATTGTGGTGAAGTATTAGCCAGCTAATTTTGCGTAATCCACTAAAATTAGATATTCGTGAACAAAGCTTTTCATGGCAATTATGTGGGTATAAATATCGCGCGTACACACAGACACAAACGCGCTCTGTTCCATTAGTTTTCAATCAATTATTGTGGAACAAAATAAACAAATGTATTTAGGATATGAACTATGTTTTTCGGATTTAAATCGCGTATACTTGTTTTTTGAAACAAACCAACGTTTCGGAGTTTTTTTCTGGTCCCATGTTCACGGCTGAGTCAGTTATTTTTTAGATCCGAAAAAAATAGTTTCATTTCCTATGTGCAAAAATGGCGAAAACCTAAGAACTCGAAACAAACTATATTATTATTTAAGTTATTAAAAATAAAAACATTTGAATTACCTGCACATCATGGATTTTTAAGTCAATATCGAGCTCGCGAAGGATTAGAGTTCCGCCTCCCAGAATGTTAGTACCCACCCGGAGGTCCACACTAGTTTCGAGGCGATTTACGAAGAACCTGATAAAATATTATTTAGATAGAGATGTAACTATATTTCAACTGACTCGTGATGTCAATAAGATTTGGCAACAAAAAAAATTTATTGACCACGCTCATTCTGTGAATTCAGTAGGTACAATCTCCAGCAAAATTATAGTCAAACCTTTTTATTACGTCAAGTACATATTATTATTATCTTCAAGAAGGTACTTCAATATTTATTTATGTAAGAGCGGTTACACACGGCGAATTTCAGCTGCTTTACAAATGCGCGATTGTATAGCTGCTTAAGTCGCGCTTGTGTGTAAAAGTTGATGATTAGCGGTAGAAACGCTACTGCATTACAGGTCGTATTCCAGAACTCTACCTACTCAATACTCAAGTCAGGACTTGAGTATTGCAGTGAGCACTGAAAATCATACTCAAGTCCTTGCCATTAGGGTCGTATTTCCAGTGCTTGAAATCATACTCAAGTCTGCTCAAATCCTGACTTGAGCATTGAGTACAGTTCTGGAATACGACCCTATGACTGAATCGCTGCAGACGCGCTGCTAAATGTCGTCGAGTGTAACCACTCTAAAATTAATAATTTTCTTTACCTGTACCGACCACCAGCACGATGTTGAATCAACGTTATGAAGGCATGTGCGTCGTACGTACCTGTAATCATTATTTGTTTCGAATGATAAATGAGCTATAAGTATATCTGTTAACCAATAATTATGGTCTGACACGTATAAAAATAAAATATACAGGGTTAGTAAGTAGATTAAACTTGCTAAAAAAAACATGCACCTGTTGCAGTGATCCACGGTACGGTCATCTTCATTCCAATTGTTAACCTCAGCGCGTTGAAAGATGTATCGTCTACAACGTACCAACGCAGACCTTGCATATTGAAGTCCTCCAATTGCGCTGTCACGCGAACTCTTCAACAAATGACGTTAATTCACAAACAGCGTGAAACCAGTGCGACGCAACGAAGGCAGCATTATAATGATTTCGGGGTGCATAACAGGAGCCTCCCCGCACGACGGACGTACCGTTCCATCGAAACGACGTCTGGCGGACCCTAGGCAACAATCGGCGAGTACCTTACGCCTTCACCACGTTAGCAAACATTACAGTTTATGCCATCGATACATGAAATGAAATATTTATATATAAATGATTTAATAAAATTTACCCTGTAGTCGTGAAATGTATAGGACCGAGAGACGGAATATGCAGTGGGTCTAGAGGGGGTAAGATGTCATTTCCATATATCACGATAACCCTGAATCCTTCTAGTATATTCCTAATGAGATCAGCTACGGCGTTTAGCTGCGAGATTTCCAGTGAAGCCAACTTTTGTGACAGTGGTTGGTCATCCTCGTTAACCAAGTCAGAAGCAGCTTTCAGTCCAGTTGCTGTATCATCTGTAAAACGAAATGTACTGAATGAGACTAAATAATCCAGAGAAGTGAAACCAACAATTATTATAAATGATTTCCAAACATTTGTTTTTATTCACAATATTTTTTGGTAGATAGGTAATATCGATGTATTAACATCATTTCACGGTACAAAAGAAATCAGTTATTCTATACAAAATTTCGTGCTCAAAATATTTTTCCCATCATAAAATTGATCATATTGGTGCAAAAGTTATTATTTTTAAAATTTTTAAACAATTTTTATTCAAAAGTTACATACCAAAATCATTCTGCAGCCCTGCAACGGCTGCTTGCCCGAATGCAAATAAACAAATAAATGTAAAAACCGTGCACTTCATATTTCTGAAACAGATCGGACCAGTTCTTTACAAGCCTTTTGGAAATAAAAATAAATAATTAAATAACCATACTTACTTGCCGAAATTTAAGATAGTTTAGCTAATTTATCAAACATGTTTCTTACTTATAATGTTGCAAAATCGATCAATCATAATTTAGATCCTATCAGGAGTATTTTAAATAAACAACTCCTTACACCTGTTCCCATTTACGTAGTATCTTCGTATCTGTTATCAGTAATTTAATTTAATGTATGTGGTATTTATTGTCCTTATACTTTGTAATCCTTTAATCCTATTTATTACTTGCGTCTTATTATAATATTAGATTTTTTTTAATGACATTCTTTGTTTTCTACTTTAGGTACACGAAAATTATAGACTCCGTTGATAATGAAAACGCTTTTAATAGCTTCTTTGTGGAATTGAGAAATTTACTCTTAGTTAGAAAGTACTATTTTGTATTTTGCAGTAGGCCGTGTTTATCAAACCATCAAGAATGAATCAAAGTGTTCCACAAGGAAGTATAACGAGAACCACTTCTGTTTCTATTGTATATATAAATGGCATTATCTTCATTTATTGATAACAAATTATCCATCTATATTATTTGATATCAATGCCGGCTTACTAACCGGGGAGCCGAGCGCAGCTCGCGACGCCTCCAAAGAGCCCGTGTCGATCGCGGCGTGACCTAAGTCAACAGGCTTTTCAACAATATTACTCATCACTGGGGAAAATAGTATTCCATTTTGATCACGTATCTATAATACAGAGCGCCAGGGCATTGATTGCGCGCGGGCACTACAATAGCTAGCGCCGGCGGGCACTGTTTGCTGTCCACACATTGTAACTTATAGAAGAAAGAATACAATGGTTTCTAGTCGAACCAGAGAAGTCGTCAACGACTCCGATGACCCCATCACTTTCGCCACGCTACAGACCAACCAGATCACCGCTCATTGACATTCCACATCAAATTGCTGAAGACGAAGGAGCCCCCCGTTCAGCGTGCAGTCGCGCAGATTCTCCCCTAAAGCACGCTCTTATTGGCGAAAATCGATAACTAAACCTACTGCCAAGAGGCAGAAGACATAAGAATGTACGGGACTCTTCCTGTTATATAGGTACGCGTACGGGATACTCGTGCGGTAAACGTTCAAGCTCGGTGGCCTCAATATCATTCATGCCTGTATCCATGCGCAGAAGGGTAGTATTTCTCTTCATCGTGAATGGCCAACATGATGATATCACCATTGCTACTTGAAGATCGCGTCAGGCGCGCGAATTAGGAATGGAAGCGAATTTTTGTAACGATATTGTACATAGCATAATGAACTTTATGGTCAATTGTGAAACGTACAAACTAGATACGAGCCAAAATCTTCCGCGGAATGGGCGAGCATTCTCGAGCATGCGATATAATATCGTTCCAAAAATTCGCTTCCATTCCATTCCGCGGCAATATAAATTGAGTATTATTGTTACGTGCCTGCGATGGAGGATGGAATACTCGTGAAGGTCATACATGTATTTAATCAATCTATTCACATATTGGTGACCTACATATTTGTTTGCAAAATTGTTTATTTGTAAGTCAATGCTGACTATACTTATTCTTGCAAGTCAATCAACATTATAAAATAATAGTAGCAGTAGAGCTCCTTGTGAAAGAGTTCGACCAGGGAAGTACAGCCACCTTACATATTTCTGCCGCCAAGCAGTAATGTCAAGGGTGCTGGTGAAATTACAGGCACATGGGACTTGTCAACTTATGTCTCAGGGTGTCGGGCGCAGTGGCAGTGCCTCTCAGATCTTTTTGATTTGAAGGTCTGAGTGACACTGCAACTATTAAGGATACGCGTGACGCTTACCACCAGACACGCGACTTGTTCGTCACGTCACTTAGTATTATATAAAAAAAATACACATAACCAAGTATAGGTAATTAAAATATAGTTACGAAACATAGGACTAGGACTGTTTATGTTGTATCATCTCTTATATTTGTTACATCTTCTACTATCCCACAATTTAAGGAAATAAACAGTTTATTACCATTTTTCTATTTTTCGTAATTACCTTAATAGCGTCAAGCTTAATATGAAGAAAATTTATAAATATATTATTATGTATTTATGTGGTATTTATGAATTTTTCTTCATATACATCGTACATTATAAATATATTATTTAACTGCCTCAGTGGCCGAACGGTTACCATGCCGGACTGCCACGCAGAGGTCCCAGGTACGATTCGCGGGCCGGGAGAAATAAATGTAGTCCCATATGGACTACATTTATTTCTCTCGTGAGTTTGGGTGTAATTTGTGGTTGTCTATGTATATGTGTCAATGGCACCCGCGACACAGGGTTTCCCTAGTGCGGGGGCTATGTTGAGTGTGTGCGTTGTTGTGCGTTATTATACTTCGGGGAATAAACATTATTATTATTGGTGAATCAATAAAATGTCAAGAAAAGTTAATAACTACTACAAATAAAATCAACATTATTTCCAAACAAGTAACAAATACGCTGACACTCTTATGCTTATGCTTACTCTTATGCTTATGATAGACGCCTTCAGCGTATCAACCAGTTGTTCCTCAAAGATAGTTCCGATGACCTTAACCTATATTTTTCCAGCAGAAGAAAACCGTTCCTCAGATTATTATACAGGGTGGAAATTTGTAATGCCACTTGGAAGGAAAGTTCGTTAAATACTGGAGATATAAATTTTTACTTAAAGGGAACATTCCTTTATTTTTAAAAAGAAATAATACTGCATTCAAAGATTTTCGAAAATTGCTAGTCACACGCGGGAATCAAACCCGCTAAAATCATTAAAAAAATGCACCCTGTACTTTTATTAAATCAATCGATAGGGTCAATTATGAGGATGAAATCTCTCTTACAAACCATGAAATTTGGAGTTACAAATTCAATGGGTCAAGTTAAAGCACTTTTACTCAAAGGTCCATCAGATTACTTGTTAATTATCGTTGGCGTAATTTTTTTTTTGTGGGGATATGTTAAAAACCAAATTTACCTTAAATCCTATGCGATTGTAAACGAGTTGAAGGCTGAGGTTCAGAATACGATTTGTAATACAATTCATCACAACACGTTATTAAAAGTTACTCAAAATGAATTCGTTAAAAGATTAAATTTGTGTATCCAAGAAAATGGAGCTCATTTCGAGCAACTAATTAGGTAGATTACCATTTTTTTCGTTTTATTAAAATACGTTAAGATTTCATGGTTTTTTTTTTTTTATTTCATTGACCAATTTTGTGAGAGAGATTTTATTCTTATAATTAACCCTATCGATCGATGCAATACAAGTGCAGGGTGCATTTTTTTCTGATTAAAGCGGGTTCGATTCCCGCGTGTTGCTAAAAATTTTCGAAAATCTATGAATGCAGTTTTATTTCTTTAAAAAAATAAAGGAATGTTTCCTTTAAGTAAAAATTTCTACCTCCAGTATTGTATATTGTGTATTGGAGTACTTTCCCTCCAGGTGGCAATACAAATTTCCACCCGATATATCATCCATGGATTTCTATGCCACTCAGCCTGTGGCGTATTTCCTCAAAACTTAATCAACCAGCCAACATACCTATGGATTCTAATGCCGCTCTGTATATAATGTTGCACTCCATGTCACACGTATCGACGTAGGTATCCAGAGGTTTCTTACCTATTGTCTATCAATACTCAACCTAAAACCTTTGACCGATCACCCGCCAAACTCTACGTCACACCAGCTCTGCTGTAACCCTGAGTTCGCATTGCACCTGTAACGTTGCGCTCTGCACGACACTGTGATAATCAGCTGGAAGCTTTAAACCGTCAATCGCTTACCGTTGAAACCTACGCCATATCAACGATGACCTCGCAGTATTTGTCACACGTCGATATACATCCTATAGCTTTAAGCCAGAATCCTATCGAAACTTACGCTTCAAAACCCTTGCATTCTCCGTCACATGGCTTCAAAGGCAGGTTTTTCCGACTTCGGTGGAAGCTTTTCAGAATTCGGTGGCATAAAATCCACCGAATTCAAGGCCACGGGATTCAGAAAATATATTTTTTTAAATATTACTCGTAAACGACAACACTTGTAAAACCAATAAATTGTTATTATATTTTAGTCGTTACAACACATAGTATAAAAAATATTACATACAACCATAAAATTGAGTTTCTGAAATATCGTATACACCGAATTCAAAAATCAACCTGGATCAAATCCACCGAACTACGTATTTACCTACATGCAAAAAGTCTGAACATCAGCAACAAAATCATCCACCTGTTCTCTCCAGCCGCAGGGGCGTGATGGACGAATAATGCGAACGAATTACGAAGCTTCTAAAATGCCTTACTTCTGGGGGTCTACTCTCGATCTTCGTCCGACATCCGTCCGAATCAATTACTGCCAAATAAGCAATACTTGACCAAATGAAAAGACGCGTGAAGCGAATGAAGCTTCATACTGGATACTTGACTTTTAATTTTGTCGAATATTTCTTATTTGACAGTAATTGTTTCGGACGGATGTCGGACGGAGATCGAGAGTAGCCCCCCTGACTTGTAGCGTGATTAGTAACTATCACCGAATTGGGATACGTAGCAAACTTTTATTGTGATAAAACTATTGTATAGTTTATTGTGAAATTTAGATTAAAAGTACTGTCATCTAATGTATTATACGTGAACTAAAGTCTAATATTGATATACGGTTCCAATTTTGAGAAAAAAGAAACTTTTTGTTAGGTTCTGCATTCCACACGCCATCGTTGTCAGGTTAGACCTTTCGGATTTCTTTTTACATTAGGTCCGAAAGATTTATTGCGAAGATTTTGTGCTCTTCAGGTAGCTTTCGACCTATATTATACTCCCTTGTTTTTTGTAGATTTTTGTTTCGATAAATAAGTGGACTGTAGTGCATGGACACAGAAAATTGCGGCTTTGGAGAAATGCCCATAACTCAATATTACGTAAATACGTTGCACTTAAAACCAAATATTGTCGTAGTGGTCGTAGCTCAAAATTGTGGAATTGTGAAAACACAACTTGAATATTCAAAAAATACCATAAATAAAATTTTCTTCAAAAATTTTAATGGGACCACTGCTGAGGTACCTCCTTGCAATAAAATAGAATCATCGAAATCGGTTCACAAATGTGGGAGTACCTAATCGCATAAAAAACATACAAAAAAATACAGTACAATTGAGAACCATTTTTTTTCAACAATATTTAAAACATACTTATAAAGAGATATTTCAAACTTGCTAATCATAAAATCGGTATATTATTAGTACTTTAGTTAAATCTGTATTTTTCTTTTTATAAATCGTGCATACCAAAGTCAATGTCACCGTGTTTTATTTTCTGCTGTCACAATATATTTACCAATTAAGATCATAACAATAATATAATAATGTACCTGACAATAAGTCAATGCCTGACAACCAACACCAATCACCTCTTCCTTCGTGTTAGGGAATTCCCTGCACCAGAGCAACAGAATACAATCCGAGGCACTTCTCAGAACACCGACAAGAATCAGTTTAGAAAAGTATAAAAAAATATAATATAGGTATATTAATTCGACTCTGGAAAAGTAACGTCTAACGTGCGGTTGGAAAAAAATTCAGGAGAACGATTTAAAGTAATTTTTGAAGAAAAAAATCATAAGACTAATTTTATTGGTTATTTTATTTGTAAGTCAATGGGTTATACAGACTGTTTTTTTAAATGGAACAGTATGAGGAAACCCGAAACAACAGAAGATACAACGAAACTGTCTAAGAAACATGAAGTCTTTTTTTGTGAAAACTATTCTCTGCTGTCAACTGTCAAAGTAATTTTTTTGGTCCAGTGTGAGTTGTCCATAAAAATGAATACAATTGATGGGTCAAACCAATGGGTCAAACGCAGAAAATTGCACCCAGGCGAAAAAACTTAACTCAACTGATACATAATGAAACTGATACATAAAGCTGCGAACGCATATGTCAAGGTCACTAGACATCTATAATATCTGGCTTCTCATGTAGGTATTTAATTTTGAGTAAGTAAAATGTCATAACATATTTACCGATACATTTATTTTTCTTTATAACTTAGCTAATTTCCGCTCTACAGAAATCACATTATTCATAACATCAACATAAAATTTACACATCACAATGCACATACATCTAGCGAGGGAAATTTTACTTGGATAGGAACTTTCAAATAACCATTATAACACACTAACAAAATAAAAATATTTAAAACAATAAACCCTCTTAGTGCATAACAATATCGAAATTAAAATTGCGGTCTTGTTTTATTTTCTTTTCTTTTCGGTACTGCTTCTTCTTTCTTCTATTTTATTCTTACTTTCCATAATTATATCTTGCTGCACTTCAATACTTTTTTCATTTGAATGTGTTTATTTATCTTTTCAACACATTTGCTCGTAACGGGCTTCTTATTGTATCGCTTTTAGGCTCATAAACCTAGCTATTGAACACGCGTTTGTAATTATATTACAAAACGTGTGTGTAATAAGTATAGGCTTAACCGGATTAAGATGTATCTCACAACAAGGCCTATGTATTAAAACTATGCATTCTTAAATTATCCGGGTTATGTCTTTGAAATTAACTTGGTCTATTAAAAAAACAGCTCTAACCTACATATTATAAGATTCAAATTACAATGACAGTAATCCCAAACAAACAGGGTCACAGTTTTTTTTTTATTTCTGTTTAATACGGTTGTGTAGTCTTACCTTACAAATAATATTTTTATTAATAAATTTATATTTCTTATTTGATGTGATAAATATAGAAAAACATACACAATATACACCTATAAAACTTTAATTGAATAAAATGACTTATTTTGGATAATATTTTACACGAATTTGAGTGAAATAAGGACATATTTATATTATTTCGCATTGGCTGTTTAGGAATTTCACCTAAGTCTCATTATTGCCGAAGCACCTGCGCGCGCATATCCGCGACGCGGCGCCAGGCGCAGAAAAAATAACTCTGCGCGCCAATTTCCATTGATACGTTCGAAACATTTATATACGCTGTGTGTTAGATAATTACCTAGGTGTTTAAAATGTCCTGCTCAAGCACGGAAGAAAACATTTTGATGGATTTAACACCGCCCGAAATCCTCACAGAGGCACAAAACGCAAGTGACAGTTTATTACCTTCGAAATCCAGAGAAAAATACATGGCTGCATATGAAACTTTTAATTAATGCCAAATAAAGCTATTTTTCATTTCCATTTTACTCAAGTTTGTTTCATTTTCCTCGCAAATGTGTTGAAAAACGTCGTATGAAACACGTGTGCTTTGATCATTACACTCTCGGCTTTCTTATCGCGCTCGCCTGCGGCTCGCGCGAGTAATAACGCCTCGTGTGTAATGACCAACTTAGCACACTTGTATCATAATGTACTATTAGTTGATTTTCTTTTCCTTTTGCTTCAGTAGATCCCCTTAACTTGATGTTTTTACTTTACTTTTTTGCGTATCGCTTAAATACTTTATTTTCTTCTTATTTGATTTAATTCTATGAAAACGTTTTTTTCTCAAAACTTCACATTTAACGGGGTAATTTTTGAAGCGTTCACGATCTTTTTTTTGCGTTTCGGTATTCGTCATGGGTGCCATTTCTGCAAACAAACCTAATTGTAGTTAATATTTTTTTATTAATATTATGCATGTTTCAGTTTGTTTGCCATATTATATGCAACTTTATATTTCGTCAGTTTCGTAACGTAACGAAACCGTTAAGAATATCTGATAAATTCTTAAGTCAAATTTTTTTTAAGCACAACATTTGCTTTTGTATTGAAATGTCCATGAATTTAAGAATATGTATGTATGTATCAGTAGCCTTCGATAATAAATAATTGTTCAGAAACACACTTTCATAACAAAATAGTCGTTAATTACCTGATAAAAAATTATACAAAATACCCAACTCAAGCGTCCAATTTCTTCGCCGTAACAAAATGGCAGTTGACGATAAATATTAAAACAGGGTTCAAAGAGACTTACCAATTAAAAAAAAATTGTGTATGTTCAGTAATGCATGAATTATTTTTTTAAACTGTAACTAACACTGAGTAACGAAATTGATTTATTTAGGACAATAAATGAAAACATTATATCCATGAAAATTATAAAGACTTATTGAAGCAGCTTTGAGAAAATGTTTTATTAGACCTTTAAGGATAATCACAACCAAACTTCTGCAGTATAATTGCTTATAAACATAAGTTATCAACTGCAATGGATACAACAGTCGCGACAAGACATTTTAAAAGAGTATGAAGGGTATGTCAACCTCTTTTTTTTTACATTGAAATTACTGAATATATTGTAAAATTTTACCTTAGAATGTAATATTTCATGGGTGGAAAGAATTGCCGTGCCAGAATAGAAATGGTTTTTAGTCTATTTTCAATTCTAAATTTTGTAATTTTTTTTTGCGTTTCATCTGATCAAATTTATTTTAGTGCTAATCGACTCAGTCGTCATTATCTACAAAGTCAGGTTATGCTGGGTTATGCATATTACTCGTATACTTTACAACAATATGGAATAACGGGTATACTGCAGGACACAAAGAAAAAAACGTATTTTAGTTGTTATGTTTATCCAGACTATGTTACATTCTTTGAAATAAATAACTGGAACAGCACCGCACTTAATTTCTTCCATTATATTAATTGCGGTCTCTCAAGGTTTGTGAACCGGTGCGAATTTTCCGGAAGTCTGTTGAATTTTTCAAGGTATCTTCAACATCAGGTGAATTATTTAAACTATCTTTGACAACTGTGTCAGTTGAATGGTCTAAGTCATTTTCAACAATAGGAACAGTTGAAACATCTATGTCATTGTCAACATAAGTAGAATTGTAGAAGCCATCTTCCGAATTAGACCTTTTAAGACTCTTACTTAAAAGAGTGTCATCTAAGATGTCTTTCATGTATTGAAGCAGGTCGTCAAACTTTATCCTGGAAAGAGGTTCCCCGAAGATCTTTTGAACCTGCTTCATGGCTATAGACTGTATTTCTGTTTTGAAAGCTTCAACTAATTGGCGGCCTTTTGTGTTAATCAAATTGTTAATTGGCCATGAGGCATTTTGTAAGTTACCCTGAAAAGAGATTAACATTGACTTACAATGAGATTAAACTATCTTTAGATCCGATTATCAGGGAAATGCGACAAACCATCAATCCAATCTTTAGAGTGAGGCCAGACGAGCGTAATTTGTGAGTTGTAGGTAAGTCGCGTTTTTTGACTCTTGTATCTCGTGAATAAATGACTTCGCCTAAAAAAGTCGGTTGGGGGCGCTAGGCGAAGTAATTTATTCAGTTGCTCTTAAGCATTTATACGGGGGGTTTGTGCCATATAGCGCAATGGATCCTTTAAAAATTGTGTATTTATGAAGCTATACACGATGTTAGAAACCTACATCCACTCAATGTGAAAAGATTATAGTGCAGTTTCATATATATACTATATGAAAGTTTATGAAAACTTTCAGATCAATTTGTAACATATAGCCACAGACCAATAAACATATCCCTCACATTGCTTCCTTCATCTCTCTCTCCACGTCACCTAGTGCAACCGAAGTTCGGTTGTGATTACGCGTAGACAAGTCATTTTGCGTCGTCGTGTGGCACAAGCCGGACTTTTATGTGAAACCGAATGCAGCGTAAATGAAGTGACTCAAAAACCGCGACTCACAACATAAGATTACACTCGTCTGGCCTTCACCTTAGATACGATTATCAGAAAAATGCGACAAACCGTAAATAGAGCGGCGCCTTGGAAGACTATAAGTATTGGTTCATCACAAAAGTACATAGCAAAAGTATTTGTAATCAAACTAAAGTATTTGAAGCTGTAAAATTTTATTACCTCCGCTTTCTCGCAGGCTATTTTTACCGTTAATTGATCTATCTCCGTACCAGTGTCTGTGCCTTTGAGATGGATTTTCCCACTACCTTTTACGTTAAACAGTGTGATACTGAAAAAAAATTAAGAGAATGAAGTCGGTTAATGAGTGTACCTTGCCTACTAATTCAAGTGTTTGTAAGTACCTTCTAATAAAAATATAGTTTTAGTACTTGTTATAATTTTCAGCCACTATTTATTTATTGAGTTGCAACGTGATTTTAATAAGTACCTAACAGGAGTTCCAAGTGCTATAGTTCATTTTATTTTCAAGTGTTATCATCAACAATACCGAATGTATTGATTTTCTCAATAACTGAAATAATATGATAATTCTTCAATTGAAATAAAAGAGGATGTAAAAAATGTTAGGATCCAATTTAAAAAAAAAATGCTATTATCTCCAATTAGTTATACAATTTTAGAAAAACATTCAAAAATTTTAAAGTAATGGATTGTTGAATTTTAATTATGTACCTGCATGATTATCAAATCATGTAACTATTCTACAATTAGTTTCGGTAGCTCTAGGTACGTTCTAAACTTTAACTCCTATATACTATATAAGCGAGTTGAGATTTTATTGGATTTGGTATGGTTCGGTTAAACTTTTGCGAAGACGTGCCAAAAAAAGAAACCAGGCAATGGCGCACTCACTCCAATGTTCCTGTCCCCTTGACTTTGTATACATACATTGCTTTACCACTAATACTATAAGTATCTGAAAATTAAAAGATAAAGTTATTAATTTCGTAATTATTCATGATTATTAACTTACGTATATTATTAATATAAATAAAGTAACCAACCAGAATGTATGTGCACTTTGGGTGCACTCATAGATACGGTAATGTCATGGGCTGTGTCCGAAACATCGATTTTGTCAAGAGTCATTTCCTTTAGTCCATAAAAATTCAATATGCCTGTTTCTACGTACGCTCTGCAATTTTAATTTAAAGTAAGATGTACAGGCCCAAAAACGTGCATAGAATCTAAGTAAGGGCGCGTTCCGATTATGTCGTAACGTTTTACTTATTGTTGGACGACTGTCGCGTCTAGCTTGTTCCCATTTCACGACTATCTGTCGTAACTGTGTCGTGGACGTTTATTTTATCGTTTAACAACTCTTCCCACTAGATCGTGGCAATAATTTATCGGTTCACGACAGCCGCCTTATTGTATGTACAACAGAAACGTTTGTAGCTGCGATTATCTGTCATCACATTTTTTCATGACGTTTTATTTATCATCGGACGGCTGTCGTTGTAGCACTTCCCATTGTCACGACATTCTATCATCGTAACGTTCAAAAAGTCGTGAACGACAGGTAATGGTATTGCAGTGAGCAGCAGTAAGCCACGACATTTTAAACTGCACGACAAGCTGTCGTCACGACATAATGGGAACGCGCCCTAACAGTCTAAGTAAGGATAAAGAAAATCTAAGTTAGAATATTGAACAAGAAAGGCTTTAATTGGCAGTGAATCACGGTATTCCAATTTTGAAGCACAAAACGAAAAAGACGTGGGTTGCACGAAAGGAGCGTTCCCGTTTGGCGTAGATACTATTCGCATTCCCTATAGGTACGTCAGGCACACCCGGGGCACAATCGGCGAGAACCTTACGCCGATTGGTAAACTCTTTCACCAAGATGGCAAACATATCCCATACTTTTGGGCTGCAAGCCTTCGATACGATAAAAAGAGAATTTTGAAAACGCGTTGCTATTTTTAAATTTAGAAATGTGCACGACAATCGACAATATCTGGGCATTTTTGTCATCGTGATTAAATGAGCGTTAAAAATTTATTCAAGTTCAAGTTAATCAAGTGCAATTGTCTTATTACAAAATTGTTTATATTTCTTGGCTATTAAATGAAAATTTAAATAATTATTTCTATTACTGACTTGACACCGAGTTTGTTTATGTTATCGCAAAATGGTGGCATGGGTAATGGCTCTACAGGAGGTACTTTAAAAGGTATTCTCTTATGTACTTCGCCTGACTTCCATAATTCAAAAATTGCTCTAAAATTCTCCCGTACTTCGGATGAAAGGTCCGCTGCAATGAAGATTATATATGTATATATTATTAAAAATTATCTCTCACATTATGTCCGTCTGTTATATTAGATACACCTCCTAACACCGTTCTAGTGTAACGCAACACTAAAATTTGGTAATTGTAAAAATGTTTTATAAAATAAAATAAAACTCGAAAATTTCGTCAAGTATTCGGCGCCGAACTTCATATCACACCATTGTAAAAAGTAATATTTTTATAGGTACATTTTTTCTGCGTGGTGCATTAAAAATAACATACAAAATCCATTTACAATTGAAATAAAATAAAAGTAAAGGTAATTTATGAGGCTCATGAACCAAAAATTCGAATTATTTTATATAACTCATCTTATAATTTAAACATATTCACGTAATTACTTTAAAAACGCAGAAAATATCGTATTTCATGTGAAATTAATAAAAAAATATCTGTCGTAAATAATTTGTACAGAATTTGGTAAAATTTTTGGGAGAATATGGACTTCAAATTGTTTTTCAGAATACAAAACCTGTTTAAATATAGACGTCGAATATTCGAGCATTTAAGCGTAAGAATCGTAGACCAAGTCTGAATTCACCGTTGAAGTAGTGTTTTTCCTCTCATTAAACACTTACCTCTTACTTTTGTAGGTAAGACGCAAATTAGTAACCCGATTACTGTAATTGACTTCATTATGAAAGTAACCTGGACTAACTGAAAGCTAAGTGTGACAAACCTTTCATTTATAGTCGATAATTACTACAAGAAACGTATTATGATTTTAATTATCTGATTTGTGCACTTATACCTAAATAAAAAAATGCGTTGAAGAAATATAACATTGCCCATAATTTCCATTATTTATTTATTAACCTTGTACTTTTAATTTTGTACGCCATGATTGAAATTGATAAAGCTATCGTAGACCGGCAATAGAACGCTACGACTATCATACTCAAAATATATATGTGGAACGGCGTATATTATGTCTGTGTATCAATCTGTGTAGTAATCAGTTAAGTTTAATAGGTTACACTCGTAGGCGAAGTCGTAACTTAATTGATTCGTGATATGAAAAATATTTGGTAGGAAAAATAATCGATTATTAAAAAACTATGACGTTGAGTTTCACAAACTTCAAAACTAATTCAATTATACCCGCTACATCGAGACATGTCTACCAAAAAATTCTCGATATCTAGCTAAAAAGTACAAGCTGTAACAAAAGCTGCAACAACAATTTATTTTGTTAAGAAAGAGTACAAAATTGTTGTTTGACGCTAGTGCTAGTATTAGAACCTGAGCAAGCGAAGGAGGCTAGAATTAGATATTGAGCTAGTGTGGAAAGGGTTTTTGAAATGCGAACTTGACGATGGACTGTGGCGCACCTAACTTTTTCTAAAGAAAGAAAAGATTCAGCGTTCAACTCTTAGAGCATACAGAACGGGAGACGCTATTAGCATTATTTCTCGAACAAAACTGTCTGCCACTTTTTGAGGGGGATAGTACTATAAGCAAACAGGTGCACTCAAATGCGAAATTGAATTGTGTCACGATGGTCTCACACAATAGTCATTTAATCACACATAATAAAAGTACAAACAAGAATAAAAAGTGATGACATGTAAATTCAGAACGCATCCTTATAATTTAAAAAAAATTGATGTTATAAAGTTCAACTGTTTTTCTTTCATCTACCATTTCCCTCGCTTTAATGAGGTCAACAGATGTGTGTTTCGCTCGGCAGCAAATTTGTTTTGCGTCTCGTGCCGTGAAACGCTGCTGGGCGTAGCGAGGGTCGTTTCGCTCGTGGTTCAATCTTAGCTTCTTTCGCTTGCTCAGGTTTCAATACAAGCACTCGCGGCAAACAACAACTTTGCAGCCTTGCATAAAGCCCTAGATGTCTCGTACTCATCCAAATAGGCCGGTGGTCTTCTCGAGCGCGTGGAGCGCCAAACCTCCTGTTGGCCGAGTCTGCAGCCCTCGATTCGTCAATAACGAGCTCAATGTCACTTTCGGGTGGAGACGAAGCATCAACGAAAACATTGGGCTCATCATCTGAGGACAATATTCAGCATTAGGTACTTGATGGGAGTGGTGCTCAGTGCCTGTTTGAAATTGTATCCTCTCCTCCGTCTGAATATCTGACGTGAGAATAGTTTGGATTGCTTTGTAGGAGTTGGCCTACTTCCACTATGGGGTCAAATTTCGAATGACGTACGCTTCTTTTTATTAACACAGGACCCGGAGTCATGAGCCAAGCAGGCAAAGATATCCCATTTGGACTTCTTCGGGGGTGGTCGAACATTCTTTCATGGGGAGTAGCATTAGTAGCTGTGCACAACAGCGTATAGAATGTTACGCTAAAGGTAGAACCTTTTCCCAATCCGTTGTCTCTAAACCCTTGGTTTTGAGGCTTAATCGGATTGTTCTCCATGAAGTTTAAACGTTCAACTTGCCCGTTGCATTGCGGATTGTAACGCGTGGTCCTACTGCAAGCAATTCCAAGTGAGACTAGGTGTTGAGTGAGCTCTTGAGACATAAATGAAGTTCCCTTATCTGAATGTATGTACACACGCCAGCACACCAAGCTACACATTGACGTATCTTGTTCCGTTGCACTGGAGGCGATTTTCGAACAAAAATGTGTAGTCTGATGTGCCGTTGTCCGTACATTGGGGTTCCAAAAATATAAAATATTTTGTTCAGGCAGTCAATCACGGTACCTGACATCATGTCTTTGCAAGCAAAAGCAAAGGGAAAACGACTATATTCGTCAATGACCGTTTGTATAATATTTATTCCGTGACTTCGATGGTCATGGCCCTTTGAAATCCATATTAAGCCGTTCCAGGGGAGCTGTCGCTTTAATAAGCTGCCTGTTCAACCGTTTATACCGAGGTTCGATTTGAGCGCATACTCTCGGCAGTTAGTGGTCATTTGACGAATGTCATTAATGGAATATGGAAGATTTTTAGATCGTGTCCAGTGACTCATTCGTGCTGTTCATGGATGACAAAGATTTTCGTGTATAGTTTTAAGATTATTAAGGTTCATATGTTCACAGAGTCTTGTTAATGCATCAGCGGCGTTGTTTTCTTTGCCAGGGCGAGTAATGATGTCGTATTTAAAACAAGACAACTAATCTCCAACGTTCGATCTTCTCGTTCTTTATTTTGCTTAAATGAGTTTGGTTGAACATAAATGCTACTGACTGTGTTGATCTGTAATGAGAAAAAAAATCTTTCCAATTAAAAAAAAAAATAGATAAAATAGGATTTATTTAACATGCATAACTTTCAAACAAAACAACAAAAAGTTAATAAAAATAAATTCAATAAAAATAAAAATAAATAATCTCAGTATAGAGTACTAAAAAACCGACCTCAAAAGTACATGGAATTACGTCTATTCGCTAAGTTTTATTGAAATATCCCCTAGTTCGCCACTATACAGGACTTGACACTGGAGATAATAATAATCGGTTTTCACTACTCAAAGTATATCGAGAGAAAAACGCCTCGAATTGGAGAAATAGCAAAATCAACCATTAAAATAATTGCTCCTAAATTAAGTTAGGCGCTGGATGATTTTCTTCAAAATGAAATGGGACCACTATGGAAGTACCCCCTTTCCAACAAAAAAAGAACCATGCACATCGGTTCACAAATACCGGAGTTATCGCGTTATATACATACAAAAAAAAGAATAAAAAGAACATACAGTCGAATTGAGAACCTCCTCCTTTTTTGAAGTCGGTTAAAAAGAAGCATACAAAATAATTTAAAAAAAGCATGCCAAAATAGTCCATGACTCAGCCCTCTGAGGACTATAACGCACACACTCAAATAAATAAATAAGTAATTTAAAAAGCATAATACCAAACGTACACATCCAATTATAGTAGACAATTAGCCACTAAGTAAATAAAATTAGACACAAGCAACAATTAGACAGAAAAAAAATGTATTGGAATAATAATTAAGTTATTTAAATAGCATAATACCAAACATACACAAATACACAGAACAGATGTACAAACTTATGCTAATTCTTAGAGCCTGCATCCCGAGATTGCTTTTCAAACAGCCACAGAAAACATTCATGTTTAAATGTTCGCAGTGTTTGAGACACTGCACTGCCGCACGAACAGGAGGATGTAGATCATTCCAAATTTTAGAAGTGGATACATACTTATACATACATACATATATGTCAGTAAATAAAATAAAATGTTAATTAACGTCCGGTTATAACATAGCCAAGAAAGGTATAAAATTAAATGCTATTTAAAAAAATGTCATAAAACAAGTGAATTAAAGTTTTAAACATTAAAATCTAATAATTTCAAATACAATAATTTGAAGCAAGTGCCCAGTAGTGAAACGTGCTCAGGCACGACAGACGGCATTATGATGTATATACACAGCACTGTGTGATTATATAAAATAAACTTCGATACGATCGAATAATATCCGCAGGTTAAAAAAGAGGTAAACGAGCCATGTAATCTTTTTTTTCACAAAGAAAAGGGAAGAACTGAGTAGATAATAATCAATACGCATATATTGTCGCACACTTGTTCTCAGGTAGCCAGTGATAGCATCAATGCGCACGCACTGTCTATGCGAGGAGCTCATTAAAATAGGTCGGATCACGTGGGGAACGTAACTAGGGCAAACCGGTTACCCTGTTATCCGAAAAAACTGGTTAGCCGTCCATTGTTTAGCTTATAAGATTGTTACTATATATATAACAAAACACTATTTCTAACTAATCTACACGAATTGCACTTGTCGGCGACGTGTGGCGCAATCTGGTGTCGGCCGCGGAATCGCCGACACATGACACCCTTCGGCCAAAACTCTTCCTTCATAAAGGTCGATAAATGTTTGGTCGGCACCACAGAGTACATAGAATTCTCACCACAAACGAATTAAAATTTACGTTGTGGCGGGACTCCAATCGCTCGACCCTCGGGGTGTATTTGGCTTTATGTCTGATGTACTCCACTGTCCCCTCAGACTTCGATTATTATGACCTACCAACAAAATTATGACTAAAATAGATTCACAAACTAATAAGTGATACTAGACTAAATGCAAAGTGGCTAATCCTGACGCGATTGTTGTGTCTCATAAATGTGTTAGTTTGTGTCACAGACTACAGAGAAGATACTACGGGTCGTATTCTAGAACTCTATTGAATGCTCAAGTCAGGATTGCACTGGCAACACAAGCACTGGAAATACGACCCTAATGGCAGGGACTTGAGTATAATATCAAGTGCTTTAAACCATACTCAAATCCTAACTTGAGCATTGAGTAGAGTTCTAGACCTTACTTTTATTGTAATGTTATTTTCTTTATTTTGTGGAGCTATATTAAGCTTTTATTTGACATCGGAATGCATCGGATTGATCATATTTAAATTAATATTGTAATAGTAGGTATCTCTAAAATAAATAAAATAAAATAAAAATCTATAAAATGGCTCTATGGTTTACGTTTTGCTGTTTCTTCCAGGGAAATGGCCGCCAATGAGTAAAAAGAAGAAGAAAAACATTATTCGGAAAAAAAAAATATTTTTCTGAAAGATGCGAAATTTTCTTAAAAATGTGAATTCTTAAAAATGGACTGGATAGAAAAGTCGTGTGACTAAAAATGAGTTTTTTGTTAGATTTGATTTAAATATGTATGTGATTTTATAATTGTTGACTTTATTTCAACTTTTAAGTTTAACACTTTGAAAGCTTGAATTTTAAAACCGAAAGAAAAAAGGTTTTACAAAGTCACTCAGAGTGTTAATGATAAGATCTCTAAGGATAAGATATGCAATTTTAATTCCGAAAGCGAAATCGATCCATTCCAAACCGCGAAGTGCTAGAAAAAAAAGCAGGAATGAAAAATGAAAGCCGCTCTCTCTTCCCTGTATTGTCGTGGTTTCGTACTGTGGTTTCGTAATTTCATTCGTATCGACTGGGTTTGTGTCGACTGGGAATTAGGTGAATCTTAAAATAGAATTATCGGTAATGAACATTCTAAAATTATAGAACACATGCTTGCACCGAGAACAAACGCATGCAGAGTGTAAGGCATTTAATAACCTAATTGTTGTACCAAAGCATTAGGAACTATGGTGAACATAAGTACTTATCAAGATATATTCCGAAAAATAAAAAAGCTATTTACGTGGACTTATTTAAAAACTTTGGTGCTTAGTCCTGTTCAAGTGCACGTTATTGCGTTCTTCATCATTATCATCGAACTTGTGCTCAACATTTTTATAGTGGAATCAGTGCCTTATACCGAAATAGACTGGAAGGCTTACATGCAGCAATGTGAAGGAGTCTTGAATGGCACCTACGACTACAGCCAGCTTCGTGGAGATACTGGCCCTTTAGTGTACCCAGCGGGATTCGTTTACATTTACTCTATTTTTTATTACATTACAAATCAAGGTGTAAATATCAAACTAGCACAGTACATATTCATAGGTATTTACCTGTTACATTTGTTCTTTGTGCTGCGAATTTATATAAAAACACGGAAAGTTCCTCCATATGTACTAGCTATCACAATTCTTACATCATATAGAATACATTCAATTCATGTATTGAGATTGTTTAATGATCCTATTGCTGTGCTTTTTTTGTACATATCTTTGAATCTGTTCCTTGAGTCAAAGTGGACTTTAGGCAGTATATTTTACAGTTTAGGAGTATCTGTTAAAATGAATATCCTTTTGTTTGCTCCAGCACTGTTTTTCTTTTATCTAGTCAACTTAGGTTTGAAAGATACTACTAAGCAATTGCTTGTTTGTGGTATAATACAAATTGTGTTAGGTTTACCGTTCTTGCTGGTTAATCCAGTAGCATATTTGAAAGGTAGTTTTGATGTGGGTCGCATTTTCAATCACACCTGGACTGTCAATTATAGATTTATGGAAATCAGCATGTTTGAAAGCAAATGTTTCCATTTCACTCTGCTGGGTATACATATAATGCTCCTACTCATATTCCTACCATTCTGCATTCAGTACTTCAAAAGTTATTGTCGCCTTAAGTATGTGCAGAAGGAGGTCCAGCCTCAAATTGATGCTAAGAATCGCGAAAATAAAGCAAGAGCCAAATTTAAAGGAATAAAAGAGGCAAAAATGAAACTGAGTAAAAAAATTGACGATCAAGAAAAACTGAGCAAAGAGCAGGAAGACTTTCTGCATTCTTTCGAGGCTATGCTTCAAAATGCCAAAGGTGGAAACAAGGCTCCTAAGCGAATGGAGCCTGATGAGGATGAGTTACATTACAGCATCAACTTTGATATTTTGTCACAATTGTTTATTCTCCCCATGTTCATTGTGAATTTCATTGGAATAGTTTGTGCAAGGAGCCTCCACTATCAGTTCTATTGCTGGTACTTCCACAGTTTACCATATTTGTTGTGGTCTTGTAATTTCTCTAACATTATTAGGTTTTTAATTTTAGCTCTAATTGAGCTATGCTGGAACACTTATCCGAGTACAAACTTTACTAGTGCACTGCTTCATGTTTGTCACATTACTGTGTTATATGGCCTGTACACAAAAATATCAAATGAACTAAAAATTGCGTCCAAAATACGATAAAGTTAATATTGATTATTTATTAGTTATTTATACATACTACATACCTGTAGAATTCGACTGTACTTTTATACCAAATTATGTCAATTATGAGTAATTTTGTGACTGATGATTTAATTTACGCCTATATGGCATCCAAAGCCATTGTAACATGATAATGACTAAAGTTACAGTATGTTTGTAGTTGATGTGCCATTGGCAACCAATTATTATTTTGAATGTTTAAGTGTGTCTCACTTTAACACATATTTATCGCAATAAATTATAACCTTAACGCATGTGTTTTATTTGTCCATGAAATGAAATAACATTGTAAGCGTTTTGAGATTGTTTATTATGAACCATAATACAACTAATAAAAGAGAAATCTAATTATATTCTTAGATTTAGAGATAGAGGCGCATAAATACTTCCTCTGATATCACAATACCACCAACACTCGGATTCGACGCCTCTGCCCAAGCTTACCCAAAAGGTTGCAGTATACTCATCAATCATCATACTCTATATTATATATTTTTTAACAGTATATAAACAAGTTAAAATAGTTTTGATTCACGCTGCCTTATTTGCGATCACACAAATAAATAATGAGGAAAATGATCAAATGCACTATAGGCCATTGAATCCAAGTTCAGAACAGAAAAAGATACCTAAAAAGAAAGTTTGATACAAAAACGAAAAAAGAATAATTGCTGATTACTGATATTCAATCCAATCATTTTGTGATTGTCTGTGCTTAACGGAATTAAATACTTATAAGGTCTAAGAGCTTATTTGTTTAAAAATTATAGTGTACTTGTGCAGACCTTAATCATGACTGTTCCTGTAGCAAAAGAATTACTGTGTAATAAATATTACTATTCAGTCAAAATACCCAGTCACGCGAAGAAAAAGTGATCTAGAGTACATAAAACATACTTCAGCATTGAATATAAGGTTATCTATCATTTAGGGCTATTTGATAGCATTCACGTCACAATAAAATACAACGGCAGTCTTACGTGACTGGGCTTAAACTAAAGAGATACTACGAGAGGTGAGAGGCAGGAAGTTTACACAAAGCCGAAGTTCTTAGTCTTGATGGCGAGCAGCAGTTTATGTTTGAGCACGTGCCGCGATGAGTAAAGCGGGATGTAGAGCCGCGAGACGCAGGTGTTGGCGGTGGGCAGGTGCGCATCGTCGGCTGGTCGGATTGTCACCGATGGCATTGGCTGGAAGCCTTCTTCGGATGCAGGCAGTGCCGGCGAACCCGTCCAGAAATAAACCTGTTACAATATAATAAAGTGTAAGTCCAAGCATTATCAAGACATTAAACGGAAACTTGAAATAAAACAAAAATGTATGTACTGACCAAGTCCTGTCTTTCTAGATGCGTCATTTTGTCAACGATGGCCCAGAGCCAGCGCTTGAAGCGCGCTAGCCGCTCGGGTGGCTCGCCACTCTCGTCGTTAAAGCTGGTGTAGGAGACGAGCGCAGCTACATTGATATCACCGACACCGTTCAGAAGTAGCCGTAAGTCTTCTGCCGTTAAACCTTCCAAGGCGGTTTCGGGTAGGACGTCCAGTACTCCCATTCGCATCGCCTGTACATTCAATATAAGAAATACTAAATTTCAGTCTAAAAATATGTGTTAATCAAATTGAAAAACAACGCAGAATCATCATTTATACTGATTTTATTTGGTTATGTTAAAAGTTGTTTATACCTCAAGCGCCTTCTCCTGGGAGATGAGCATGCGATGTTGCGCGTATTTGCGTACGTAGTCATATACGTTGAGCGCGGTCACCTCCAACTCACGCCCGCCCGGCACCAGCTCTACGCACCCACCACCTTCCTCCTCGCACATTTCTAGGCTGTTTGAAAAACAGAAGTTTATTAGATATGACAGACAACATACTTTGCAATGGCAATGAAATACCATGAAACAAACTCACCAAAAGTTTGTTGATACAAAAATCGATCAAGCGAAGAAAAATTTCTTCGTCCCGACTGGACTCGAACCAGGTATGTTCTATCTCACCGTGGCCCTTGTAATTAACTAGTGAAGTCGGAGGAGTTTCACAAAACATACTTACTTACTTTCTCAAACTCGTATCTTAAAACATAATGTTACTGAAATGCAAAAAATGGATTGTATATACCAATTTTGCAGGCTGATTTCACATCACATCTACTTCATATTTACACACTGGCTTTTACCTATTATTAAAGTAAAAAAAATAATTTTATAAATATAAAAAAAATTAAAATAAATAGAAAATTTTACCATGTGCTGAATAATCACTTTTTATAAGATACGAGTTTGAGAAAGTCAGGCATCGATAGACGAATTACTACATCACGATAATTCAATAAAAATAAAATATTGCAGTCACCTAAAGTTAAGATCGAGCGCAGCAAAAAGCGAGTGCGAGTCGCCAGTCTCGGCGTCAACGACGAGTTGCCGGAGACTCTCGTACACGACCGGGTCGAAAAACGCTAGGTCATGGAATCTGATCGGCCGCCCTAGCAAGTATTTAAGGACGTGTCGATTCAGGAACATGGGGCACAGCTCGTTTTGAAGTAAGCAGAGGCCAATAATCCTGTAAATTAATAAGTTGACTTGTTATTTGTCAGCCCAACTTTTTCAGAGTTTTGTCAATATTTGTTATTGATTTTCGTAATAGAGTAGATTCTGTTTTATTTAGGCAAAAAGTATATTTGTTTGTAGTCTGTGAATTGCACTTTCAGATATTGGAACATTGACTTACTAAGTCAATGTATTGGAATGAGATTATTAACCAAATTCAAAAGTCACAATTAGAATTACCTTCCGACATTTCTAAACGCATTAATTCTCTCTGGTGTAGCGCGCCCCTGTCTTGGCGAGTAATAACCTCGTTTGCCCGGGGAATAGAATAGCGGTGCGGCGTCGTCGAGCGCTGCGCCTACTGTGGCACTGCCCGCTACACCTGCGCCGCGTTCGGATAGCGAAAACACGTCCAAATCTGTGGGGTCACCTTCATATTTAATTATAAATATCGAAATCAGCACGTAAAGCTTACACAAAAATTTCTCGCAAAAAAGACTTTAATTCTGTAGGAAAGAAAACCCAGAGAAAGTTAAAAAAATCTACATTCATGAAAACTTATTTTCTTTCAAAGCACTGTCCTGCAATGCTCTCGATCAACCACTGTCTCGTGGTGTACGAGGTCCATAAAGGTTACGCCGGCTGCTCAAGTGAAGTGCAGAAATCATGACTTACCCAATATGGCTTCAGATGGATGCATGACAATAAGATCCATAGCTTCGCGCACCTTCTGCCGGAGCGCGTCCTCGCTAGCGAGTAGAACCAGCAGCTGTGCTGGCGTCAACTCGAGCAACATGCCCGTTATTTTACCAGCGAATGTAGGGTGCAGGGAATGAACCTAAAAAATTCCTACAATTCGTCAAGAATTCCTGATATTATGCATATGCGTGTTGCGGTATTTTCAATTGTATGAAAAAATAATCGAAACCTCTTCCAGTCATTATAACCAACTCATAACATAGCTATTAGATTTTTGATGTGTAACAGTGACGGCACTGATAACGTATAAATACTTAATGTAAATCTCACCTTAGGATAAAGTCTTTCGCCTAGTTGAGCTTGGTGTAGAGTGAGATGCTCATTATGTCCTCCGGGTCTATCTCCACTGTAGCCAGCGCCTTCTGTGCCGGGTGCCGCCTATAACAACGATTAAGACTCGGTAACGATACTGCATAATTTTAGTTGAAACTTGATATTCATACAGTACTTAATTAGCCAAGTTATACTTTCCAGAGATGGGCAAACACCCGGTTTAAATCGGGTTAAAACCCATTAACGCCCAACATCGAGAGCAAAAGCTATTTACAACTAAATACGTGTTGTGAATCGAGTTTTATTCAAATTTAATTATATTATTACTTGGTACTTGGTGCAACGGGCTGGTATCCGCAACTCGACGACAAAGCGCCTATTTTGCGTGTATATTTATGTATTTATATTATTACAAAAACTTATTGCTTTCTGATCTAGATGATTCGCTTTGCCTTTCTATTAAATCAATTTGCTTGTAAATTGCATTGAAATAAATCCATACATAAAATAGTTAGATCGTATAAACGAATATTTTTTGATGAATTGAATGATGAATGAAAGATGAATTGATTCGATAGTAATGTGCATCCTTAGTAATGAGAATCTACAGGACTGCAAGTTGGGTATAGTGTGCAGTTGCCTCTTTTTCGTCTAAACAATACTTTTTACAGCGAAATTTGAAATAAGTATGGAATTATAAAAAATCCGTATTCGCCGTTTCTGCCCACGATTTTGATCAGAAATAAGCGCTTTGGGTAAAAACCGGCTTAAACCTCGGGTGGGTTGATAGGTTTTAACCCACTACACATCTCAGTTTCCAAACGACGTTAGAATTAAAATTTAACTGGTTTAAAAAACAAAGAGAAGGGCACGATGAGTTAACACGTCACCTGAGGCGAGTAAGGTCTGGCGTCAACGCTTAAAACGCGACGCGGCTCGCGGGCGGTTGGTGGGCGCGGCGTTGGCCGGCCTGGTGTACGGCGTGTCGTGTCTTTCGAACGAGCTCGTCCGGCACCGCTTCTAAACCAAAACATACTTGATATCAAACTACGTCTACGACAATTATATCTTCCAATACATATTGAATAGTAATAGTAACTTAACAACACGAGATGGGTTTGTTCAATCTACAATTTGACACGAACCCATTTGACAATTGACAAAGAGATGAGAGATTAGCAATCTATATAAATTACCTAGCGCCACTGCTGGTACTTGTACCCCCTGCCGCGGTGCCTGCCGGACCAGCAGTACCATTGGTGCTATTGCTGTTGCTGCCGCTACCCGTGGTCGGCTCCAGTGGCGGCAGCTTCTCATTAGCTAATAACGCCTGGAACAATCAATGCATGAAACAAAGGATTGGCTCTACTATCTGAAGCTGGGTAATTTGGATACAATTAATGATAGTTATTTATATGTAGATACCCGTATTACTTAACTAGGTACAAATATCGATATCGCTATGTCCTCTTTTACCTCTGCAACACTAGTGTAGAACGAGCGCGCAACGCCGCTGCCTTCTCCTGGTTCGTCGCGAAAAGTGACTTTAACGCGGTTAACGGCGAGTGGGGGTAGCGCACTGTGGGCGCGCCGGTTCTGCCCCGCGAACGCACTGTTCAGCTCTGCAAATGTCTGCTGCAGTAGCTTCGCACGGTCCCGTTCCATCTGACAAATAAGACACACATTCAAGCTTCTTAATATAGCGGCGGTTCAGCTCTTTTGAGCACTATTACACGAAACACGGTTATCGCATAGTACGGCTGGTTTGAAATCAGAAAGCATTCGTACAATTTATTGATTTTGAATTTAGGATTTTCCAATCACTTTTTAAATGTCCAATTTGAATACTAACCATTAACTTAATATACCTTCAATAGACTCGATGCTCCATAAACTATCTAACAGGGTGATACATACGTACCTTGTGCAAGGTTAGATCGCGTTGTTGTGAATTCCTTAGTTTCTCCATGTCGCGGCGGAACTTTACTTCCTTGACAGGGAATCCGCCAAGCTCGGCCACTACAGAGCCGGGCTCCAGGCCTACATCCTCAGTAAATACGCGGCCGAACAAATCGAGAGACAGACGCCAGCGACCCAGGAGCAGATCGTGAGATACCGAAGCGCCAAGGGATGGGCATGCGCGCCTGGACAGGGAACAAGCATATTATAGTCACTACACAAACATATTCAAGGGTTCGGGCAGTTTTGTACTCTGGTACAAGTGGTGTATATTTTTCTCAAAATATTAAAAACATAGATAATATCGATAAGTCGCGCAAAACGCATGCGCTGGTTTGTACTTTATTTAATTCAAAGGGGTTTAGGTGTAGTACATTTGGTGAAAAACACCTGATGACACCAACAATGTTAACTACATTTTTCAGCGAATAAATATATTGTATTGTTTAATCTTTTCAAAAAAATAAAAAATAATATAAACTTACGGTTGAGCGGGTGCACTAAGAGGCGGCAGCAGAGGTGGTGGAGGTAGCCCAGTCGTCTCAACAGTTACATGAGCTGAGATTTCTTGCGACTCCAACGGATCCGCCGCGCTTAGAAGTTCACCCTGGTAAATATTAATTGACATTCAGCATTTTAGCTCTTTGAACTACACCATAGTAGAGATGTTGGTATGGAAAATAAACATGAAATGCATGTACCAAATATTTCAAATACTGAATGCTCCTGTGATAGTGTTGGCGTGTGGGTACTGAATAACATGTGGCATATGAGTTAATCTTCTAACATATTTCATTATCAATTTGACGTAGTTAAGCAAAAAGGATCCAATCCACAACATTATCAAAAAGTGAGTTATATATACCAACCGGTTAATAAAGTTTAACCTCTTAGATCAGCAAAAAAATCCAACATACAAACATAAATAAATATATCTGGAGTTACATGACATTATAAGTTTTGAAAATAAACCAAGAGTGAGAAACACTTTTAAACTTCAAACTGCCACATTGGATCCTTTTTGTTTAACCATGTCCAATTAGAATCGTTAATCATGATTCAAGTTCATGACACAGAGATTTCAAAATCGTTGAAATAAAACGGTTACTTCCGATTCAAGGGTAGTCAGGATATAATTTGGATAAGAAAAAGTCCCCCAAGTAAGTGGAGTGACTTACAGCACGTACAATGACAGTCTTGCCGGGGCTGCGGGAGGAAGACGCCCGGGGTTCCGCAGTCGACGAGCCCGAACCACTGGGACCTAAGAACCAAAACACTTTAAATCGCTATGCCCAAATATACGACTAAAAGAAAAAATTAAAGTAAAATATAAAACATTTTAAATTTCTAAGTGACAACAAATTGAGGGTCGGTAGAGTAAAGCATAAAAGTAAAAAACTAACACCATGCATTGAAATCAAGACATCAACTCAACAATTTTGCCATTCTCTTATTATCTTCCGACGTTGTAAACAATACGAGACAACAAACTTTGTTTTCTTTTTATGGTATTAAAAAAAAATTAAGACTACATTTTTTGCCTCGTTTTTCAAATGAGAAGAATCCTTCAAATTGCCTCTATTTTCGATTTTCTAGTCAGACCATTATATTTACATTAATGTTCAGTGTTACGGTGTTAACTAAATTTTATGCTTTCGTTAGTTTTACTAGTAAAATGCAAAAACTCTTACCAGGTATGGGTGAAGCAGCCTGTTGATGTGGCGACTCAATAATTGAACAAGCGGTATCGACCAGCGTGTGGAACTCTGAAGGGGGTGCGCTCGTTTCTTGCATTGAATTGCTGCCACCGGAATGCGGATGTCTATAGGAAAAAAAAAAAAAATATATATTGATATCCCAAGTATCAAAATACAAACTGATGAAAAATAATTACTGATAAAACATATTCACCATATACAACATATTCGTAAAAATTTGCATATTTTTTAATGTTAAAAATTTCCCAACCATTTCTCTTGAGGTTTACGCCCTTCGCAATTGATATTTTGCGAATATGATATTCAGCGACAGAGGTCTCGATCTTACGTTTATAAACTATGCTACTGTGCATACTACAATGCTTTTTCTGACCAGCTTAATACGATTCTCCATTACAAAGTGTGATGACCAGTGGTCGGAAATTCGGATGCTTGTTTACCTATAATTTGGTGCTCGCTAAATATGGAATGAGCTTTTGAAACGTAAAAATTGTCCAAAATATTCAGGATGTTATTTGTAATTTTATGTAACATTTAAATTATTTTTTGTCATATTTACAAAGTTGAAAATGTAAAAACATAAGACATCAAAAATAATTTTAATTGGGAAATTAACGTGAGACTCAGACATATTCACTAAACACACTGATTACTCATGTGTTAAGTCCAATTTTTGCTCGACATGTTTATGTTATGTTGTGACTGGGTTAAATGGTAACTAATATAAGTTAATATAGTAACATAAGGTAAAAGTTCGAAAATGTATTTAAAATATAAAATTTGTAACATGTCACATCATTCTGACATTCCGGCGGGCTTCAAAAGAAGAAAAAATAAAGAAAACATTTTTTTAAGAAGCCGCTTCTATACTTTCACAGCTAATCACGGGGAAAAGTGAACCTCAGGGATAGAAGCATCCGAATTTCCGACCACTAAGATGACTCCCTTAGACTACTCGAATCGAAAGTAGTAAATTGAAGTAATTGGTCTCTGTCCGTCTTTAGTGCATGCAATGTGTAGGAAAATGACAGTTAGCTATGTTTTGGTTATTTTTATTGCGTTTGTAATTTATATTTACAAATTAATTCAAATACAAAAAACACTAGACTACTCACCAAAACAACACTTAAATGATAACCATAAAAATATAATAATATAATTGTTAGTTCCCACAATGCATAGCGCGGTTAATGACCAATAAAAAAGCTCTAAAACCATGATAATCTAGAAGCTTTGATTGAATATAAGATTTCACTAGCAGCTCCTTGTCAAATTAAAATTGCAATATTACAGTATTCCGTTCTCTTATTACACCGTTTATTTAAGCTGTTTTTTTTTTCATTCACTATTATTTTTAGAACTATCACATGTGTACATTGTGATAATTGTGAAAATGTCCATGATTACTTTTAACTCAATCATAAAACAACTATGCTTTACAACGCCATCACGTCCTTTTTATTGAATGGCCTTACCTGTGTATCTTCTTCCTGGGGATTTGTCTAGCTTCATTTGAGTCAGAATCGGAAAGATATTCGCCGTCAGTGTCAACTTCCATTTTTGTAGTTGTATCCTTTGCGCATGATAAGTCCTGCCCAAAAGAAAAACAGACATTTGAATGTTATAATTATAATATATATGTTGAGAAAAAAAGAGATTGAATGTTTCGTTAAAAATACGTCTGCATGCTTTTTTTCATTTATTATATTCAAAAGGGACTAGATCATATATCGTAGAAACCAGAAAATATGTTGTTTTTTACCTGTGGCTCGTCTCTAGTCATAGTATGCGAATGAGTCGGCGGCGCAGAGGCGGGACGTGCGGGGGGAGACCAGTCACGCTCCGTGCCGCGAGAAGACAAGCCAAGTCGGCGCGGTACCACTATGGAAACAGTTTCTTGCTCTATATGCACTGCTATGTTATCAATACATATACAGAGTGTCCCAAAACTCAACGTTAAGCGGGCACCAGGCGAAAGGCCAGTGTATATCAATTCTGGTAAAAATAAAGTAAAAAAAATCCATGTCACCTAGTTAAGTGATAATAGACATATTTTTGAAAATTACAGCCTCAGACCACATCTTTATGGATTCTCATCATTGACTTACAAATAAATGGACGTCGGGTCCGCGCTAAAAAGTGTCCGAACTTACAGGGCGTTAAAATCGTATACAGAGTGGTCTTCGTTTGTTCGATTGATAGCGCGATTGTCAGTGATGCCGTATTGTGTAGTAAAACCTTGTAAATATTACTCAACTAAAGTGAAAAAAACAGGGTGGTATATCATATTTTCAGTAAGTACTACATTGTGTTATCATAGTTATCATTTAAAATTTTTGTTTTAAAATTTTAAACATTGTGTTATTTTATGCACTAGCATATATAGTATTTAATTTATATTGAAATTAATCGTAAATATAAATTACAAAAGCAATCAAAATAATCAAATAGCTAACTGTCTCGTTCCGACTCACTGCTTGCGTAAAAGACTGGACGAGACCCATCACGTCAATTTCAATTGTTTGAAAAACAAGCGTTTGAAATATTTAGAACAAAAATTTCATAGAGTCGCTTTGATGCTAATGTTATTATTAAAATATTTTTTAATACGTGTTAGTAATACTTTCAAATATTGTTGTACTCTTTCTACGGCTCGGGGTTATGAATCAGAAGACCGAAAATACATTTGCCCGAAATAACGTTTGCATGAATTTCCATAATCCTGAAAGTATTTTTTTTAGGTTTTTCAGGAGAAATATGTGTATGGCCTATATTTATTTCTCTCGTGAGTTTGGGTGTAATTTGTGGTTGTCTATATGTATGTCCATGGCACCCGCGACACAGGGTTTCCCTAATCCAGGGCAATGTTGAGTGTGTGCGTTATTATAATTATTATTATTAATTAGTACCGAAGTGTTTATTTTGGAAAGCGTTTCTCTTGCGCAATCAATATCGCGCGTTTTCATTTTGTAATTATCTCACAACGGCAAATACCCTACTAACGTCATAGCTGTACTTTTTCATGCACAAGAAATATTTGCAAGAACTATGAGCAGTACGACTATGCCTGTTGACGGAATCAACAGTCGTCAGTGAAAAACCGTAATAATTATATTGAATCAATGTAAGCACTATCGCATATAGAAAAGTGGTGACGTTTCTGAGCGCAGTATATTTTCAGTACTATGCACGAACGGGTTAAGAAAATGGTAAGAAAAGAAAGGAAACCAGAGCTGATGCAAGCTTGATAAAAGACCATAATATTAAAGCTTTGGTATGTGATTACATCAATGAGTGAACAAAAACACTGCATAATAATACAAATAGTACAACCTTGATAGCCTAACGCTTTGCACTGTGGGCACTGGATGAGAAGTTCCCGGGTTCGATACCGGTAGGATCAATTTAACAAATTAACTTTTCTAAATGGTTCTGGTCTTGGTATTCTATTGTAAGACAATAACCTGGTTTCAAACTAGGGAACTCTCTGTACATACTCCCCATGAGTATCAGAGCAACAGAATCCCAGAGCAGAACCAATTTACAAAAGTTCCTTTCCCAAATTGGTTCTATTGGGAATCGAACCTGGGACCAAGAACGATGTTATTCATTCCGGGGCATAACTCAGAACACCCAGGCCAAAACAACTTTCGAGAAGTTCACATTTAGTTTTATAGCTAATTGAGCTGATTTTTTACGGTTTTCAAAAAAATTCTCGAATAACTCGAGAAATCGGGTACGAGAATTTTCGAAACTCAAGAAAAAAAAGTCAGACTAGCTAGCTTAGTAATATATTTTATACGCATTGTATAAAATTCAACATTTACATATAAAATTTATTTATAAATAATAAAGGCTACTCCATTATACTTGTGTTCAAGTAGTTTTCACTAGAAGCTACATATGGTGCATTTTAGTAAGTTTCCAGTAGAAGCTGAATATGGTGTTTTTTTGCGCCTTTCAATTGTTGCAAGCAAAATTAGGCAGTACTGCAATGACATTACAATTTAAATGCAACGTTTTAGCTTTTTCATATTCCTTTACATGTCACTACGTTTAAATAGGTTGACTTGGGCCATTTTTTTCGTGGTTTTTGTATTAGACCCGTCGTCCATTTATTTAAGTAAGTCAATGATTCTCATCACAAATTTTCAAATTTTTTAAGTGTTTTGTTTTTTAACGTAACCCTAAACAACCATGCTATTTGTCGCAGTCACAAATCAAACAATGAACGTTGTTACTCTAGTAAAAAAAAAAATAGTTTCATTGAATCATAGTGTAAAAAAATTATGTCAGCTAGTTTGACACTTCATAAAAAAATAAATACCCTGGACAACTTACTTGAAAAGATGACCCATTTAGTCAAGATTTCAAAATGATATAATACTTGCCACTATCATTTCTTAAAAAATATTGTTTATTTTTTGCAAAAAGACGTCATTAAAAAAAACGCATATCATGATAAGTAAATAATACTTTTGTGTGCCAAAGATAAACCCTTAGTACGGCGTAAATACTTCACGAAAGGTAATCAATCAGTTTCAGTCAGTTTTTAAAATAATACCAAAACTACATCTTTTCTATAACATATACTAGGCACTATTTTTCAAAACGAATATTTTTTTAATAATACGAAGGAAACACCTAAATTCGCACGTGGTCTGGCCATACTAGCCAGAGTGGGGACGTGTCCCTCCTGTCCGCTAGTCCTGCTTCGGCCGTCAGGCGTGGAGGTTGTGTCGCTTGTGCTTACACACGGTTTTGAAAACGTATGCCACACGCACACATACACGGAGCGCAAAGAATACCTAAAATGAATTAGCGCCAGAAACTCGGTGCCCTCTTAACTCAATTTTTTATTTTATTTTACCAGAACTGATATACTCTCGCCCGATGTCCGCTTGACCTTGAGTTTTGGGACAGCCTGTATACCTATTCAACTTCTATTAGCGGATAACTGTTTACTAACTATCGTTATTTTAATTATTATTATGTTGTACTATAAGCCGTTTGCACCCCCTAAGATAAAATAAATCAAATAAAACACATTAATACCAATCTAACCAATTCCTAGAGTCCGCCAATGGACACGTCTAGAAAAAGCACTCGTGCGGGGTGTGGCAGGCGAGAGAGGGGCGGGTGCGAGTCCGAGTTGCCATACACTCGCCCAGGACACCCATTCAGGGTTCCCGCATTTACGTTAAATACTTCGTGTGACTGTTGTAGTAATTTGTTGAATGGAAAATGGTATCTACTACATGTCCTGTTAGACTGCATATCATCATCTTGCATAGACAAAAATGTTAAATTTCATCATTTCCATATACAGAAGAAAGTTAAATAATTTTATTTTGTTAGGAGTTTTAGTTAGTGAAATTATATTTTGCAAATATTTTTTAAAGCGGACCTTTACGAGGCGCCGCGACTACAATCAAGCTGCTTGCTTTTACTTATACACTCGAAGGCATTCTCACGCACTCGAAAGCACTCACTATCACTCAGACGCGCTCGCACGCTCTCCCTCGCATACATGCGCACGCAATCCTATTTCGTAACCTTACTCCCATAAACGAAAAACCAATGCTAGTATAAAAATATCAATATACGTACGTATTGCATTTGACAAAGGTTATTTCAATATAGCACGAAAACACTGCTAAATACTATAGGTTTAAAAAAAACCTATAGTTTTTCAAATTATGTTTACAACCTGTAAGTACAACTTAAAATAATAAAGTGACAACCCTGAAAGAGTTGTAACCCTAACAAGCCGTGACCAGGTTCACGGCAGTAAAACAGAAAACTTCAAGACCACAAATTTATTTCAAGTCTGTTAAGGAAGGAAAAGGTAACAAAGAAGTAAGGCCCAAAAGGGCCGACATATAATGAGTTACAGATACGTATTCATAGGTACGTGATAAGGCTGTAGTGGCTATAAACTTATTAAAATTGGCACATGATTTAGATTACTAGTGATTATAAAATTAGTAAAGGAATCAAAATTAGACGCGATTGAATTTTAACCAGCTCCGTACGCTGTCGCGATCGAGCAGGGAGTGACGGCGGAACGAAACAAAATCAGAATGCGAGGCAAAAGAGCTATGGAACGATTCAAAATTTAAATATGAGTGGCCTGGAACCGGAAAAAGGCGATAAAAAGTTGGGATGACGATGTAAGGAAGTCACACCGTCACAACCCTACGCCTCTAGTGAAATGTAGGTATTGATCATTGACTTACAATTATATGGACGTCGGGTCCGCGCTAAAAAGTGTCCGAACTTATAGGGCGTTAAAATCGTATACAGAGCGTCATTCACGCTTTAGTCTTCGTTTGTTCGACTGACAGCGAAGCAAGCAAAATTAGACAGTACTGCGATGACATTACAATTTAAATCAGCGTTTTAGCTTTTTCATAATCCTTTACATGTCACTACGTTTAAATAGGTTAACCTGGGACATTTTTTTCGTGGTTTTTGTATTAGACCCGTCGTCCATTAATTTGTAAGTCAATGGTATTGATACACCAAACAGGCGTTATATTATCTTATGAGCAGTTATCGCCAAGCCTGCGTAGCATGTTGACGTTGGTATAGTTGAGGTTTTTAAATACGCTTCCACGAGTTTGGAAACATTACCTTCAAGAGGGTTGTTAACGCCCGGCGGCGCGTCGCCAGATGAGGGCACAGTGACCGGCTGGCGCGGCATGCCGAATAGTTCCTCGCGCCGCGCGTTGGGCTGCAGCAACTGTGGCTGGTCTGCTAATGGCAGCGCATCTTGCATTGTCACTGCAATGAAAAAAAAATATTCAACACAAGAATAGCAAGTTTACTTCCATTTTTATTAATACTGTCTTCCACAAACTAACGCCTGAACTGCCTCCGTGGCCGAACGGTTACCATGCCGGACAGGCTGGGAGAAATATGTGTATGGCCTATATTTATTTCTCTCGTGAGTTTGGGTGCAATTTGTGGTTGTCTATGTGTGTGTCCATGGCACCCGCGACACAGGGTTTCCCTAGTGCGGGGCTATGTTGAGTGTGTGCGTTATAAATCTATTAATTACTGCACTAAACGTTCAAAGTTAAAACTTCATTCACTCCACTATTCGTTCCTTCATTTTAGTTGATATACTTAAATATAGGTAAAGGAACGAGAAAGAATTTCCAAATTGGTTCGTATCTAGGTGTACTGGGTAGGGTTCCGAAGGTAATTTCGTTAATCTCGTATTCACCTACTTTGAGATCAGATAATTCTTGTGATTGTCTAACACAATAAGAATCACCGTCTTTACATCCAACAATAGTGTTTTCATTTATAGTAATAACCAACAAACCATTAAAATATAGCGCTTCTTGAACAAATAGGAGAAATAGTCACTTCTAAAATACTCACTGTTAAACGGATCGGGCGGTGGACAACCAAGACACAATGTAGAATCTGATCGTTGGAAGAACCCGTGAGTGCGTCCGCGGGCGCCGTCGCCTTCTCCATCAGATTCAGCTGCCGCTGCACCTCCCATCACCATTTCTTCGTCACCTTCTTCGTTTTCATTCTCGTCCTTGGCAAATTAAAAAAATTAAATATAAACATTATATTTATTTTTTGTTATAGACGCGCTGACTTTTGAAAATACATACATGGTCTCGTTTTTCATGTATTTTACATTCTTGAGGCAAAAAAAGAAAAATAAAAAAGAATCTTGTTCCTTTTCAAGAAGAAAATACATACAGGTGGCCAGACATGCGGGTGGTGATGGGGCTGCGGCTGCGCAGCACGCATGTAGTAGACAAGCGCGTCGAGCACATAGGCTACGTGCTTTAGCGCCGCAACGTCTAGCACCGGAAGTTGCTCTGCGTGCTCGGCGCTGTGCGCGCGCAGCAATGACAAGCAATACGCCAGAAACTCGCGACGGGCGCTGCCTGCCTCCACACCTGTAACTTGACGTGAGGATGCCCTTGGTACAACAGAAAGACTACCAAGGGACAGGGTGAGGCTAACAAGACCCTGAGGCCTTAAATACGCAGCTATTGCGCAACTGCAGAAATAGAATGAATGTATGCGATATGTAAACAACGCCACCCTAACAAATTTAACAGCATGTATATATTTATAGAGCTGTTTATCATTTTTTCAAGGTGTTTTTTTGCAAATGAAACTTAGGACTTCTCTTAGGAGGACTTAGGAAAGTAAAAAACTATGAACACGAATATGCAACGTATTTTGTGTGGAAACAGGATATTAGAAATTACCTTGTTCTCGATCTCTGGCACGAGGTCCTTCGGTAAAACTGATGATGCGGGTGGCAGGCGAGGGGAAGGAGGTAGTGCGGCGAGCTGCCGGTGCCGCGACGCGGCTGGTTTCAGCTGTCGAGGTGCCCGCGTTGTTCGACGTAAGGGACGCGCCGAATCTTTGTGTTGAAGAATGTTGGAGTTATACACATATTCAGTATGCCCTTAGTCATGTACCCGGTAGGTAACAAATGCCATGGAACATATTATCGACTGCGATATCGTGTGAAAACGCGAGATTTGAAGAACACAAATTTTGGTCTGCTATCTTTATTGTCCACATTTGTGTAGCAGTTGTTGTAGCAGGCAACATTTCCTCCCTAGTAACTTAAAGATGTACATTTTATTTACATTTCATACCTGAGCTGCGCCTCAGTAGCGTCCATAACAGTAACAAGCCAGTCCCAGGTGGGCTTGAGCTGCCTCTCGAGGTAACACTGTAGACGCAAAGCCTCCCTGCACTCGAGTGGCAGCATGCGAGGTAGCGGTAGCGTTATGCGCTCGTACTCCCACAACAGATCCGCAATTTGTCGGATCACAATTCCTTTACAGACAAACAAAATATTACAGAGCGGAGAAAAGATTTTAAATGTATCATTAATATCGAGTGTAAGTGACGTCTATTAGAAAGATACAGAAACATTCAAATAGGTTCAGGCGTTTCTAGTATTTGTATTTAACAGTGTTAAAGCACTTAGAGAACTATTTTGGAATATTGACTGTGAACTGGCAAACGGTACTATCTCAATTTTGACAACTTTACAGAATGAAGGAAAAATTGTTTGAGTCATTTATACAGGCTGTATGTTTGAAAGTGAGACATATTCATACATGTCATAGTAAATCATGGTACAACTTAACATAAACTAAAATAAAATTAGATGGGATAGAACAAAAAATAAATCAACAAATGTGTTTTGAAGTGTACATAGGAATAAACCGATTCCCTTTACGCTTGACTTCGAGAGCAATGGGAATACTACCAAGCGAGCGCCGAATGAGACAGCAACAATAACAATGATTTCACATGTACGTTTTAGCTATGTTAATTATTTTTTACTTGAACTATCATTGAGATGTTTTACGTACTAAAAACGATAAGTTTATGATTTAGTAACTAGTTATCATTTAATACAAATAGAGGTTGTTGGGGTAGTTAAAAATGTGAAATCAAATTATTTACAATGATTGATTTTTTAGTTAAACACGTGTAATATGTAGACGTGGTATGGAGCAAGTGTTCAAAATGTCCACCGTTTTCCACAATGCAAAGTCTAACACGGCATCGTCAATTTTGTTTTAAATTGTACAACACATTTTGTCTCAGAGTATAAAATGCTGAGATAACCCTCTCACGCAACACTTCGACACTGTTCACGTCCTCCGCGTAAACTCCGATTTGGGAACATTTCAATAGCTTGCCTCGCACTATCACCACTTATTGCGTAAATAATTTACGTGTCTTCGTTAGATCAAGGTCGCGCGTGCACTGTCTGAAGTTGCAAACAGCAATTTCGCGTATGCGCCCGCGCCCCCACCCCCGCCTGTGCTTTGTTTTTTGCCGCCGTGCCGACACCCGCCGCTGCGTCGGAGCAATAATACTGATGTGCATAGATTTCGATAACTAATGTTGTTCTCAAGTAATAGTCGATAAAAAAATTACAAAAATATTTTTTGTAAAGTTTAAGTTCATTAGTTCATTATTTCTTTGGGTTCAGAATCAGGAATATAAAGCACTCTATAAGTATGTCCCACTTTCAAATATACAGCCTGTATAGCATCTGATTATAAAATACGTAGTTTTGAAATATTTGTATTACACATACACTACTTATTTTTAATTAATAAACCAGATGCTACAAAAATGACGCAAACAATTTTTTTCTTCATCGTGTATTTTATTGTTGTCAAAATTGGGATAGTACTGGTTGCCAGTTCACAGTCGATATATTAGACTTACCGAAAGCTCTAGCCAAACAAGACGCAGTTGTGGAGGTAGAGTGTGGATCATGGGCGCCGGCGGCAGCTGCCGCGGCTGAGCGACGCAGCGACGCGGGGTCGATGAACACCAAAGAGGACCCGCCCGTCAGACGCACGCCACTGGCGTTGCCGCTCGTGCCACGGTTCGACTCGCGAGAACTGCGCATCATAAATTTCATGAATAAAGCTGGCGAAAATGGAGAGGTATTTAACAATAATAAATGTATCAGATTAACATGTTGGTTACCTGATTCAACAACTCGAGTAAGGTGCGTACAAATCTGGCGAATGCGCCCGTTACATAACAACTCATGATAACAAATAACTTTAAAGTTTCCTGAATAAATATGAGGGTTCTCCGAAAGTAATGAGCGCGGTCAATGAAATATTCTTTGTTACACCTGTATAAAGATATTGTTGGTTTGAAACACAAATAGTAACTGATTTTGCTATTAAGATACTATTTTGGTTTTGATAAGAAGGATGTTTCAGTGCTTACCGTATAGCCCATTGCATGGAGTGCGGGGCCAAATTCGGTCTAGATGGCGGTGCGGTGCGGCGTTCGAGTGGTTCGCCATCCGGTAACGGCGGTTCGGCTTCACCATCTTGCTCATCTGTTTCTCCGGCTTCTGAATCCTCGTCTTCGGGCTGTGTGGAGTCGCCACTCTCATCCTCGGGGTACAGCAGCAGGGACGCTATGCCTGTCGCGGTGCAATACGTAATTAAGATAATAACACTTGAGGCGAGTAGCCGCCAATAAAACTACTAACTTTTTAGAGAAAGGATTTTGTCGTCCTCACGTATAAACGTCATGTATGTTAAGTATCTACACATTACAGTATTTTCCGTTCACCTTTTTAAGCATCTCAACGTTCCCACTAATTGCTTCATGTCATAAAAAAAAGTTGCGTCAATTTATTTCATTTTATGATTTAATCCTAATTGGCGTGGTCGAGTGGCAGTCACGCTGGACTGCCATGCAGAGGTCCCGGTTTTGATTCCCAGGCCGGGAGAAATATTTGTATGGTCTACATTTATTTCTCTCGGAGTTTGAGTGCAATTTGTTATTGTCTACCTATGTGTGTCCATGGCACCCACGATACAGGGTTTCCCTAGTGCAGGGCTATGAGTGTGTACGTTAAAAAATCATACAAGCAATAATACAATTACTGTTGGGTAATTTTGTGAAAAATTTCAAATAGTGGAAATTATTCCGCAAAAATTCACGAAAAACAATTTGGATTTTAGCTCATATTATGTTCTACGTTTAGAAGTCTCTTGAAATTTTATTTAGCGTAAATTATATAATAAACTTGTATAGCTAAAAGCCACCTAAAGAAAAATGAGATTTAAAATAATTTCACAACAGCGAAAAAACCTCCAACAACCACACCACCTCCACTCGTTTTCGTTCAGTAACTTCCATTTTTGATAGGTGTCAACGTCAAATATAAAAAATATTTATTTTTCTGAAAAGTATGCTTTGAAACAAAATGGAACGGAGTGGATTTTTTTCCATGACTCAACACTAAATACAATAGATAATTATAGCAACTTACCGGCGTCGGAACCCTGTGTTGCGCCGGTCTGCACACTGCGCTGGGCCGATTCAGCGTTGTCTTGATCATCGGAATCGCTCTCTGTTTCAACCTCAGCAAGCAGATCTAACTCGCTCTCACTTTCTCCGCCTTCGGCGCGTTCTGTGCCGTTCTCGACCACGACATGTTGTTCCTGACCTCTACAAATTTTGAAAAGATACAATAAGATCGATAAGTTGCAGAGCTGAAGGAACAAATACTAAGAGCTTTAGCTTTCGTTGATGGAACGGGACAGTGCCCGTATGATTTTCTGAACATCTAAGGTTGGAGTATTATTAAGTAGAGTAGGATATAGAGTTGACGTAAACCACAATTTCCGTAGTAAGTTGATGTATTAAGTAAAAAGTGTACAGTATAGTTTCGAATGCTTATCTGTAGCCGATCGCTGGTGAAGCGAGTTGTCAACTGGCCTTTATGAGCATTTACACGTGCAATATGTAGGTTGTCAAGTTAGCAAAGTATTGTACGGTGCAAAAACCGTACATGCTCCCGAGGAAATACATGAGAAGTGATTTAGTCAGATAAGCCAGTACACAGCAAAAAACAAACAAAAACGTATCAGTAACTACACATGGAGTTCAGCAAAGTGAAATCCTCGTCTTTTGGGTATCGCTTCGGTGTAGATGTATTCTGAAGATGCAGGACTATGCGTTTGCTGCATCTCATCAGTGTGTGTGGAGGGGGGTGTTCGTCTCAAACACCTCCTTTTTAAATATCTAAACAACAGTAGCGAGAATATCCCTCCCAACAGCAAAGTAGTAATAATAAATAAAGTAGTACAGTGAGATATCATGAACTGAAATGCTGATTGCAAAGGCAGTTTTTCCTGTTCTTTTTGAAAGTTTAGTTTTTTTCTCAATAATTTTCATATCATTTGCGGTTGATGTTTAATTGTAAAATTTAAAAATAAAAATAAAATTGCAAAATTGCAAAATTTTGTTATATTTCATTGTGCATTATCCCAGTTCAGTTTAAACATGCTGTTGATTGTAGAGTTAGCAGTTCGGATATCGATATCAACTCCGTATAAAGGTTGCTTCCTCAGTGACTGTGTGTAAATATAGTGGATCCGTCTTTTGTAAAAAGTAGCTTGGTTTCAATGCGATTATTCCAGTTCCATCAATAGCTCCTGGTGTTACATTTCCGTCGCATATTACGAGCATCATATGTTTTTCACACAACGTAAACAATCAAAAGTTAGATTTGTGTAATTTTATCAAGTCTCTTTGCACGGTATATCCTCAATGACACACGATAATGTCGTTTGTTGACTAAATACATTAGCTTCACAAGGAGCATTTTTATCGTGCAGGTTGTAGACAGGCTGGCGTGCAATGTAACTAACTTTTCTTCTCCATATCTAGTACACCGTTGCATGTCCTCGTGTTCCAGAGATATATGCGAATTCTTCACAAAATTAATTGCGATGTAGTTTGACGATGACCGAAGAAGTTTCAAACGCTCTCGTCGCATAAAAGGTATAGGTATATGTTATGTGGGTAATTTTAAGTAGAAACGCGGCTGCGCCCCGCGTCGTTTTTGAGTCAGAATATACGTGTCAACAAGAGTGGTTGTGTATAATTACTGTCTCCCAGTGACTCCCTCTGGCGGTAGATAACAGTGGCGACGAGGATGGGATAAATAAAAATTCAGTATACGCGTGATAATGGCCAAAATTTCGGTTGGATCGCTAGCAACTTTCAACCATGAAGTGCACGAGTGGTCAATTTACATGTACAGACTGCAACATTGGTTCCTAGCAAACGATGTGACAGAGGAAGGAGACAAAGGCGGTATTAAACGGCGCGCCATATTGCCGAGTATTTTAGCAGAATCTACTTACAGATTAGTGCGCGACCTAGCATTACTGGAACCACTCGAGAAAATAGCTTATGTGTATTTAGTAAAGTTACTCGACGAACATTTTCAATCTAAAAGTTTTGCGGAAAGATATACATTCCACAGTGCGATTCAAAACACAAACGGGACTATGGCAGAGTGGGCAGCTCGCGTGCGTGGCCTAGCCTAGTAACAAGACATTACGTTTGTGCGCCGATTATTCGGTTGCATTAAACAAACATTTACTTGTTGAGAAATACCCACTTCCTCGAATAGACGAACTTTTTGCTAAGCTGAGCGGGGGACAACAATTTTCTAAACTTGATTTGTCGCGGCATATAACCAAATAAGGCTATCCGATGATTCACAGTTATTAACAACAATAAACACACACAAAGGCCTTTATAAATACACGAGGCTTGTGTTTGGTTTAGCAAGTGCACCAGCCATTTTTCAGAGAACCATGGAGACCTTACTAGCAGGCCTAGACGGGGTTCTGGTTTATTTGGACGTTATCTTGGTAACTGGCAAAAATAAAAGCGAACATGTAGAAAAACCACACGAAGTATTTAGTCGGTTAGAACAAGCCGGGTTGGTATTGCAAAAAGAAAAGTGTTCCTTATTCCAAGATTCGGTGTCATACTTAGGGTTTATTATTGACAAGCAAGGTATTCATAAATCACCCGACAAAGCCATTTTAAAAGCAAGAGTGCCAAGTAACGTAACAGAATTGAAATCATTTCTGGGCTTGGTTAATTATTACAGAAATTTTGTAAAGAATGCGTCGTCAATACTAATTTAATACCCTTTACATGAACTATTGCAAAAAAATTGTCCTTGGGTATGGAATAAAGAACATGATAGGGCAGTAACAGCGATAAAACGGGAGTTGGCGTCGGAAAAAAATTATTATAGAATTACACAAAGGTCACTTAGGGGCCCAGAAAATGAAATCACAGGCCCGTGACAGGTTTTGGTGGCCGCAGTTATCCGCTGATATCGAACAGTGTGTAGCTACGTGCAGCGTGTGCTGCGCGCTACGCCACGCGCCTGCACGCCCTGGCCTTTCCCGCCGCACAGTTGGCATCGTGTGCACTTTGATTTAGCAGGACCGATTGATAATAAAACCTGTTTAGTGGTAGTTGATGCGTACTCTAAATGGGTGGAGTGTTTCGATGTTTCCAATGGTTATAACTCTCGGGTAATAATAGAAAAGTTATGCGAAGTGATGTCGAGATTTGGGGTATTTCATACGATTTGTTCGGATAACGGAACTTATTTTGTGTCCAATGAGTTTAAAGAATTTTGCGCTCGTAATGGAATAAAACATATAACCTTCCCAGTTTACAATCCGGCCAGTGTCAAAATAATAAAACGGGCAATCAAAGGGGACTTATATTATCACAAACAAAAGCCAAAGATTTTAATTTAAAACTACAAGAATTTTTATTCCATTACAGAAACTCAGAGCACAGTACTACAGACAGATCCCCTTCAGAATTATTATTTGGGCGTAAATTAAGAAGCAGGTTGGATCTCATAGTCCCACAGAGTTCGTCATCATCCGATGCTACACTCGACGCACTCGTAAAGAAGAAGCAGTGCGCGCAAAGTAAACATTATCGCGGCAATAGGGAAGTGAGTTTTACTGTGGGTGAATTAGTGTTAGTGCGAATCACCGATAATTTTAAGAAACGATGGGTTAAGGGGACTATTACAAAGAAACTTGGTGCATCTGTGTACATTGTGCACATAGAACACTCAAACCAGAGCATAAAAAAACATTTGAACCAAATACTGAAATACAAGGGGGAGGAGGAGCAGAAAGAAGGCTGCGGAGAGACACCTCATGCATTGGCAGCATCGTCGCAAGTGAGTGGGCCTCCAATCATGCCCCCGGTGCTACTGGCTCACCCTTCGGCGCCCGGCGACAACTCGACCGCCGTGTCCGGCGAGCGCGACACGAACGTTGGACAACCCTCTGGGCCGTCTGATGGAATCGACGTGGACGCCGAGCGCTGGCTCGAGTGCGAAACCAGCCCCAACGTGGAGTCATCCGCGCCTGAGTCTGCCGCGCTAGAAGCGCCTGTACTCAACCCGTCAGCTCAGGCTCAGCCTGAGATAACTACAAAGCGCCCCCGGAATAAAATAGACTACCGAAAGTTCTTTTAGTTTTAAGTCTAGTTTAAGTTCTTGTAGTTGTAAGAATAAAGGTGGAGGGATGTTATGTGGGTAGTTTTAAGTAGAAACGCGGCTGCGCCCCGCGTCGTTTTTGAGTCAGAATATACGTGTCAACAAGAGTGGTTGTGTATAATTACTGTCTCCCAGTGACTCCCTCTGGCGGTAGGTAACAGTAAAATACGATAAATTGTGTACTCCTCGTTGCTTAGTAGCGGGATATGCAATTCAAATAGTAAATAGTTTGTTTGTAATTCGAGCTCTGACGTAAATCAATTCGTATATTTCTTGAATATCTTGTTGCACATCTTTTATAGGTAAAGATAAACCTTGTGGTAATTTACCCGATATTAAGTAAGTTGTTCAATGAGTTGAGATGCAGCAAATATTTGGGAGTCCAAATGTCCTTTGAAGATATCGCTCAACGCGTTAAGCAGCATTTCTTGAATTCTTTGTAAGTTGTTTAGTATCAAAGTTGAAGTAATAGCAGCGGAGTAAACGTCATTCACCGCGTATAACATTTGCACCCGGTTTTCAATTTGCTTGATTTCGTAGTACGTTTGATTTATGTGGGTATGTATGGTTTCAAATTGCTTGACCATGAACTCTTCACTCCTTTTTACAATGTTATTTTTTGTCTCAATTATCAGTGTCTGATTTTTCATTAACTGTAGTAAGTAATCGTCGTTTTGTTGCAATTAAATAATGTCGTTTTCGTATTTGTTTGCAAAATCTTCATCAAGGACTCCAAATAGCGTCATTGCGAGTTTCCCAATACCGTCGAAATAACCTCTTTTTTGTCGGTTATGACGTTGAGACAGCAGCATGGTGTTATATTCTGTTAGATGATGTAATTCGTGACATAGATGATTCACGATTGTTTTCGCAGGGTGTGTACGATATTTTGTGACATAGTTTATCAATTTCTTCAACGTAATCGTGTAGTTTCATTGTGGCTTGCCAGTACGATGTTAGGTTGAAGTACACCAGTAACGTCCATTCGTCGTGTATTAGTTGTAATTTTCCAAATTCGTTAAAAAAATAAATTGGATGATCCTTTTCTATGGAAGTTACCCTACTCTACTTAATAATACTCCAGAGTTGACGTAAAGCACAATTTCCGTAGTAATTTGATGTATTAAGTAAAAAGTGTACAATATAGTTTGAATGCTTACGTCCATTCGTCGTGTATTAGTTGTAATTTTCCAACTTCGTCAAAAAAATTAATTGGATGATCCTTTTCTATGGAAGTTAATTAATAATTAGTTAATTGTTGTGGTCGTGCTGCACTTATGAAAGTGGACAGCATCAATAGTACTGTAAGTAGAGAATATTGTGTAATCCTTCGCAGGATCGTGTGTTACGTGGTAAGGATGTCGGTGTACTAGGAGTTGTTGTCGATTCTTGTACTGATTCGGTAGTTTATAAGTTCTCTTTCAGGGGCAGCGGAACAAGTTTAGTAATCGGTCGTGTCAAGTGACCCCTTTTAGATTTTAATGTGACTACTCGCACTTTCTCGTCACTATCAGGATGGACTTCCGTCACTCTACCGAGAGCCCATTTGCCAGGCAGTAAGTATTCGTCCTTGACAAGGTCTAACTTTCCTTCTTCTAGATCCTTCGGTGGTTGCTGCCATTTGCTGCGCACCTGTAGTTGATGTAAGTATTCACGCGACCAGCGTTTCCAAATATGTAAGTTCATTTGCTCCACTAGTCGCCATCTATTTCTTAAATCTTGGTGGTTGAAATTTTCTTCTCGCGGTAGTGAAATTAGTGGCCCGCCAATAAGAAAGTGTCCCGGTGATATGTATTCTAGGTCGTCGATATCTTCCGAGAGCGGACACAGCGGGCGTGAGTTCAAGCAAGCTTCAATTTGGGTAAGTAGTGTAGTAAACTGCTCAAAAGTAAGTTTCTGGTCACCTAGAACACTCTTAAGATGATACTTCATAGATTTAACAGCCTCTCATAGTCCTCCTATAGTCCGCCAGCTGTCGGCCAGAGAGGTGCGTTAAAATGCCACTGCACTTGTAAGTGGGTCAATTCATCGGAAAATAACGACGTTTGAAATGTCTTGTTTCGTTCGAAATCTTCATGTACGTCTAAGATTGGAGTATTATTAAGTTATATTCTGTTAGATGATGTAATTCGTGACATAGATGATTCACGATTGTTTTCGCAGGGTGTGTACGATATTTTGTGACATAGTTTATCAATTTCTTCAACGTAATCGTGTAGTTTCATTGTGGCTTGCCAGTACGATGTTAGGTTGAAGTACACCAGTAACGTCCATTCGTCGTGTATCAGTTGTAATTTTCCAAATTCGTTAAAAAAATAAATTGGATGATCCTTTTCTATGGAAGTTACCCTACTCTACTTAATAATACTCCAGAGTTGACGTAAACCACAATTTCCGTAGTAATTTGATGTATTAAGTAAAAAGTGTACAATATAGTTTGAATGCTTATCTGTGGTCGATCACAGGTGAAGCCAACTGGCTTTTACGAGCATTTACACGTGCAATATGTAGGTTGTTAAGTTAGCATAGTATTGTACGGTGCAAAAAACATACAGTGCCGTAGATCACATACGAATTGATACGTGTAGACAAGAGTAGATCGATGGTCTTGATGCAAAACCTTTGTCAACTAACGGCAAAGAATCCTCGATTATAAATTGCTTTTTCATTAATCAATTTTAAAACCTTACCTGTCGCCCATAGCATCATCATGTTGAGCATCAGTAGGTGGTACAGGCGCAGGCGCATTCGGTTCATCAGTCTCTGACGCGTCATCGTCGCCACCCAGAGCTTCACCGGCGACGTCATCTGCGTATTCAGTCGCTACGGGCGTCGAGGACCGGTCGGGCACTAGAGTAGAGCTGCCCATTGATGTACCACTAGCTACGTTGCCGCGAGCTCCGGCGACACTTGACTCCCTATAACAATGTTTATATTTTAATATTATATACAGGGTGTACCAAAAATAACACGCCAGAGCGACACTGTGGGTAGGTGAGCTATATATCTACCAGAAAAAAATATTTTGACCCTAGTAAAAGTCTTTTAGTTTTCGAGATGTAGGCCCTTTTTTATTTTTTTGCAAAAACTCTACTCTTTGTTGGGTTTTATGCTATTATTGCCATGGTTAACTCCACATGGTTGTTATTTTTATTTTTCGAGTATTCTGAATAGTTTCTCCAGGTTCAGCAACTAATTTTTTACTGAGAAATATCATAAACTATGAAAAAAGTGATTAATTTGGTATACCTCGTACCCTTGTAAAAAGTTAAACATTAACTTTGAATAGCTAGTGTGAAAAATAATTGTATGAAACTGAATTTATAAACGATCTTAAAAACTACTCCACTTAATGCAGAACCAGGAATTGCACAATACTATTGAAATTTTTGACAAGAACTTAGTCATTTAATTTTTTTTCGACATCAACACTCTACTAGCCGAATTGGTTTCTAAACAAAAATTGTGTTAAATTATTGAGCTTTATGAGTAACTACTCTGTCGCTAGGCCCTAGGTAGTAAAAAATGAGCGAGAGGTATGACCCTTATTTGTTATCTCTCTCTTACGTCGGTATCGGTCGCCAGGCGGGGTCGGGTCGGGTTGGGTCCGTAGTACCCGTTAGTACATACCTTTGTGTTTTGTGCTACGTACGCGTTTTTCGTTTTATCGCTGCTTCCGTTTCTACACTTTCGACGACTTGGCATCACTTTGGACTTTGATTTGATAACGATCGGAAAAGTTTTTTTAGTAATCATATCAACAACTTGGCATTATTTTGGACCCTGATTTGCTTACTATTTGGACCGTGTTGTTTGTGTGTGATCCACGGCTGCGCCTCCGGATACTGCCTTTATACAGTTAAAATGGCAGATCAACAGAATATCGTTGGAGCAAACCCCGAATTCACTCATAGTGATTACGCTGACATGTACCTAGTTTACGGCGAAATTAGACGTGTTTCTGCTCGCGGCATCGTATCGTTAAATGCAAGATTAGCAGCAAGATTGTATGCGGTAAGATTTCCTAACCGTAGGCAACCGACCCATGAGACCATAATAAGAGTTGATACTGCATACAGAGAGGGTAGGAACCCTGGCCATCGTGGTGGAGGCAGACCTCGTACCGTCGCAGACGAAATAGTTTTGCAGGAAGTGTCAAGAGATCCGTCCACTTCAGTTCGCCTGATAGAAAGACGGACTGGCATTTCAAAGTCTACGGCACAGCGAATTTTAAAAAGGCACCGATACCACCCATACCATATTCAGAGAGTTCAAACTTTACTGCCGAGCGATTACGCTAAACGCGTACAGTTTTGTCAACAAATGGTTCAAAAGCACAGTGAAGACCCCAACTTTTTTAATACGATTTTGTGGAGTGATGAATCAGCATGTCGCAGAGATGGCTATGTAAACCTTCACAATATCCATAGCTGGCAGTTAGAGAACCTGCACGAGAGAAGAGAAGATCGGTCCCAACACCAGTTTAAAATTAATTTATGGACCGGAATTTTCAATGGGGAAATATTTGGTCCAGTTGAACTGCCTCCGACTCTAAATGGCGAAAATTATTTAGAGTTTTTACAAAACCATTTGCCAAACCTTCTCGAAGATGTGCCAATAGCATTACTAAGAAGAATGAGGTTTCAAAATGATGGGTGTCCAGCCCACTACGCTCGCGACGTCCGAACGCACCTCGACCAGACGTTCCCACGAAGATGGATTGGCCGATTGGGACCAATTTTGTGGCCACCGAGATCACCTGATCTGAACCCCCTCGACTTCTTCTAATGGGGGTGCTTAAAAGATAAAGTTTACTCCAAAGCTATCACTACAGAAACCGAACTACGACGACGAGTCTATGAAGCAGCTCGAGAAATTTCTCAAATGAGTTTGAGGCGTCTGAGAAGCTCATTCGTCAAAAGATGTCGCATGTGGATTAGAGTCAGAGGGAGGCAGTTTGAACACTTGCTATAATATCTAATAAAAATTAAATTATTTAAATTTTATTGTTTTATTTTCCATTAAGTAAAAACGGCCACAAATCAAGCGACACACAAAGGCACTCTACTACGATATTAGTAGCTAAATCCGCATGCTTTTGGGAAGTTTGATTTGTCACAGTTTGTTTGTACCAGTTCAGAGAGAGAAAGAAAAGCCTAGTAACTATCTCACTCCTATATTACGAATACAACGTGGGAAGAAGATTGATGCGCCGTTACCTAGCGCTTAGCAATTAATTCATTTAAAAGTTTAAATTTAATGTTGTTTAGAAACTGATTAGGCTGGTGGGGTGTTATGACGAAAAATAAATGAAATGACTATGTTCTTGTGAAAAATCTCAATATTGTACCATTCCTGATTCTGCATTAAAGGAGCAATTTTTAAGATCATTGGCAAATTCAGTTTCATACATTTTTTATCACACTAGCTATTCAAAGTTAACGTTTAATTTTTTACGAGTACGAGAGTACGAGGTATACCAAATTAATAACTTTTTTCACATTTTATGACATTTATCAGATAAAATATTAGTTGCAGTACGTGGAAAAACTATTCAGGTTACCTGAAAAATAAAAACAACTACCATCTGGAGGAGCTAACCCTGGCAATAGTAGCAAAAAACTCAACAAAAAGTAGAGTTATTCCAAAAAAATAAAAAAGTGCAAATATCTCGAAAACTAAAAGACTTTTACTAAGGTCAAATTATTTTTTCTGGTAGGTATAAAGCTCACCTACCCACAGTGTCGCTCTGGCGTGTTATTTTTGGGACACCCTGTATATCATCGTCAACTCATTAATACGTTCCACTGCCGGGCACGGGTTTCCTACGGACCTCCTAATGGGCGAGGGTTTAGGCTATAGCCCGCCACTCTGGCCTAATGCGGGTTGGGGACTTTACGCGTTTTACAAGGGTTATTAACCTCTCTCGGTGTGCAGGTTTCATCACGATGTATTCCTTTACCTTTTCGGTAAGCTCATGATAAACTTCAAATGAAATTTGGAAACATAAATTCCGGATTCGAACCTCTGCTTGAAAATCGGTAGGCCAAACCGTCAGGGCGCGTTTATTCAACACGAATTTCATCGCGCTCATCGCACCGCGCGGAGACTGCGTTGCCCCCACGCAGCGACCGCGTGAATCTAACTGTCATGGCAAAATACGCTCTATTTATTTAGCTTTTACATTTTAACTTAAATGAGCGTCTCGAGCGCGTGGGCGACACTGGCTTGAATTTGGTCTATAGAATATTTATTCAGAGGAATTTAAATATTGTTGCCTAGTAAATAGAATTTAGATTCGCCATTAATGTACATGAAAGCGGGTAACTAGGCGATAGCCGCGCGAAAACTTTCGCGTCGTGTAACTGGGCGCTTAAGGTGCTTTCCACCGGCGAGGAGAGACGAGACGAGGCAAGATGAGGATTCAAATTTCTGATACTTCTTCCGTTAACATAAATATACATATTATATAAATATGTATGTATACACAATACATATCTATTATATAATGCAAATCGATGCTTTATGTTCTCAAACTCGTATCTTATAAAGAACGATTATTCAGGAGATGAGAAGACTTTATATTTATTTTAAATTTCTTATTAAGTTGGATGCATTACTTTAAGAATACGTAAAAGCCAGAATGTGAATATGAAGGAAATGTGATATCAGTAAAATTTGTATCTACAATCCATTTTTTGCAATTCAGTAACTTTGTGCTTTAAGATACGAGATTGAAAATGTAAGGCGACGAAATGTTTAAAATCAATAACGACCATTAGTAGATATTTATCTCTTTCGGTTAAGCAATAAACAAGTCTTCTAGTTTTATATCATAGTTTATCATACCGTCTGGCGTGTGCTAGTCGTGAATGTCCGGTCGAGAGTGGTTCAACACCAAACAAGTCCTCGCTGCCATTGACAAGGTCTACGTATGTGGTAGCCAAGGGGAATGGCGCGGTGGGTCGTACGACGCCTAGTCGTACTGGGGCCAGAAGGGCGTCTGCGGCTTCCACTAACTCTTCGACTGCGAGTGCCACTAAGGCTGCGAAAACTCGCCGACACCGGACGAGTGACGATGTTATAGATAACGGCCTGTGAGAATAATAAATCAAGTTTAGTGATCGAAGCATGTTGTTGAGTGTTATAACCCGATGCTGCACTTATAGCAACGTACGACAACATACGACGCATCTATGCACTTTTAGGGTCGTATTCTAGAACTCTACTCGCACTCAAGTCAGGATTTGAGTATGTTTTAAAGCACTCGAAATCATACTCAGGTCCCTGCCATTAGGGTCTTATTTCCAGTGCTTGTGTTGCCAGTGCAATCCTGACTTGAGCATTGAATAGAGTTCTAGAATACGACCCTTAGAGTTTAATATTATTTTTATTATTTATTGGAAAGGTTCTAGAAAAATTTGTCACTAAGCATCTAGTTTGGCACCTGAAGCATTTTATTACTACGCATAAGCATGGTTTCGTTAAGTCAAGATCAACTACTACAAACTTAGCGATATTTATATCTAGTATATCTAAATTAGTAGATGAGCGAATTCCAGTGGACGCCATCGGCAAAGCGTTCGATAAAGTTGATCATCAAATTATTTTAAATAAATTTTCGCTTTCACGCATTGATGGGTCATTGCTTAAATGGATTAAGTCCTACTTATGTTATCGGCATTCTAAGGTAAACGGTTTTAGTTCAAATTTTTTTGTTGCTCTGTCTGAGGTTCCCCAAGGAGTTCACTTGGGTCCTATATTTTTCAACGTATTTATTAACGACGTAATTCATTGTTTAAAAAACTCGAGTTTATACCTTTTCGCCGATTACTTAAATATAATAAAACCAATTAAGTCTTCCAAGGATTCAGAACTATTCCAAGAAGATATTATTTATATAGATGGTGCACATCCAATAAAATGATATTAAATGTTGCTAAACGTCATCATATACGTTTTTCACGCAATAAGCTTAACAACTTATACAAATACAATATTGACGGACAGGAATTAAGGACAGTAGACGAGATTCGGGACTTGGGGGTTTTGGTATACAGAATAAATTTGAGGTTTGACTCACATATTATAAAAGCGGTAAACAAGGGTTTTGGGATGATGGGTTTCGTTCTGCGCAATGCAAAGGGTTTCAAGTCTTCATCAAAAATAAAACTCTTTCAAGCATTAGTACGACCTGGACTAGAATTCAACAGTGTTATTTGAACTCCTCATTACGAAGTGTACATCAAACGTATGGAAAGTGTTCAAAAACGCTTTCTGTATCACTTGGCAAATGGCGATTTTAGTGCTAAGAGACTTCCAGGGTACTCACATAGACTCAAGCATTACTATTTGACAACTTTGGTCAACCGTAGAAAGAGACTTGATTTAATATTCCTAAATAAACTTGTTAACGGTTCATTAGATTGCCCTGAGTTATTATAGCAACATATTCAATTTTTGTTGGTTGCCCAGGAAAAGCGCTTACAACTTTTTTGCCATACCAGTTTCAAAAACGAATCTCGAACCATTTCATTCTTATGCCAAGGCTCTGCAGGATGTATAACTCGCTTTCCAAATCACATGATTTGGACATTGGTCTTGGGTTAAACAGTTACAAAAGAAGGCTGGGTGATATTATAAATACATAAATTACATTTCAATTCATTTTATGGTACTCAGTAAACTCTCTCAAATTTATATTTTAACATTTTTATTATTTAAATCAGTTCGTGTATATCGATTTTATAAGTAGATAGATTCATTATAATATATTCGCATAATTTAAAACAGCAATAATTTTATTAATATTTCACAGCATATTGTTGTCATTGCTGTAATATTCCTTAAGTGTGCACTTAGTTTTAAGTTATTATGTTCGATATTTAAAGTGTAGTGTTTTTCTATGTGGAATGCATTGACTTATGGTGGAATGTCCTGAATAAATAAATAAATAAAGCTATACTTTATAAAAACAATCGCTTGGTTTTATTGTTAAATTGCACACTTCTAACTTGCATCCTGCTTTATACTTCATTATCACAATTTGTACTAATCTTTAAATTACTGGAACAAATGAGCCTTAGTTGATATTTTATAACGTAATCGCTTAATTTGTCTATTTACAAGAATCTAGAAACCCTTACCCCTTCTTCTTTGCAGCTCCCGGCGCCATTTCAACGCTAAATATGACGAAGATCCTTGCGACGGAGCGCACAAACCGACGCGCTACTTCGCGGGCACGCTCAGCGCGCCCCGGGATCGTTTCATTCTGTTGCTCGCGGATAAGAGTGTGCAGCAGGGTGTCTAGCATCTGAAGATTGATGTCATAATTATATAAACTTCCGTATGCACATTGTCATAAGGATTAAGTGTTTCTAATACTTGTATTTGTCATTTTAAAATTAACTTCCACTTGAATATCTTATGTACAATACCACATAACTTAATCAGCATAATTATTGCAGTAAGGCAATAACCCAGTCGCGTTGACAACTCCCTCCCTATAAAGTTTACATAGTGAATAAAAAAGCCTTTTACTTCATTAGTGCACTTCACGATAAGTGCATGCGTGAATTTGTCCAACAAAGTGGTCCCAGACTGGTGTGGTGCGGGACTCCCGGAGCGGGTTTCGCCGTCGCCACTGCCGCACGACGATCCGCACATTATCGCCGCCTCCACAGCAGGCCAGTCACCTGGACAAACGAATTGGATTATTTATTTGTCTTTCATTCGATAAGTAAAATCTTTATCTAATAAAAAAATTCATATTCTTCTATATTCTTCTGTAATTGTAAATTATTGCATTCAAGTGGTCATTTATTTGTTTAACCGTATTTTAAAACGTGAGATCGTATTGCATTTGTATCACGAGTCGGGTGAGTGTAACGGTTGCAACGCAAAAATTAGGTCAGTTATACATTTCCTAGGGATGTTTACACCACATATTTTATAGCGTAGAGGCTGATTTTGAGACTTGTGTATTGTGTATAATGCATACCAAGCAAATGCAGCAACGCGCGTCTTGCGAATCGTGGTGGCTCGAGATCGTGATCGGGAGCGTCGACCTCTGCGTCGGAGCCAGGCTGCTTGCGCGGCCCGCGGCCCCGCCCGCCGCCTGCGCGGAATTGACGTTGCTCTACGGCTTGTCGTCCCACAGTTTGTACAAGAAACAGCAGGACTGACTCGCCCCTGTGTGACAATAACGATGCTGATTTTAAAACCTAGTAGTAATCATATATCTCAATCACAGCTCATCGTGTTCGTTACATAAAAAGTTGTCGAAAATACTCTAGTAAAATAATCAAAGTTACGGACAGTCTAGCGCTTTAGTCTATAGTTTGTTTCGATTTTGTTAAGATTACCTGGAGTTGAAGTGTGTAGCGAGGTTAGTATCCCTAGCAAGGCGTGCGAGCAAGTCGCAACGCGCGGTCCAGTTGCCGCCAACGAGAGCTTTGCAGCGGCACTTCTCCCAGCAATCGCAGTAGGCCGTCGGCGATGTGCGTTTTAGCTTGCAGTCGTGGCCCTTGTGGCACACCTTAGCGCATTCAGTGCAACAGCAAAGGGATCCGGTGAGTCCACAAGTTTTGCATTCGAAAATATCCTATACAAGAAACCGAAAATATCATAACGTTAGATGATTATCATCAACTTGTAAATATTTTTGTACATAAACTATTAACATGTAAGAACAATTAATAACCTTGACAAATACAAAATTCAATTAACGACCATTCATGTGCAAAAGTAATGAAAACAAATGTTTATTCAGTACCTGATTGATATGCTCCTGTCCGGTCCACGTGAAGCTGCAGGTATCATTGCAGCAGAGAACGAGAAGCGGAGAGTGATCGGGGTGCGCTGTGGGAGGGAATATGGCAGCGGTACGCTGGGCCTCATCCACATCCGGGCATGCGCGAATCGCGTCTACAAGAACTAAAGCCGCACGGTATGCCCGTTCCGCTACAGCCGCCATTAGGGGAGTTTGGCCCATTCCATCCCTAAATAATAAAATTATGAAAAACATAACAAACAGCTACTTTTGTTTAATATAGCGTCATATCGATATCTTGGACACAAATATTACTTAGATCAGCAATTTGAGGTCAAATTATTGAAAACTTGAAGCTACGAACTAGTTTTCACTTTTTTAAACCACGCTGTAAAGGGTAATTTATGAGAAATGTACTTACTTAGCAGTAAGTAGTTGCATTAAGTAAGGCTGTAGTACAGGACTCTCGCAAAGGGCACGCAGGGCCGAAAGGGCATTGCCGCGACGCTCAGCAGGATCTGCGCTCACGGCGCCGCTGCCGCTGTTGCCGCCGCTTGACATTTTGCTGTAAACGACTCTCGGTTACTACTGTTACTAGGGTTTCGTCTTTATTGCATATCCTTATCAATGTAGTCTACATTGTTCTTGGTCCAACATTAATAAACGTAATAATATACGTAATTTAGTTACTAATTGAATTACGAGTCATACTAATTGTCGTTTCGTCTGTCGTCATTCTGCAACTCTTGATGTTCCTAGTGTGAAGTGTTAACTCACGTTCTCGTTGCAACAAATTGCGTTTCTTCAACATTAGTTGCCAAATACCTTACCCGTTATTAGTAAGTCCCATCAGGCTGTCCTCATCTCCAGACGCTTCGAAGGTCTCCGGCGGCCAGGAGAGCGCCGGCATCGCTTCCTCTGCGCTAGCGCCACTGCCGGGGTTGCCTGCCAGATTCGGCATCGAATTCTCAACTGTACACAAAACCATATGAAAAATTTTACTTGTCACCATAACACAATATGACGGTAAAACGCCAAACAACTGCGTGAACTAAAAATGGTGAAACTCGCAATCATACCTTCCATAAATCATAAATACAAAGTTTTTTGTGCTAATTTGTGGGAAGTGATAGTTAATATTTTGATATGTATTTGTTTGTAATTAGTGGTTTGCAAACGTCCTCTGAGAGTATGTTTCCATGGGTTGCTATTTTGTGTTACTACAACTATAAATAATTACTACTCTATATCATATGTTAGGCCTAGGCTACCAGTCATACCATTTGACATTACACATGCATAGTGTGAAGACACTATGCATGTGGCATAGTGTGAAGACACTATGCATGTGTAATGTCAAATGGTTATTATAGTTTATAGACAAGACCATATCATTTATATAATCACTTATAATTTCATTAATATCTTAATTATTTCTAACAATTTACGGAACAACTTACCTATGTCAGGTTCCTTATTAGACGTAGGAGCACACATGTGCACACAAGCGTGTAGTATGTTTCTGTTGCCATCACAACGTTCTTGGAGAATCGATAAGACTTGTTGTTCTGTGAAAAAATAGTAGATTACAATACAGATTATAATAACAAGGGTGAAAAACGATCAATGTTATATGTATTTTACAACCGATTTAAACATTGGTATTTTGCTTGGAGTACGAGAAAATGAAATCGAACGTTGGGTCATCAATACCGTATTGTTTTAACGTCTCATATATGTATGAAAGCATAATAAATTAAATAATAATAATAACTTTACTGACTGCCTAACAAAATATTAAAGAGATAAGTTACAGTACTTAAATACGAAATGAAACTATTTTTTCGGATCTAAATCGCGTATCAAACGAACCAACCGTTTCGGGCCTTTTACATTTTATTATGCTTTATATTTGGAAAAAAAATACTTTGAAAAAACAAACACGCGATTAGGATGCGAAAAATTATTTCATTTCTTATGTGTAAAAAACGCGAAAACCTAAGGACTCGATAAGTACTTAATTAGTTAAAGAATTAGCCAATGTTAGCTAGATAGTATTGTTGCTGCCACGGCGGGCAAGCATCAATCATATTTTAAAAATAAATTTCACATCGTAACACAACTCTGCAGACACTTCGCTATATTTTTAATAGCACTGGACTTACATAAATCGAGTTAGTTACGGATTTAGCCTAGTTTAAGAGACAGTAATTTCATTGTATGCTTTTCTAATATACTTAAAAGTACACACTGTTAGAGTCAGCCTCCAGTTGATGCAGTAGCGTACGTACTCCTTCAAGATCACACCGCAGAACGCGCGGCATCATCAGTTGTGGCTCCGGTACTAATATTATTAGTGCCACCTGTGTCGTAAATAATGTAATTAGTTACATACAATCTAAAAATAACACGACCTCTGACTCGGAAATGTAATGCACGTCCGGCCAAAGGGTACTAAATATAGTATGCAAACTTCTGTTTAGAAAATTATTTCCCAATTCACCAGAATGAATCTAAAACCAAACATGTGCTTTTACGTATCTTTAGCGTTAAAATTAAAGCCGTTCTCAACCGTATCGGAGTAGGTCTACTTCAGTTTCTGCTACTTCTCTCGGTTCTGTACCAACTGTATCCAATTCAACCTCGCCACATTCTTCATGTTATCTTTCCAGTGCATATGCGGTCTCCCTCTGGGGCGTTTATTTCCCCAAGGTCGCCACCGCCTTACACCAGGAATTAATAGTTAATAAAATAAGTGTTGGGACGAATGTCATCGTAACCCTTACCTGCGACTTGAGCGCAGCATGGTGCGAATGCGCTGCGCCATGTGGGTGCAACGGCAGCGCGTGCGCAGCCAACGCCCGTGCTGGCGGTAGGTTGAGTGGCGGCGGCTCGCGCACCATGCCTACACAGTCGCGTGCTACTGGGTACAGCGCACCGTTCCCATCCAACATCATCACTACGGGCTCGCTGCCCTGTTGAATTCACAATATAAACTTAGATAACTACATAGCGGACATCTAAACGACATGACGACACATATGTGGTGGGAACAACTTACGACCATTACACAAGAAGTAATAACAGAAGGGCGTCCTTTATTTGTCGAGATTTTATTACCTACAATTTAAAGTGGTTCTTATCATAAAGGAATACAATGCCGCAGTTTTTAATCTGACCTCAGCAGCGGTGGCAAGATGTATAGCCTGTCCGTTAGAATGCCCAAGCAATGCGGTATTGTCAGTGGGGAAGGTACTGTCGGTAAGAGCGCGCGTGGTTCCCACAGCGTACACAGCGTACGCGAGCGCACCACCTGCGCGACGAACTACAGCATGTACGCCACGGTTGTCCACCTAAAATGAAAATAGACAAAAATCTGACTACAGTATACAGAAAACATAGCTTGATATAAGTTTATTTAAGGAAATGTAAAAACTTACAGCAATGGTAATGACTTGAACTTCTGGAGGCAAAGCAATCTTCCTTGGCGAACGCTGCAGACAATCAGGACCACGAGGGCCAGCGGCCCCTCCCGCGCCCCACTTCACCGCAACTAAATCGTCCTTGCGCACGAGACGGCAATCTTGCAACAACGTCATCCAATCATCCGGGGTGGAAGGAACGATTTCTTTGCCATCTTTCCCAACGGTCGGGAATCGAACAGCGGCGTAAGCGCCGTCGACTTTGAGCACGCGGCCAAGCGGCACGCTCTTCACGTCCTCCAGGAATACAACCTCCTTGAGCGGCCACTCCTCTTCGTCACGTTTGGAGCCGTCGTTGGAGGAGCCTTCCTCTCCCCGGACAGTCACGCGTTTGGCTCGTTCTACAAAACGCATTACATATTACTTAGACATTACCTAAAGTCCGTTTTTAGTGAAGATGGAAAAATTTGACAATTCATTGCGCAAAAGTGTTGCCCGTTCTCAAGTACCTAGTGATTGCAGTCGATAAATATGAATGAATGAATGAATGAATTATCGACTGAATATTGGTTACGCTTACGCAATGATTGTCCGAACTTGTTAAATTTGAATCATCATCGGCCAATTATTCGTGCCACTGCTGGGCTACTATTGCTTTTATTTTTTTTATTATAAATTAACATTGAAAAACGTAAAAAACTGTATAATATAAATATACGTCATCTTTACTTATGCTGGTAATTGGTATATGCGAGTCGTTATTATATTACTTATTATAGACAAAAGTAGCTACTAAAATTTAAACAAATAAATAAAACGCCGCACGGGCACAGCGGGCCGGCTGAATTTGCCGCATTCGACTACCACTCTTTGGCTTGTTCGGATGTGCTCACTTGCGCTCGCGCTTATTACGTTTCTTTTGTTAGTTCACGTTATTGTTTTCTGTTATCGTGTTAAGTTTTTTTTTGTTACTGTATTTGTTGTGTATTGCATCGCAATATCGACAACCCAGGACCATCCACTTCTTCGGGCATTTTATCGCCTCGAAAGAAAAGACAACGTATTGCTCTCAGTACTACTGAGAAGATGATGACGGAGAATGTACATAAATACATTGTTCAGGAAGAAAACAAGGGTTGCGATCCAAATCTTTTAGAAGCTGCCAGTGAAACAGAATGTGCTAAAAAAACGGCTGACATTCTGGGCATTTCAAAATCAACTGTTTATACAGTTCTAAAAGAAAAATGCGAAAATATGAACTTTCAGCCCCCTAAACCGAAAGGCAGGCGAAAAAGCTACATAGAAAAATTCGATGAATTCCATTTGGAGGCCATAAGACGCAAGGTTCATCAATTCTTTTTCCGAAACGAAGGTCCAACTATTGCCAAGGTAAGCATTCGCAAATCAATATTCACTTTGGTAGATTATTTAAATAACTTGCTGTAGTTGTTTAGGTGCAGAAATCTTGGCGTACGACGTGTTTGTCAATTAAAGCTATCATTACAGTCAAATTGCGTAATTCGCACCAGAGATGGGCCAGCACTCGGGTTTTTCCCGACACTTCGTTAACGTCGAACTTAAAAATCAGGTTTATAGCCCATGAACATCTGAAAACGAGGACGGTAATTATTTGTAACTAATATTTACCGTAAATCGAATTTGATCAAATTTTATGATATTATGCATCTATTTGACGATATTGTCATTCAGTCCATTTAGAAAAGATCATGAAACCGTAGTGTCGGCTCGATGCAAGCAGGTGCCTAGATAAGAAAACGGAATAGAGAGTGCAACCGCGCGGCGGGACAATAGCTTTTGTTTTTTAGTTTAGCAGTGGTATTAGCAAAAAACCAATGCTTTTGTTCTTATCTGCGCACGTGCTGGCACTGCGCCTCTCCGACGTGATGGTTTCGTGGTCTTTTTAGATTAGTGTGGTCGTCTATACCTGTATTAATTGATAAAAAGTAATACTACTTGAACTAGATTTTCATGACTAACAATTTCTACTTCCAGGTCCAGGAAGCCATCAATGATGATGATACGCTACCTAACTTATCGAGAAGTACAACTTACAAAATACTCAAACATTTAAATTTTAAATATGCGACAAGAAACAGGAAAAGTTGCTTAATTGACCGTCAAGATATAATTTTGTGGCGAAAAAAATATTTATTAGCGATCCAGCAATATCGACGGGAGGGAAAGGTTATATATTACCAAGATGAGACTTGGGTTAATGAAGGTAATATACCTACCTACTTAATCAATGACTCAAGTAACTACTACAAATTTACGCAAAAATAATACTAAAATCTATAAGTTACTCCTGTTTTTTTGCAGGTCACACAATGAAAAAAGTCTGGCAAGATACACAAATCCAATAACGCAAAGATGCATTTTTAGAAGGGTATTCTACGGGATTAACGGACTCTAGAGGAAAGGGGAGGAGATTAATAATTAGCCACATTGGCAATGAAGAGGGTTTCGTGGAAGGATGTCAGCTGATTTTCGAAGCCAAAAAAAACAAAGCCGATTATCACGAGGAAATGGATGCCGCACATTTTGAAGAGTGGTTGAAGCTGGTGCTGCCAAAGTTGAAAAACGGTTCAATCTTGGTATTGGACAACGCGCCTTACCACTCACGACGACTGGAGCAGACACCTACTACAGCGTGGCGAAAAGCAGATGTACAAAATTGGCTGAATTCAAAAAATATTTCTTTTGAACTTTCAATGGTGAAAACAGAATTAATGGTAATAGTAAGGAGGGAAAAGAGAAACTATATAAAGTATACAGTGGACGAGTTGGCTGCAGCCTATGGCGTTACCGTCTTGCGATTGCCCCCTTACCATTGTGAACTAAATCCGATCGAGTTAGTTTGGGCACAGGTAAAGGGGCACGTCGCAAGAAATAACAAAACTTTTAAAATGAATGAAGCTAAAATATTGCTTGGAGAAGGGATAACTAATGTAACGCCACAAAAGTGGAAAAATTGTGTAGACCACGTTATCAACGATGTCGAAACGAAAATGCGCCAACTCGACCATTTAATTGACGACGTATGTGATACATTTATTATACATGTATCGGATTCCGACGATACCATTACCTCGTCTAACACAGAAGAGGACTAATTTAATTTCGAATTAAAAAAAATGTATATGAAACACGTATATATACATTTGTTTCGTAATTTGTGAATCCGCCCAGTGTGCATTATACATATTTAATTTTAAGTCAACATTTGAATTGTAGATTTTATAAGTACATTTGAATTGTAAAATTTATAAGTACATTTGAATTGTCAACTTTTGTAAGTTCATCACATCTATTAAAAATCAAAAGGGGAAATTTTGTGGTTTTTCATTGTAATTCAGTATAGATAATCAAATCCAACTAGCATTATTAAAAATGTATATGAATAAAAACGAGTTCAGGTGGTATTGTACATAGTCTACAATAGGGCAATAATTTGAACGTGCGTCTGTAGATACTTTACGAATTGATTTTGATACTCGCGGGCCAAACGTCAAAATAAGAGTAAAGACGGCGATAACGCAATTACTAATCATTAGAATGTTATAAGTCTCACAATTCATACATTTTTTGGAAACTATTATCATCTTTCCAACCTATCGATAAATCTATCGACAATAGCTACATGACTATTTAAAATTTTACGAAAACTGGCAACCCTGCAAATGTCAAATTTTTCCATCTTCAATAAAAACGGACTTTAAGTAAAGTAGAGCGTTGTCGAATACGGCAAGCCGCAATCGAGTTACTGGTAGAAATTTAGTAATTGCTGAAGAAACCAGTTGTCGCTATATAAATTCGTGCTAAAAGAGGCGGGAAAGTAACATTCTTCGTTCTTCAGAACGCTTGAAGTATTGCCTATTTATTACTCAAAATACACATTCGAACACATAATTCGAGCCACCATGCATTTTTATTTTTAGACGGCTTAAATATAAAAATGTTGTTATATCGAAGACAACGTTTCACCCATTTTTACAAATTCAATTTTCAACAAGGACGTACGGATATGATGTTTAGTATAACAGCTTCAAAATTGCATTAAGTTTTTAACTTTTTTCAAACACACCACATAATTTATGTAGATATTTTCATGTTAAAGCGCGTCTCGTCGCAGTGCCAAGCGCATTATTTGTTATATCGTATAAATTTATCTAGAAATTCACTACGGATAATAAACTCACTATGTGATGTGCTGGTATCGCTGCACGTGGAAGAGGCGGGGCTGGGCGGCGGCGGCATGTCCAGTCTATCGGCCATGTCTTTGCCACTGTCTTTAGAGTTGCTGTTCGAGGATGACGCCTTTACCGATGATACCGTGAGTGGGGACTGATTCTGAAACAATTGGAAGGTTTTTAAAAATCTCAATATAATTAAAATGTAAGCAGTAGTTCCTTCTAAACTTTCTTTGTATCTGTCGTTAAATGTCATCAAATGTTGTTCAGATATTATATTTGTTTATTCTAGTCCTTATTGGCTATGTAAGCGAGGGTTTCTTCAAGGAGTGTCAGTAACTTCAAGCTTAAACCGACATATACCTTTCATCACTTATAAACAATCTTTATGAAGACGGTATCTAACCTGTAACTCCCTCTTCTCCTTATCAGAAACCGAGCGGTCAGGCTGCGGCGGCGGCATCAGCTTGAAACGACACATATCCGAGAGGTTCCACGCGGCGTTTTGCAACACGCCCACCTTCGGTACGCCAGTTGACATGTTGAAGCCTGAATAAACAAGCAATCGCACATTAAGGCATATAATGCGATAGCAAGTTGAAATGAAGACTACGATAATAGCTCTACAAGAATTTAGATTTACAAACGCAAATTCATATCACCTGGAATGTCTATAATATCAAGTTGGTATACTATATTCTTTTCAGATCGAATTTTTCGGATACAATTTTTTCGGATCTAAATCGCATAATAGTCACAGCTCACATCAGTTATTACCATGAGACCTGTAAAGAGTCCGAAAAGTTGGTTTGTTTTAAGTAAATATGTGTTTATATGTCTTTTTCAAACAAATCAACTTTTCGGTTGATTTTGACACGAACAAATAGTCTTTTCAAATGTGTGACAATCGCGAAAACCTAGGAACTCGATACTGTATATCAATTTTTTTTCTGTGACTGAGTAAAATTATGTTTGCAGGGTCGCCACTATTCTCTAAATATAAATTCATAAAATAAATTTTAAATAGTCATGTAGTCGTTGTCGAGAGTTTTATCGATTGATTGCCAAACTCATTAATAAGCAACGGTATGAAGTCTAATAAACAATTAATCAATGCATTATCGCCTTCTTCCTTTCTATTTTTACAGTTAACTCACTGGTAACGAAATCAATTCTGTAACAAATATGCTCATAATACTTATATTTACATTCGCACAAGCACTTACACATCTAATAGGTTGTTTTAGATGCATTATTTTACACTTAATGTTACACAATAACTTCACGAATAATTATTTTTTTTTTGCGTATAAATTACTTATACATTTGGTTCCGCGTTAGTCCCGACTGAAAATTAGTGCCTTAGTACTTGGACATATTCTGAGTCTGTGCCTGTTCACTGCTATGACAAACACCGTATGTACAATAAAACTATTGTACAATAGTTTCTGTGTTTAATCGGTACCTACGGCTGATCTGGGGGTCGATTCAGAACTTTGTGATAACTCAGTTGTCGACAGATATCTCTTCATTTTTATTCACAACACCTGAATGGAACGTCAAACTGTCGTCGTATTCGAAACCGAACCGAAATGACGTCACATCCGTACTACTCGAACTTCTCGACCGGCAAAGGCTACAAACGTTATTCAGAACACAGTTATCGAATGAAAGTTACCGAACGTCCTATTGTTTACAAAGCAAGAACGTAACATGGAAATCTCTTATTATTTAAATAAAGTCTGGATTTTCTTCAACTTTATTCATCTATTTTAATGCAAGACTAATATATTCCTATATTTTAGCACCTTTAAAGTCTTAAAAATATATTTAAAAAGATTTTCATCTTTCTTATAATCTATTTCACCAACTAACTCCGTAAATGGTGTTGGATGATGATATCGTATCCGAGTACCTGAATCAAACGTTTTACTCGGAATGTTCTGATAATTCGGAAAGCGCCCTTCGACTTGAGAACAATATTCAATCGAACGATTCGGTTAAAATATCGAAGAGTTCTCAATCGGGGTCCTGGTGTCAGAACCTGAAATTAGAATGTTCCTGTGCACGCACAGGTTATAGTACTATTCGGTATATAGTAGTAAGGGTCGGTAGGGAGGGTCACTATAACCAATACTAATGTAGAAAGGTACAGAGCTGTACCTACAGCCAGATGATGTCTGTGTAAACGGGGCTGATCTGGAGTCAGGACCTGAGTGATAAGGTCACTTAGTTAAGACGCACACGAAAAGAGAATTATTAGAGCGACAAAAAGTAATGTAACTCCTTCTTGTAACAGGACAACTTCGTATGAGTAAAACGGGAAGAATGTTATTTTAATCTATGTGAAGTTAACTGCTTTTCTTCTTCTTATTGGTAAGAGACGGTGCGGACAGCGAGCCAGCGTAAGTGGTGTAACTGAGAATATTGTCTGGTTTATATATTTTTTTTAATAATATTATTATTGTTCATTACAATGTAAATTAGTCGTGCATAGTCATAGAATCATTTTTTTTTTAAATTGATCTATTAAATGTTATTAATAATTTCAACCGATATAATTATTAATGTTCGATGTTTAACGTTGCGATGGTATAGTTCAATTGGATTATGTTGGAAAACCATGTATCAACAAGGTCGGCCTGAAAATCAGTATCGCGAGGCATACAGCGTGTCGCGGTCGCTGCGTGTGCTTGCTTGCACAGGTAATAGTGCTCTTCTCGTATAACCAAGAGGTTGACAGGCAGGGACATTATAAACGCATACACTCAACATAACCCGCACTAGGGAAACCGTGTCGCGGTTGCCATGGACACACACATAGATAACCACAAATTACACCCAAACTCTTATTAAACTATTATTACTAATGCAAAAAACATTGGCTTCCTTGATGTGCTGAATTTGTGGCAGCAGTAATGGCCTGCCAAGTGTTATTGCATTCAGGGTACAGGGCTAGGTTCATGAGCTCTGGACTTGAATGCATATCACTGTGAGGAAAAAGAATTATTTGTAATACTAACTCTATTTTAAAGTGTTCTGTTACTAACCCTTATGAATGAACGTATGAAATAAAAGCCTTAAATTGAATTATTTACTTTCATAAAACTTCCAATTGGTCCTTCACTCATAATAAAACCAGTGCAAAATGTTGACAGATGGGATGGTAGGAGATGACTGTAAGCAATTGTACAAAATGTTAATATATGTAATTTTACAATGCAAGTTGAAAATTAAAAGGTGTTTATTGATTGCCACTTTTTATTCATACCTAATTAAAATTTTACTACAATAAGACAACAAAATGATACTAAGAATAATAACAATTAACCACTAGTTTGTCTTAATTATTTTTTGAGTAATTGTACAATATTCACTAGGGCTTGGACTGTATTTGAGCGGCCTCAGATTGAAACATTGCAGCTTTGGCATTGGTTTTAGATACATTTGCAATTATATCAATTACTCTACTTAAATTTTCTTCATTCTAAGTGTCCATTGTGCATCACTTTTATTTGTTCCACTGCCAAGAGCATTTATTTGGTGGCTAATTCGTTCCACAGCCTTTCAGATGTCTCTTGTGAACTTCCACTTAGACTGAAACCTTTAGCCAATGCAAAGGTGCCTTAGAAGATGGTCAAATAACATTTCTAACTGATCGTTTGAGACGCGACTTTCCATCTTCACAGTCTGAATTTCACGACACCAAAACGCTGGTAATATGAACGAAATGAATCCATAGAAGCAGAACTCAATAACGTAGACATAGTTGGCATTTTTATTATAGTGATTTATACTGTTTCGTCGACCACTTAACTTTCAAGTGTTAGTGAATCGTCACTGCAATTCAAACTTTCTTGGGTAACCAAAAACACGAAACAACAAATTTCTTGTTTGAAACATTTAAAATACATTGTCTGCATATTTCTGTATGTCCAATCTAAGATATATTTTTGTTTTTATAGATCAATTTAAGATTAAGAAAACGTAAATATAATTATTTCTTGTTGTTTTTTGACGTTTGTGTTTGTCATTGATTGCCGTTTAGTTGAGAGTGGCGCTAGTTTCCATACAGTTTAGTCGCAAATGCACCAAGAGAGCAATCAGTTTGTGATATACATTCGTAATACCAACTTAGCAATCGCAACTGGTAGAAATCGCATTGCTATTGTACAATTAGCAACCAGTTGCTAAAGTTCGGTAATAAGCCTGCGGATCGAATAGCATAAAAAAAAGTTTTGTACAAATTGCTTTTTATCTTGCTGACTGTACCATTTTTTTAAAATCTGTGAATGCCAATCAAAATATCTTCCTAATTCATGGATAGTCTTCTCGAACCGTTTTCCTGTAACAACAACGGTTAAGGTAGCTGGTCTTGCTGAAGGTCTCAAATTTACACCCTGTATAATAATAACTTGTAAAAATTACTGCAGTAAAGTGTAAAAACAGGATTTTGTATCATATTTTCACTAAACAAATATATTGGGTTTCATAGTTTTCATTTAAAAGTGTTATTTGGTACAGTTTTAAAGTATTTAATTTATATATACATTAATCGTAAATATAAATTACAAAAGCAAATAAAATACTCAAATAGCTAACTGTCCTTTTTCTACACATTGCATGCGCAAAGAACGGAAAGAGACCCATTACGTCAATTTCAAAAAGCCTAAATATACTTCTTGGTCATTTTCAATTGTTCGAACTATAAACGATTGAAATATTTGGAACAAAGAAATTATAGAGTTGTGTTGATTTTAATCTTATTTTTAAAATGACTTTTTTTTATTAAACGGAAGCAATAACTAACAAAATATTGTTGTACTCGTTTTACTGCTTGGGACTACCTATCAGAAGTCAGAAAATACATTTGCCCGAAATAACGTTAGCTCGAATTTTCATAATGTCAAATGTATTTTTTTAGGAATATTACAAAACAAAAGCTAATTTTGGCGTAAACTCAAAAGTTTACGTTTAGTTGTAATATCGGTACATTTCTTATAGCACAAGCTTATTTTCACATTTGTAGTAATATTTGTATGTATGTATCTGCCCAACTCTTTATTATATCTTTAAATGAATTTGTAAAAAAATCGACATAATGATATACAGGGTGTAACAGCAAGGTGTAGTCATATTTGAAGGTCGGATTCAGTTAATGGTATGAAACTATTTAGCAAAGTTGTTTTAGTACAAACTACGTTATTTATGGAAATTTCGCCATGAACAGTTTCGATCAGCTGATGTCATTTAACGAAAATAAATAGGCACATCACATCTCTATTGAGTATCATAATACAACCAAATTACGTAACTTGAAAAAATTGTGAAATTCAGGCATGTTATTGTAAATGATAAAGTACTTAATGCCATATTCTTATTACTATGTTATAATTTACTAAATTTATTATTATTTTATTCATGTAATATGCGTGTAAACATTTAATGAAAAATAAATATTATCGATTACTTTGCCAAAATACACTAGTTCATAATAAAACTATTATTTAAAACTTAGTACATAATAACGTAATATGGTTTCGTTAACTTCATATCTTCAAACATACAAAATACACAAATTTCCGTTTAATATCCATTAATAAAACTAATGTCCTCTAAAAAACACATATTTAAAGTTATCTCTGTTTCTTTTTACCATACGCATTCATCTATTGTATTTTAATGAATGAAATTTGTCTCTTTCTATCCGTCGGTACTGTTCTAACGCATGGCGGCGTCGGTATGTTTCTTCTAACGCATGACGCAATATGACGCAATTATCCGACTAATACTTCGCACCCTTACAATGAAAGCGACCCAAATCAAAAAATTAAAAAATGAGTTTATACCGTAAAACCATCTTAAAAAAATATTTTGTTACATTAGTCACACTGTGGTGAAGATGAAATTGTGCAATTAAAGCTCGAATAGCACTGATTCATAAAGGTCCCTTTCATTTTGTTCTTTCAGTTTAAAAATTCTACTCCCGCGTCGAAATATTAACGCCGCATTTATTGTTGAATCTGCATTTGCAAAGACAACACGCTGCCACTGACGGATTAGCATTTGAGCCATTTTCGTTCCGAAAATCATATTCAAAAATCACTAGTAGCAGTAGAGCTCCTTGTGAGTTCGTCCAGGGTAGTACTGCCACATTACTGTGTTACAGTTTTGAAGGGTAAGGGTGCTGGTGAAATTACAGGCACATGGGACTTGTCAACTATGTCTCAGAGAGATGGACGCCGTAGCAGTAGCCTTCGAGCGGCAGTGCTACTGTTATGGACAGGCGTGACGCTTTCCACCGGGTACATGACTTGTTCGACCCGTCGCTTAATATTTAAAAAAAAAAATTTTTTTAGTAACTTACTTTTTAAAGGGACTTACTTTTTTGTTTCGTGGACTTTCTTCTTTTTTAATTGTGAAACAGGGACCACAAAACAATATCAAGGGTTATGACATCTTGCTTAGCTGATGAACATTAAAAAGACTTAATTCTTAATACGTTAAATGATAACAAAAAATCGTTAAAAAAAAAGACCTATTGGCGACTAGTTTTTGTAAATTATGTTTTTAAATTGTTGAACATTAAAATGATCAGAAACAATTTTCAGTTGTAAAGTTCCATTTTTCCTCATTATTTTCAAAGACTAATAAGGCCATCACCTTTAGTACTTCAAGAGTAGGTAATAAATAAAATAATATGAAAATATGAAAAAACTTGAAATCTTATTTTCTTTTTTATTCCCAAAAAGTTGAAATTTTGTATTGGGACACTTTCATCGTAAAGGTGCAACCTGAAGGTCGGTAAACGTCAAGAAATTAGTTTTGATCGTTGACCACGAATTAATTATTGTAATTTTAATTTAATTTAATTTTTTTTTATGATTGATTTAGTGTCTGTTTAAGTATATCTAAATGTTTTAAAATGAATGTTGAGCACAGTAATAATTGGGCACAGATATGCCTGTTGTATTAATTTTTAAGTGTTTTTATTTTCCTCACTTTCTGTATCTGATGTCTGTACATTGTGCCATAAATAAAAAATAAAAAATAAAAATAAAATAAATTTTCATCACTTGCTTGGAAATGAAAATATCGTGAGAAAACTTGGATTTCGGAGATAATTGCCGAAATCTTCAAAGATGCGAGAATGTCAAGTTTCCAACCAGTACTTACTATGCAAGTGCAGTGGACTAAACCTTGTGCAAAAAATAGTACTTTACTAACTTACATACGTCTATTGCTGAGCGCACGTTTCTAACAACAGGCTTACGCTTAATTTGACTTATCTACACACGACAACTTTCTGGGTATGGGTTTATTACATGGTGAAATTGAAATAATTAATATCCGTTGAACCTATTAAGGTTCTTACTTCCTAATAATATCTACTCATCTAAAGAAATATTTTAGAATAGTTTAAATTAGCAATAGTGTAAAACCATAAAAAATCTTACCTAAATAAACAAAGTATCAAGATTAGTCGCCTTGCGTACGCGATACGTAATCGTAGCGAAGTCGCAAGCCTTTGGCGGCAACTTTGGCGGCAAAAATATCACCTTTGATTTTCGCCGCCAGCATTTGATTTTATACATGGTGATGTGGATTAGTGGTTAATGTTAGACTCGTTTCGGAGGTCGTGGATTCGATTCTCATAGTTGACTGGCTCTATGGGGTAGTTGTTAGAGTGTTAGGTTTTCTTTGCGGATGTCGTAGATTTGATTCCCATAGTCGACTGCCTCCATAGTCTAGTGGTTAGAGCGTTAGGCTTTCTTTTCGGAAGTCGTGGATTTGATTCCCATAGTCGACTGCCTCTATGGTGTAGTGGTTAGAGTGTTAGGCTTTCGTTTCGGCGGTTGTGGATTTGATTCCCATAGTCGACTGCCTCCATGGTGTAGTGGTTAGTGTTAGGCTTTGTTTTCGGAGGTCGTGGATTTGATTCCTATAGTCGACTGCCTCCATGGTGTAGTGGTTAGAGTGTTAGGCTTTCGTTTCGGAGGTCGTGGATTTGATTCCTATAGTCGACTGCCTCCATGGTGTAGTGGTTAGTGTGTTAGGCTTTCGTTTCGGACGTCGTGAGTTTCCGATGGGTGACTGCCTCCTTAGTGCAGTATATCCGTAATCACTCAGTCAGTTCTTGCATTATGTGGAAGTGGTACGGGTGATGGTCAGAGCTTGTTTACAAACAAAGGCGTATGCAGTGCAACGTTGAAGGTCGTAGACGTAGGATATAGGTATTCGTTTAATGTGTATGTAATGATGTAATTTGTATCAGGAGAAGGGTCTTATTTCAAAAGGATGGTAATAATTTTAATTTCACCCTGTAGGTACATTATGAAAACGTTACCCTATATTCCAAAATTTGCGTTTCAGTCGGCGTCCTTTGATGTGCCGCCGCTGAGGCAGAGGTGCTATTTCTTAATTTTTTGTAACAGTCTGTAATTGCCGTTTGCGTTGTGAGGACTAAATAGGTGTCATCGTTTTGTTTGTGTCTTGTTTTTGTGTTTATTTAAACTATGTCACGCTTAAGCAATAGTGATTACTAAGAGATGATGTTGTGCGTAGGCGCAGCCGATGGGAGCTTGCGCCAGCCTCGCCAAATTTATTGGGCAAAGTTTATTGATGGCGTCCCAGAAAATCGACGTCGACCATTTCCTGCTGTGGAATGCTTCAGGAAGATGGTTATGAGACTTCATAATAGTGGATCGTTCCGTGGTTCCAGTTCTGAAGGCCGGCCGAGTTCACGAGACGCAGAATTCGAGGCAGATGTTTTGGAACATTTTCTCGGCAATCCAAAGACAAGTACTCGTCGTGCTGCGGCAGCCTTTGGTGGTGTGAACCATATGAGTGTGTGGCGTGTGCTACGGGATGATGGCCAGCACCCATACCATTTTCAAAGAACGCAGGAGCTGTTACAAGCGGACTATGATCTACGTTTGGCATTTTGCCGCTGGTACCGCGACCAGGTTGGGAGGTCTCCCGACTTCGCTTCGTCGGTACTGTGGACAGACGAGGCGTCATTTACGCGTGCGGGCATTATCAATATGCATAATGAACATTTTTGGACTCATTTGAATCCCCGCGTATCAAGGGAATCAAATTTTCAACACCAGTGGCGGATTAACGTGTGGGCTGGTATAATAGGTTGTGCCGTCATCGGTCCAGTGTTTTTGCCGGCAAGTCTGAATGGGGCCAATTATTTAAGATTCCTAACAGAAGACTTGGGTGACGTTCTGATGGCCCTGCCAGTGACACAATACGTGAGACTCGTGATGGAACACGGGATGACTTTCTAGCACGATGGAGCACCCGCACATTTTGCTCGAAATGTACGTTCCCATCTGAACGACCGTCTCCCGCAGTGGATTGGGCGGGGAGGTCCTGTACCCTGGCCAGCGTGGTCCCCAGACTTGACACCGCTCGATTTTTTTTGTGGGGTCATATAAAAATATTGTTTATGCGGAGTCCTGTGAAAGCGCAGAAGAAATGAGGCAGCGGATCGAAATGGCGTTTAGTCAAATCACTCGGCAGATGCTTCAAAGAGTAGAGCAGTCTCTGTACCGACGCACGGAAATATGCATATTGCATGGAGGTCGGCATTTTGAACCTTACCTGTAAATGTGTGAAATGTGCCAGCAGTGCGTGTAGTGATTGTACTTATTATTCAAAATTATCGTAAACAAGTCAATATTTCGTACATTGTACAACAGTGAATTACAATTCGTAGGAAATTCATTAAAACGTGTATGAATTGCACAGTAGGTAAGTACCAATTAAAAAAGTATCCACTATTGTAAAATTGTCGTAAATAAATGTATTAATACAAAATTATGTAGAATGTGTATACGATGAAGGCGTGCGTAACTACGGGCTTAATAAGTAAATAAATATCCTTTAAACTGTATGTAAATAAGTACGTACCTAGGTATGGTATAAAATAATATTGTTAGAAATAATTCGATTTTTCTAGGTATTTAAAGATTTTGTTACTTAATATTAACGTGTTATCAATATATTCAAATCATGTTTTTACAGTGGCATTTCAATTGTAGTCAGCTGTTCTTTCGCCCCGCTTGCGGCCGCCCAGGTTTCATTAATGAATTTGTGAAGTCGTAGTAACGTAACTAGCAATAGAGTTGTGACGCAGTGGTTGTTTCGGACAATCACTATTTATACAAACATAATTAAAGTTATATCAACATTAAAAGTCACTTATTTTTATTTGATATTTTGCACAGAGGGTCTAGATCAAGTATAGGTTTGGCTCCTTTAATATGACTACACCTTGCGGTTACACCCTGTATATAAAAATTAATTAATATTTACGAGAAAAGCTACTCCATTACTCTTGTGTTGAAGTAATTTTCAGTCGAAGCTAAATATGGTGCATTTTGTTAAGTTTCCAGTAGAATTTTCAAGTAGAATATGGTGTTTTTGGGCCCTTAAATTGTTGCAAGCAAAATTAGGCAGTACTGCAATAACGTTACAATTTAAATGTTTTAGTTTTTTATATTTCGTTACATGTCACTACGTTTGTATAAGTTAACTTCGTATATTTCTTTCGTGGTTTTTGTATTAGACCCGATGTCCATTTATTGGTAGGTCAATGCATATTAGTGAATAAAGTGTTTGTGTATCTATCTATAAACCAATTTGACAGTGGACTTTACTTTTTTTTTTAACCGACTGTCGTATTATCTGAAAATTGTTTAGGGGTCGTATTCCAGAACTCTACTCAATGCTCAAGTCAGGATTTGAGCAGACTTGAGTACGATGTCAAGCACTGGAAATACGACCTTAATGGCAAGGACTTGAGTATGATTCTAGTGCTTTGAATCATACTCAAGTCCTGACTTGAGCATTGAGTAGAGTTCTAGAATACGACCCTAGGACAGGAATGTCAATTAAAGCGTTCGCATAGGCCTTCGAGGATGGATAACACAAGTGCTAAAGTAGATTGATTAATCTATACTCACCAATAGCACCAGGTTGATACATGGGTGCGTTCTTCATAGTGACGCTCTGTCCCGCTTGCAGATCCTGAGGCGTGGCGGAGGAGTGACCACGCTGTTGTTTACGCGAGCGAGCGCGGTGCTTCTCCCACAAGCGAGCGCGTTGACCCAGCGGAAGTACACCCCTGCAAAATGGATAATGTTAGAAGTTGAAAGATAATGCCAGTGAATAATTACCATATAAATATATATATATATATATATATATATATATATATATATATGTATTACACATTATTCGTGCCTCCTTACATTTTTATTTTTAAATTGCTAGAATACAAAAATATTTTAAGTTGTCCCAGGTTTTACCAATTCAAATAATCAACAAGGGCATACAGAAATGAAGTTTAGTATACCAGCTTTCAAATTGCATTAATAGTTTTTAACCAATCAAATTTCATGCCGAAAATGTCACTTTAGCTCATATTATGTGTTCGGGATCATTGTTCAGCTTCTCGAGGAGACATCCAACAGCTATCGTTTAACCAATAATATTGATAAAATAAGCATAAAAATTACGTAATATGAATAATTGCATAAAGTTCACATACTACACAAGATCATCATTATCGTCAGCCGGAAGATGTCCACTGCTGAACATAGGCCTCCCCCAAAGATTTCCAGACTAGCCGATCGGACGCGACGTGCATCCATCGGTTACCTGCCGCTACTACACAAGATTAAGCCTCAAAAATGTACTTTTTATTTGTCCTTGGAAATAATTTTATTATGAACTTATATGAGTTGCTATGCAAACTGTATATCCTCTAGTTAACGAGTATAGTATTATGGTAATAATGGTCTTTCACGCGAGTAAACTACAACAATGAATACAAATTGAGAAACTTTGTTGATACAGGTGTTATTAGCTTGAAACCATTTCACTGTGCATTTAAATGTTTTTTAAGTTGGAAGAGCCGTCTAACTGAATTATGTCAAAGTCAATGTTAAAATATAATTCAATGGAACTGAAATATTTTAACACTGTACTATAATTATGTGAACTATGTTTAGTCAAATAGTTTCAATACACACAATACATGTTTTTATTTACACTTACCACCAATAAAGAGCTCCAGACTCAAGTCTCGCCACTGTGTAAAGCGAACAGACGTGCAGAGATATGGCTTTGTCAGACCCAAACTCTGAGAATGTTTGCATGGGGTGTTCCAAACGAGAAGCTCCAGGAGCGTGCGCTACAATAAATACAATGTTAACATTTATTATACATGTAATTTTAGTGTGCCTTATCTCAGTAGAACAAATACCTCAAGGAGATTAAAAGAATACATCATTTAAAAAAGCTGCCAGTGTTTTGATTGGCAAAAAGTGCATACGAATTTGTAATAATGCCAAAGCGTTCATTAAATAGTTTCAGGTAAAAAATCGACAAACAAACACTAAAATCTACTGATGGACCTTTATGAATCATGAGCTAAGAACCCTAATGGTAACTACAGGTGAGCCGCCGTAAGCTTTGCTTTCCTGATAGTTTGCGAGACGAAAGACCAGGGCGTTTCACCAATTAGTTTGTCGCAGTCCGCATTATTCAGTGACTGTTACACACTGTATTATTTTGAAATATGGATAATTTATCACAAAAAATTAAGCCGACAGGCGAAAATTATATTTCCAAGTATATAAAATAATAAAAAATTAGCCAAAAACACGTAGTTAGTTATTATAACCTTATTTTAATTATTAATTTTAAAATGTATTCATATAGAAATAGTTTTTACAAGAAGTAATTTATATTAATGGTACGTGAATTTAAATAAGTACAGATGACATTTTCCACGATGTGTTGCTGTTTCGCCCATATTACGCGGACTCGAAATCCTAAAATTTTACGGCAGTTTATCTAAAATCATAGGTACAACAATTTTCGAATAAACTTTTTTTACCAAACTCTTACATAAAAATCTTACCAATAGACTCATCAAGGAACGTAGCGATCCTTCCCGCGTCGGTGAGCACGGAGATCCGAATGCCAGCCGCGCTGATGTTCACCACTTTCTCCCCTAACCCCATACCCAACCAGTTTGCGCGAGGATGGTATGTCACGCCGGAACCAGAAGGCTAAAACAAATAATTTTACATTGTAATAATATGATTAACCGAACAAAATTGGTTGTATAGAGTTATTTTCACGAAGACCATATGTAGTTATATTCAATAGGGGATGAAAACTTTATTGCACATTGAGGCATACAATGACGGAACACGGACAACACAACGGAATCTGTTTTACATTGAGAAAATAGGTCACGATCGGTTTTCCTATAAGTGATCACTTACGTCATTACGCTGGTAGGGATGCGCATCAGCCCAGCGCCACTGATGCAGTTGACCATTAGTGGACACAGCAATAAGCTCGCTATATGTTGCCGCGATGTGCGTAAAACGGATGTTGCTGTCCCAATACTCCAGTTCCTCTGACACCCACAACGGAGATGCCGTCATGGCAGAGTCTTTCTTTTTACTTTCACCTGTGGAACAAACTACTTTATCTCCTCATAAAATAGTACAGTAAATCTGGTATAAATATTGACAGATTAAGGTGCAATTTGTATAGTGCAAAGATGAACGAGTTAAAAGTTACTTTGTTTCAGGAACTGACCTCCATCTTTATCCCACGAGGTGTCTCGCAGTGCCGACTCCAGCCATCGCCTCGGACCGAAGTACTGTCGCTCGCGCCAACGGCTGAACTCCGAAGGCCGCTCTTGCGTGGAGCTGCTGCTTTCGCGGCTGGCGCCCCCGCGCCCGCCACTGCTACCGCCACCACCACTACGGCTACATTCAAGTTTTATCGTCAACATCAAGTATGTGTTGGAATTAGTAGGTCGACTCCAACTTTAATGATCAATTTCTCAATTATGGGATTGTTTTACTTGGACTGGTTATTGCACGCTGATAAAAATAAACTTAAACAATATAATAGACGAGATAGTTTGAAATATAACTATTTTGAAGTCGACCTGCGGCCCTAATACAAAACACTAAACGTCTATAAATAACTAAATGGTGTTTGCTAGAACATAAAACACCTAATCACAACAAAAAATGGAAAATGCGTAAGCTTGTCAGCGTGCGAGATCAGGTGGTGGGACTATGTTCTACAGGCAGGAAAGAGGCGGAGGAGCATAGCTGGACAGGTATACCTTCTGATAGCCGCGTACCCGAAGATGTCCTCAGAGAACATGGCGTCTGCGTCGATGATGACGGAGTGATCCTGCTGCGCCGCGTGGAAGCCGCCGTCGAGCAGGGATATGAGGTCCTCGGGCACGTACCCGTCACCTCCTTCGCCGCCTTCCGGCTCTTCGCCCTCCTCGTCATCGCGTGATAGCAGGTTGTTCACCGCCAAGTTCACGTCCAGATTTGTACGCTACAGTGTAAGGAACAGAAAACAATGTGTTGCAAAAGCTCAGGCTCTTACAGTTGACTAATGCGCAACGTGTTTATGAACACTTAATTATCTAATAACGTACTTGTAATTCTCTAATAATGAGACTCCGACTTTTGCCCTGGAGCACGACTTGTGCCTGTGTAACTAAATCTTCTGGCACAAATGGGGCTGGCACCGATACTACTCTGCCTGAGCCTGATGGACCGATTATAACTCCAGTTGCACGGCTTGTCGATCCTGCCACAAAGACAAAAACAAGAGATGTGATGTTAAAAGTAGCCTACCGATTTGCTTGACTTTCTGGCAATCGACATGTATGATCAAACAAAACGAGTAAATTTGTAAGCTACAAGCGATCGAGAATATATTTTTGTCGATCAACACGTGTTATCCAACAAAATCGAGTAAACTTCTAAGAAGCAGGTCGATCTACAAAAAATACGTTTTTGTAGATCGACAAGTGTCGGTCGTCAAAAAATCGAGCAAATCTGTAGACACCTATACACCACGCAATAGTGCATATTATTAAATTATTTCACAAGAAACTAATTGTAAAATCATCATAGATACAAACTAAAACAATAATATAGCCTGCCACATTTGATTTATAACAAAAAAAGGCATTAAAAATATACCTTGTGAGGTAGGTGCTGCTCGTATGGAATTTCTCATGATCCGAGCTCTAGTACGGGGCTGCTGTCGCGAGCCGCAACCTCCGCCGCTACCGCCTTGCTTGCCCCCACTTGTCCCTCCACCGCCGCTGCCACCACCACCATTCCCTCCATTTTTACTAGCATCAGCTTTACTCAAGTCAAGTCTATCAGGAATGATGGAGAAGGCAGCTCGACAGATGGTGCCGTCATCAAGAAGGCAAGCGATATGTGCGGGGCCCGCAGCCACAGCCCGAACTCCCCGCAGGGAACTGAGGGCTGATGAACCTGCCCCAGTGCCATATCTATTCCAACGTTCGGCTACTTCTTTGATTCTAAAACAAGACCATGGCAAAAAATTACAATGTGGTTTAACATTCACATACCTTCCTAATCTCTGATTATCATTTGTCTTATTTTATTAGAACGTCTAAAGTGTATCTTCATTTAACTATAGCAATTTGTACAACATTGTGTGAAACATTTAGCTTTTAGTCAATACCATCAAAATTTAAGTTTGTAGCAATTTGGTTATTATTATACAATTTTAGTTACATACAACACATAAATCAATACCTCCAATGAACACTACTCCAAGTTTATTTTTCGATGATTTTTTTGTTATTTTTGTAAACAGCCATACATATTACAAAAATCTAACAAAAAACAAAATAAAATCAAATCAGGTCCAATAATTAAATTGCCGTAGTGTTCATTGCAGGTGTTGAAATGAGAAAATGAGTAGATATATAGACATCGCTTAGCTTTCTACAACATCATAGTATCTGAAGATTATGTGTCACTGACAATAAAATTGCTTTTCCAGCAATTTGTTTCCAAAAGGTGCATTGTTGGTTTCTTCAAGCAATATCATATACAGAAAACGCAATTGAATTTTCTAAATAGGACTTAGGTGATATTGAGGACTTAGATCCTATTTGAAACATGTATTATACATACTTTTTTGGGATCAATGTATAAATGCACATTTATAACACCTGTTAGGGCGATAACTTTTTAGATTAAATTACAAAAGTCTTGACTGAGATTTTGTTGATGAATAACCTGTGCGCTATGCGATGTTTTAAAAACTTGCAAGAGAATCAACTCATGTATAGGCATAATAGTGTTTCTGACTAAGCTTATTAAACATGACACTGGAACATGTATATCCACAAGAGACAGTCCATTCTCATCAGCTTAATTTTTGTAAACCTACAAATAGTTCAAAATACACTGTAACAAAAGTGCAATTTCTATTGAGAATTACACTCTAGTAACATATGATTTTTTAAACCTCTAACCGCACTAAGTATGACTTGAGAAGGATTTTTCTTTGTATTTAAACAAATTTTTACATGTATCACAACTCTACACAATGTAAGAAATGTGTTGTAATAAAAATAAGAAATTAAATTTTAAGTATGCAAAAAGCAAAAAAAGAATCAAGAAGTGGTAATAATATATGTAATCCTAATAAAAGGGTGGCAAATTATTTTGGACTATTATTAATGATCTATACTTATTTTATACGAAATTCTATACGAAATTAAATTAAATTATTAATGATCTATACTTATTCTATACGAAATTGGCTAGTTCAGTGACTCATTTGACCAGAGTCACTGAACTAGCCAATTTCGTGTTATAATGATATTAAACATTATGAATCACAAAAATATTTTTGTTTTCTTTCAAATCACAATTTTTTTTCTTTTTGAACTTTTGGGACACCCGTAGGGCTAGCACGACTTGCGCAAAAGCGACTTAAAGCGCATGATACTGTTATTCTAGCATAAAATAGAGTAGTAGCAGTAGAGCTCCTTGTGAAAGAGTTCTTCCAGGAAAGTACTGCCACCTCATCTATTTCAGCCGCCAAGCAGTAATGTCAACATTACTCTGTTCAGGTTTTGAAGGGTAAGGGTACTGGTGAAATTACAGGAACATGGGACTTGTCAATTTATGTCTCAGGGTAAGGAGCGCAGTAGCAGTGCCTCTCAGATCTTTGCGATTTAAAGCTCTGGCGTGTAACTTACCATTAGGCGCACGACTTGTCCGTCCCGTCACTTGATATTATAAAAAATAAAAGTATATCGCGCTTTATGTCGCTCTCGCGCAGGTCGCGCTTGTTGTGCTAGTCCTTTTGATGAGAATTATATGCACTGCCATGTAGGAAAATTGTTGTCCAGGCTGAGTATTACCAAAAGCAAAACACGGCAGAGACATCATAACTATCTTGGGCTGCACAACTGATTCAGGAATTGACAAAATGTTTAAGTGTGAGGACTGCATGAACTATAACAATAGTAAGACTGCCCAGCAACCACATCAATTACTTGAACTCTCGAAATAGGATATTATTCCCTGTACTATGAGCACCATAGCAACAGTATTCACTCTGGGGCACTACCTACAATGGCTAGACCAGGGTCCTTACCATGAACTCATTACAGTTCAGTATAGGTTTGTAACAAATTGATATCTAACAATGAATAAATTATTATGGCATAAAAAATTATCACATCTAAAAACTAACACATGAATTTATGTTGCCAAAAATATTGTTTAACAAATATGTTTAATAAATTTATATTTTAATTTAATAAATTTAATCATTATGCTATTGTCTACACTTCGAACAGGGGGCTTCAGAGGATGCTTCAAATACTCAGCCACAAAAATATGTAATTATCTCCCTTACGTCAAAGAATGTCCCAATTGTGTTCAATTTCATGGCTCAAGGGTTTATTTTTTGAAGTCACAAAATGTAGGAAGCACACCTCTAGTATAAAATAGTATTTGTTTGTTAATATTAGTACACATAGTAACAATCCGTATTAATTAGTATTATAGTCATTTGCTCTATCTCATAATTAGTTATATATGTAGTAGCTCTATTTGTAAATTACAACTGATATAAATTTGTGTGTTGTGAATTTCATTAGTTTTCATGTCAGTTTGTTTTTAAGCGCATGTTTCGCAGCAGCACGCGGCAGCTTCCCCTGAGAAGAATGATCAAGAAACTCTAGGGGTTGGTTGGCCTTTAAAATTAATATTGTAATTGAAATGTACACACAGAAACAAACCTAAAAGAGCTAAACGGATCACTACCATGGATTTTTGTCATCCCAGTTCCTTCGCAGAAGTTGTATGTCACCTTTAGTATAAAGTTTTTCAATTACTATAGTTTTTTACCTCATAAATGGCAAAGTTTGAAAATCAACTGGCATCTTACTATATACATAGAAGTATATACATTGCCCCTTAAATGAATTTGTGACATTGTGAAGACAGATATCAAGAACAACTATTTTTATTCCACTTATTAATGTTATTAGTATGTTTGTCACTATTTTTCATAAAGAGACTATCTCTCAAAGATGCTCAGGGGGCAAGATTGTAAATTGTCCTAACAGCATGTGTTTGCAGTATAAAAATTCTATTAATATCGGTAATACCCCCAATACAACATCAATTACATATAAATATAGTTGACAATACATTAGTAGGAGCACAAGGACATATTTATCCTTTAGGTCCTACCAGTAGGAACATGAGGAAAAGGCTGTTTAAGAGTTTCTATTTACTCAGAATGAAAACTTATGAAGCAAATCAACTGAATGTTCTCATTTGGCATAATAAATTATGTGAGTTAGTTAATTTTTTCAAGGAATCCTTTATTTAGCCATAGTATGTTTAAAAGTGAAAAGTAGGTATGTACTTAAAATATTTCACAACATGATTGCATGACTGCATTTTACAAATATTTGCAAGTCACAGGGATAGTAAATGATGACTGATTTAAGAGTGCATGCAATGATATAAAAATACTATTACATAAAAATTACTTCTCGGAATCATTAGAATCCGAGAATCCTAAATGTTTACATCGATTTTTTTACATCCCCTTTGTTTGTTCGAAGAAAACGCCACCCTTTGCGACAATTCCTGTAAGCGGGGTTCGCAAGTGTTGAAACCTACGATTACGCCATCCAATATACTGCACCCTAGGATGATAATGGATATCACAGTACTGCGGATAAACGTCATTGGAAAATTCTTACAGGCCACGGGAAAACGTGGCCATCTGGGAGAAAATTGTAAGATTACCAAAATTCACTATCATTGCTAATCATGGAATGTCGGATTTCACAAGATGAACGTAATGGAGGCGAGTGAACCGATAAATTTGTTTACCTGTCTATCAATTGATCCTCTGTACCAGGCAATGGATGAACCACAAAATGCATCGAAGACATTTTCGTGAATACTGTTCCGTGATCGCATCAAATTTGCAAAGGATTACTCAAACATTTGTTACTCTTGCTGCACAATTTGTCTAAGAACAAAAGAACACCACAATCTAAAATTCTCTTCTAACCACCATATTTCTCGTGGATGTTGCTCTTGCGTGATCGTTTTCGTTCTCATCAAATACATGTGAGTCGGTACATGACGAAAAAAGAAAGAAAATAATCAACATGGCTTCTTCGCCTGCAATGTTGGTACTCATTTAATTCTTGTCTTTGTCAATTTTTTTTTCACAGGCTTCACAGTTGGCAAGTGCCTGCAATGAAAGAAAAAAAATGAACATGAAATTGAAAGATTTTATTGGCATAAAACCATTGGTTATAATGCACATATGTTTTAATATGTAATTATTTTATTTATTTTAAATTATCAAGGATATTAGTCAAGTCAAGTTTGATATTATTTGACATATATATAAAATTAGGATAAGCTGAACCGTCAGCTGCGACGTTAAGTAGCGGAAAATAATCCGTTACACAATTACATCATGTACCTTAAGGCTCAACTCACACTGGCGCAGAGGCGAAGCGTCGCGACGCGACATGTTTTTCGCCTACAGCATATTCATCTACATTTTCCAATTGCAGGTACAAAATTGTGTTTTGCAAAAATGGAATGGAGAGGCGAGGCGCGTCGACGCGAGTCGACGCGCGACGATGTAGATGAATATGCTATAGGCGAACAACATGACGCGTCGCCACGCTTCGACTCTGCACCAGTGTGAGTTGAGCCTAAGCCTGCAATACATGTTGGTTGAGCCTTCTTTTTTTTTGACCCGGGGGAATCTGCTTACAGATACCCCGACCCCCTAGCAGACGCGGGGCTACGTGGTACTGGGCTGAACCCTGAACGGGAGCCGCCCGACCGCGCCAAACTCCCGGGTGTTCCTCTTCTCCACTATAGATGGATATAAGGGTACTGTTGGGTAATTTTCCGAAAAAGTTCAAATGGTGGAAATTTTTTTTAATTGGAAAAATATAATTTGGAAGGCTCACATTATGTTCTACGATTTGAAATATATTTTGAGTTTTATTTAGCGTGAATAAAATAAACTTGTATAAGTAAAAGCCACTTAATAGAAAAACGAGATTCAAAATGATTTCACAAAAGCGAAAAAACATCTAACAACCACACCACCTCCACTTGTTGATGGTGCCATCGTTTTCGTTCAATAACTTTAACTTTTGACAGATGTCAACGTCAAATGTGGAAAAAAAAAAGAAAGGAAAAATATCCGGAAAATATATTTATTTTATGAAAAATTTGATTTGAAAAAAAATGGAATTTTTTTTCCATGACCAAACACTAGCCTAGCACATTCGGCCAGCCCATAGGTTGGCAAAGCATTTAGCTACACCGTGAGATGAAATCGACCACGACTACCGAGCTCCCGCCTCGACAAGTAGGAACCCATTTGGGGTGGATGTTGGTCGATCCTAGGCCAACGCGAAGATAGGTTTGTATCTCCTACATTTTTCCAGATTTGACTGTTGACTCTGGAAAAATTTCCACAGTTTGAAACTTTTCGGAAAATTACCTAACAGTAGATACAACTGTTTTTTTAAAAATTTGTAGATCAATCATTAATCAATTATAGATACTGTTGAGTAACTTTCTAAAAAACTTCAAATATATATAGTAGAATTCAGGAACAATTCCCGAAAAATTTGAAACATTTAAAAAATTAGAAAAATACACGGATTTATACAAGTTCGTGAAAAAACATAATTTTGAAGCTTTGACCTACCAATTTTCGAAGGTTCTTATTATGTTCTACGTTTAGAAATATCTTTTGAAGTTTTATTCAGCTCGTAATATAAAATAAACTTTACTGAGGGTTGTATTCCAGAACTCTCCTTAATGCTCAAGTCAGGACTTAAGTATGATTTCTACTGTGCTCGAAATCGTACTCAATTCCTGACTTGAGCATTGACTAGAGTTCTGGAATACAACCCTAAAAGCCACTTAAAGAAAAACGAGATTTAAAATGATTTCACAACAGCGAAAAAAACCTTTTTAATGGTTCCATCGTTTTCGTTCAGTAACTTTAATTTTTGATAGGTGTCAACGTCAAATGTGGAAATAAAAGGAAAAATATGCGGAAAAACCTTAGACTATGTTTTTTCCACCTCCTCTAAGATATAAACCTTAGAGGATGGAAAAAATAAAGGAAAAAAAACACTAATTTTCTGAAAAAAATAAGATTTTTGACCCAACACTAATCATAGACAAATAAAAAAAATCAGAACGGCAACCTTCAGAAAGCTAATTGTCATTTGTTTGTCAAAAATGTCGGCCAAACTAAAGAAGCGGCTGTTGAAATTAGAAAATAAAGTAATAAAATTGGAAAAATTGCAGTTAAAGGATGTCGTGTGTTCAATTTGTCAATCAATTCTCATAGAACCTGTAACTTTGCCGTGTAAGCACTATTTCTGCCAACACTGTTTCAATGGCAGCGTAGAAAATAATGCTTTGTGTTGTCCTCTTTGCCGACTTCGAATAGGATCTTGGTTGAGAACAGCAACAAAACAAAAAAATCTAGTGAATGTGGAACTCTGGGAGTATATACAATCTAAGTTTTCAAAAGAAATTGATGTCAAGTTGAAGGGTGAAGATGTAATTGTGCCTGACGGTAAGCTTAGCCACTAACGCATAACATGGCCCCTATTGTATCGTTTGTTTTCCTAAATATTTCTTTGTTTATTGTAGAAAAATATTTACCACCTCGACTGAGTGCACCTGGAGAAATAAGGTCTGAATATGAGGCAGAGCTAAAGAGATTGAAGGCTGAACGCTTACTACTAGAACAAAAGCACATGCAAGAGACTGAACTTCTAATTAAGTACGGTGTTTAACTTTTTTTCTATGTTGGTAATCGATTCTCTGTAAAGTATTTTAATTGAAAAGTCATATTAAAAAATTGAAGACTACATTTAGATAAAGATGTATGGAAGTACAATATGAGTCTAGATTTCACACAAATATGATTCAAAGTGTATTCCATAGCATTGAAATTTATTTGAAAAGTGCAATTCCTAGAGTATCTCGCTCATTCTTCTCAGGGAACAAGCAGTACTTTAAATAATAAGTGTACAAAATTTTACCTACGGAATTCATGATTATTTGACTTTGAATCTCAGGTGTCCCAAAAATACAGAATCTCTATACAGGGTGCCCCAAAAATACCACATCAGAGCAACACTGCAGGTCTTTTGGTTTTCGAAATATTATATATATATATATCTTTATTTTTTTGGAAAAACTACTTTTTGTTGGGTTTTATGCTATTATTGCCTGGGTTCGCTCTAGATGCTTGTTATTTTTATTTTTCGGGTAATGATTGAAAACTAGTTTTTCCAGGTTCTGCAACTAATATTTTACTGAGAAACATCATAAAATGTGAAAAAAGTTATTAATTTTGTATACCTCATATCCTTTTCAAAAGTGGAACATTAACTTTGAATAGTTAGTGTGAAAAGAAATTGTAAGAAACTGAATTGGCAAATGGTCTTATAAACTGCTCCACTTAATGCAGAATCAGGAATAGTATAATACTACTGAAATTTTTGACAAGAACTTAGTCATTTAATTTTTTTCACTATCAACACCCTACTAGCCGAATTGGTTTCTAAACAAAATTGTGTTAAATTATTGAGCTTTCTAGACAATCTACTTTGTCACTAGGACCCCATGTAGTAAAAAATCAGCGAGAGGTATGACCCTTACTTGTTATCTATCGGCCGGCTGGGATAGTATAGGGTTGGGTTAGGCTTGTAAGTAGCGCTGTAGGGACCGCGGAAGAGTGCGAAAGCGTTCTCATAGTCCCGGCAAAAGGTGCAGGGACGGAACACCGTGGGGTTTTAGTCGGTTGGAGTCGGACATGATCTCTCTGTTGCCCCTGCAGCAGAGAGATATCGATGAGTATTTCCCAACGTAAAAAAAAAGGCTTGTAAGTTAAAGTTAGAAACAGAAGCCTGTTTCTAAACTTTCCGCAACTTGGCATCACTTTGGTCTTTCATTTGCTAACGATCAGAACGGTATTTTAGTAATCATATCAACAACTTGGCATTGTGGTTAGGAAATATTTCCATATACAATTTTACTGCTAATGCATTTAATGATACGATGCCACGAGCCGAAACACGTCTAGTTTCGCTGTAAATTAGGTACATGTCAGCATATTCAATTATTACTAACTTACGAGCGAACTGTAAGTACCAACTTACGAGTTCGACCCGACTCTTTCCCACTCGGTCAATAGTGACTGATACCGACGTAAGAGAGAGAGATAACAAGTAAGGGTCATACCTCTCGCTCATTTTTTACTACATGGGGTTCTAGCGACAGAGTAGCTTGCCATAAAGTTCCATAATTTAACACACTTTAGTTTAGAAGCCAATTCGGCTAGTAGGGTGTTGATGACGAAAAAAACAAAATGACTAAGCTCTTGTCAAAAATTTCAATAGTATTGTACCATTCCTGATTCTTTATAAAGTGGAATAGTTTTTAAGATCATTAGCAAATTCCGTTTCATACAATTTAAAAAAAAAAGTTGCAGTACCTGGAAAAACTATTCAGAATACCCAAAAAATAAAAATAACTTGCATCTGGAGTTAATCCTGGCAATAATAGCATAAAAAAACGCGTTCGGAACCGGATGCTCCACTACGCAGTGAGTTAATTATTAATTATAACTCGCGTCTCGCGCGGCACAGGCCGCTGTGCGTAATTGACAATGGGTTCCCAGCAACTCTTTGCCAATGAGGTCCTGGCGTTTATTCAACACGCCATCAACACCATGGACAAAGCCAGCATTGTGCAGATCTGCTAATCGCATTTCTATGAGGATGAGATTTGCAAGGTGCTGTTGTTCCAGAGCCTCGGTAAAGCCGAACGGATGCCATCTCGCCAGAGGGATAGAGGCGTGAAGAGTCTCCAAGATATCATCACACTCCTGAAGGAGACTGACCCGGACGACGTGCCCACATTCATGGCGAAGGAGTCGCACAAGCTGCCCCCAGTAACATTCGACAACGTTGCTGTCACTAGGCTGCTGAAGGACATTGCGTCGTTGCGTCCTCGACGAGGACGGCTTCACAAAAGTGGGGAAGGAGAAGAGGAAGTCCACCAGCCGTAACCAGTGTGGCACAGCACCGACAGGACCGAACTTCCTGCTGCGTCCGGCCGTACCAACGACGCTGCTGTACCTGTCGCGATTGCATTACTCCACGAAGTCTGAGGAGATAGTGAAGTACATCAGACATAATGCCAAATACACCTTGAGGGTCGAGCATTTGGATTCCCGCTACAACGTGAATTTCAATTCGTTTGTCACCACAAAGTTTTTCTCATCAGACTACCGACCGAACATCTGTCGACCTTCATAAAGGAAGAATTTTGGTCGAAGGGTAAAGAAAAAAGATCGGCGATTCCGCGGTCGGTTACCTGACACCAGATTGCGCCTAACGTCGCCGACAAGTGCAATTCGTGTAGATTAGTTAGAAATAGTGTTTTATTATATTTTATGTATGATTTTCCTTAAGGTATATATTATATGGGTCATGTGGTCTGGAATAAATAAATAAAAAATAAAACCAATTAAATAACAGAGTTTTTCCAAAAAAACTAAAGCGCCAATATCTCTAAAATCAAAAGACTTTCCTAAGCCTAAGGCTTAGAATAATAACGCATAGAATGATAGTTTCATATCAAACGACTGTCACAAGTGAGGCAAAAACCAAATTCATGTAGGCGTAAGCAACTTGTAACTACGCTCGTCGGCACGCACACAAATATACAAATAATGATGCCATGGAATAACATTTCCCTCAAAAGTGGGGAAATTGTATCTTGCTTAACTCATCATTAAGTTAAAGGTGCCTACAGATTTGCCCGACATTGTCGATCAGGTGCCTACAGATATGCTCGGTTTTGTCGATGAAAAACGAATATAGCACTTATTTGTAAATCCAAGATGGCGGACACGATTTCTCAAAATATGCTATGTGTGTATCCTTTTCGAGGTATTTGGGGATGCTCATTACGAATATGGCACTCATTTCTAAATCCAAGATGGCGGACACGAGTTTTCAAATAAATGCAATATGGGTATCATTTTCGAGGTACTTGGGGGTGCTCATTACGAATATGGCACTCATTTCTAAATCCAAGATGGCGGGCACGATTTTTCAAAAAAAATGCTATATGGGTATCATTTTCGAGGTATTTGGGGATGCTCATTACGAATATAGCACTCATTTCTAAATCCAAGATGGCGGACACGAGTTTTCAAATAAATGCAATATGGGTATCATTTTCGAAGTACTTGGGGGTGCTCATTACGAATATGGCACTCATTTCTAAATCCAAGATGGCGGGCACGATTTTTTCAAAAAAATGCTATATGGGTATCATTTTCGAGGTATTTGGGGATGCTCAATGTGAATATGGCACTATTTGTAAATCCAAGATGGCGGGCACGATTTTTCAAATAATGGCAAGTTGGGTATCGTTTTCGAGGTATTTGGGGGTGATCATTAGGAATATTGCTTTTGATTGAACTGTCGTGTTTGCCATCTTGGATTTAGAAATGAGTGCCATATTTGTATTGAACATTCCCAAACATCTCGAAAACGATACCCAACTTGCCATTATTCGAAAAATCGCGCCCGCCATCTTGGATTTAGAAATAAGTGCCATATTCGAAACCTAAAACCGAAAATGCCATAAGCAAACATTAAAGAAAATAACTGTTAAAATAGATTAAAAAATCGCTTAAGAATGCTCCCCTTGAAGTTGAAACGCATTACTTACTTGTGGAATGTGATGTTAGTGTCTATTTTATGTTTGTCTGTTCTATTTTTACACCCATTTACCGCACGTTTCGTCATTTTTAGCAAAAAATTTTGGAGCTGTTCGCGGTGCAATTTGACCTTGAGCACTAACAGCCCGCGCGCTCATGGGAGCCCGTTGGGAAGCCTCTAACTTGCCTCATTTAGCGTGTGCGGGCTAGGTTTCTATGCGTTATTATTCTAAGGCCTAAGGTCAAATCATTTTTTCTGGCAGGTGTATAGCTCACCTACCCATAGTGTCGTTCTGACGTGGTACACCCTATTTTGGGACACCTGTATATCACACATACAATAATGCTAAGGAATGTATTATCAAAATTTTCAGAAAAATACAAGAAGAAGAGCAAGAATCTCAGAAGAAATACTTGGAGCGACTAAAACAAGATGAAGTTTTAGCAAAGCAGCTAGTGCAACAAGAACCTGTCAAAGCTGTCATGGTGACCGGAAAGACCAGTAGAGTCAATGCTGCCAGACCACGGCTTAAGGCAACTAAGATTGATGGATACTTGTCTCGAGGACAGATAGCTACTGTTTCTACTATTCCAGCTCCCAGAGAGTAAGTCTTACCTTTAAAAAAAATGTGTGCTTTTAAACATGTACCTCACAATATTTTATTTTTTTTGTTATTATGTATCTACAATCAGTTGCCAGTTGCGACTTCAGCCTCTCCTACTCATCGAACACATGCTGTCGTTTCAGTCTCTATGTTGCCACCATCAACTAGTGCTTTAACGTGAGGATTCGGATGAGTATTGAGCTGATACCTGTGTTTATGTCTATACAGGTCCATCACTTCTAGGTATTCGTGGATCAAGTGTTTCTGGTGTACCATGTAGCACCACTGATAGTTCGAAGGATGTTGTTTTAGACTCTTTGAAGGCTATGGATGTTTAAATTGGAGGCAGTGGCCCTTACCTGAATGCCGTAAAGCCATATCGGCTTCAATATGGCACAGTACACCATGAGCTTGTTACTAAGAGACAGGGTGGACAGCCTACCCAGAAGCCATAACAAGTTTCTGAATCTGTTATTGAATTCGTCTCTTGTATGCTTTATAATGTACTGTGAAGAGTGTAGAGGCACTTTTCAAAGATAAACGAGGATTATACTCATGAATAAAGATTTACTGCGTGTTATCGGATCGACTAGAACAACCAAGATTTTCTTTTTTTAATCCTATTTTTATTTATATATATAAAGCTACAAGTTCTTACTCTCTGATAGAAATAGAACGCATACTTCGCGATATGGTGCAAAAAAGATATTGTGGGTACAGTGGGGTACAGGGCTCGTTTTATACGAGGGGAGGCCCAAAAGTCCGCGGAATGAAGGGGTTGTAAATAATATAAAACAATAAGGCTATTTTTCCTTTTCAATATAATTACCTTTGAGCTCAATACATTTTTTAGATCTCGGAATTAGCTTTCCTATGCCATCGAAAAAATATTTTTTCTCTTTGCTTTCAAAATGAGCTAAAATTGCTGCCTTAACCTCTTCATCGTCGCGAAATTTTTTCCCACGTAATTCTTTTTTCAAATTTGGGAACAAATAATAATCGCTGGGGGCTAGGTCCGGGCTGTAAGTGGGTGGGTCAGCGATTGAAAGCCACACTTGTGTAGAGCAGCCATCGCAACATTGCTCTTGTGAACCGGTGTGTTGTCTTGCAAAAGCACACACCTTTTGTCCATTTTCCCCGCCTTTTTTCTTTGACAGCTTCCTTCAGTCTCTCTAATGTTTCAGTCTCTCTAATTTTAACTGCCTCCGTGGCCGAACGGTTACCATGCCGGACTACCACGCAGAGGTCCCAGGTTCGATTCCCGGGCCGAGAGAAATAGTTGTATGGCCTACAATTATTTCTCTCGTGAGTTTGGGTGTAATTTGTGGTTGTCTATGTGTGTGTCCATGGCACCCGCGACACAGGGTTTCCCTAGTGCGGGGCTATGTTGAGTGTGTGCGTTATTTATATTTATTATTAATGTTCTTGCGTAATATTCTCCCGTTATATTGACCCCCTTTTCTTTGTAGTCAACCAATAAAATTCCTTCACAATCCCAAAAAACCGTAGCCATGATTTTTCCAGCCGATTCCGACACCTTAAACTTCTTAGGGGGTGGTGTACCCTTTTTATGCCATTGCATTGACTCCTGTTTGGACTCGGGCTCAAAGTGATAAACCCAAGTTTCATCTCCAGTAACAATTTGCTCCAAAATTGGGGTAGGTTAGGTTGCGCCACACAGCTCCAAGAAGTGCTTTGATGCATCGATTCTTTGTTGCTTTTGAGGCGGGCGGCGTGAGCATTCTCGGCACCCATCTTGCACTGACTTTCGTCATGCCAAGATGATCGTGTAGGATCCTCAAAGTGGTAGTGTCTGATACTCCTACTAATGCAGACAGCTGTTTCTTCTTCAGACGGGCATCTTCCAATATAAATTTTTCGATTTTTTCAACATTGTCTGATGTGGTGGCCTCAACTGGCCGTCCTGGGCGAGGATCGTCTTCAATTGATTCTCTGCCATGTTTGAAAAGAACGTGCCACTTGTAAATCATTGTTTTACCAGGGCACTGATCCCCATAAACAGTTTCCATCTCATTCATAATGGTTTGAGGAGGTTTTCCTTGCTTGGTAAGGAATTTGATGACAGCACGAAACTCGATTTGCTCCATATTTGCAGTTTTCTTCCGGATTTACTTGTTTGTAGGGCGATATCTCGTAAACTAATGAAGTTAAAAGGGTGAAGCTTGATATATATACCCCTAATGAGTATCTGATTAGTACCACATCAAGCAAGCGTAATTAGCGGGCTCCCGCCCCCTCCATTCCGCGGACTTTTGGACCTCCCCTCGTATATAATTCTAAACACAAACCTATATTCATTCAGCCAGCACTAACACAAACCATAATGCCTAGTCTACAGTACCTTCCAGGTCAGACAGCGGTCAAGGTTTGAGATAGGCTATCTACTCCAAGTTTTACAGGTGGACAGTTGCCTCTTCTCAGGTAATGTGTTACGATTTAGTAGCATTTGCTTTGATTCACCATTTCTTCAACCATGCAGAGATAGTGCTAGTCGCCTCTGTAGTTGTGCACTTTCTACGCTGGGGTTGGAACTGCACGACAGAAAAGCAGCATCATCAGCAAATGTTGCGATAGCACCATCAGGGGACTGTGTTAAATCGCATGTGTATATCATGCACAGTATTGGGTCAAGCACAGATCCCTGCCACACGCCCGCACGAAAGTGTAAAATGCGGATGTTCCCTCACCACTTTATCTAGATTACTTGGAAGACTGTTGTCAAGATAAGACTTGATTATGGAATAAATCGAGTGAGGTAGTAGAGTTTTAATTTTATACAACAGTCCATGGTGCCACACACTATCAAAAGCCTGTTGTACGTTAATGAAAGCAGCTGAGCAATATTCTTTCCTTTCCATAAGCTGTCTAATTGTTTGGTAAACTCGGTGGATTTATTGGACAGTGGAGTGTTGAGTGGAACCCATATTGATGTGGGATTAAGTTACTTTCCTCTAAGCATTCCTTTAATTGTCTCAACTCCTTAATGGCCCTATTTAAGAAAGTTTTATCAGAAGATAGGCAAGACTGGTGTCATACTATCGTCTTTTTTCAGTAATTTTAAGAATAAAATTAGCATTGGTAGGCAAGTTGGTTTCAATTTTGGGTTAGTCACTGGAGTATTTTTCCAAACAGCGATTTGGAGCTGATTATGTATGTAGGCGCACGCTTCATCAATCAATCCTCTATCATTATCTGCTAAGGTTGCTATGGTTTTCCAGGTAATGACGAAACGAGTCCCAGTTGGTCTTGTGATTGTGTGGTTTTCTTCTTTGTAGTTTCACGCAATATAGCCGTTGTGCTCAGTGTGAGAATGACAGGTGTGTGATCAGACGAGCTATCTAGGCTTGATTCGATTGTAGTGTAAAGATAAGAAATGTGTTTGTGATGAAAAAGTCTAACAGATCAGGATCAGGTGCTTTTTGGGCATCGGTGGACAAGTACGTTGGTTTACCAGACTATATTGGATAGATGCGATTGATGTCAATGCCCCGCTTTAGTTGCCGGCCTTTAGTTACAATAAATCCGGAGCCCCAGTAGGTATGTTTAGCATTCCAATCACCATCATATCGTTGCCCGAGTGTAATAAAGTAATGTGAGAACATTACTTCATCTATTTTGCGCCTAGGTGGGCACTGTAGTAAAACACTGGCAACTTTGTTGTGCCAGTTCTATCCATTAATTTGATTGAAGTAGTTTGCAAATGTTCCGTTACATAAGGTTCTAGTAGGTGATGTTTAATACATTTTCTGACCACCATAGCTGTCCCAGCGTTTCCATCAGTGTGGGGAGTAACGTAGGTGCAGTAATTATTGATGTTTATAGCTGTGTGACTCTGAGATGAGGACAACATCAAGTCTGTTGCGAACAATGTATGTTTCTAATTCACATGTGTTGGGTGCAAGTCTATTGATGTTCCACGTTGGCTATGCGCAGAGAAGTCATTGTGACATTAGCGATTTGGATGGTAATAAGGCTAACACGGGTACTTATTTGTGGAATTAATGTATCCAATTTTTCACTTTGCTTCAGAAGCATGATTTCAACGGCACTGCTGGTTTGTTGGTTTTCAATGGGCTTTTTAACTATGTCAGCATATGATATAGCGCTTGATGTAGGCAAGTTAAACAAAGGGGTCCTCGAGGTGGTTGTTGTGATGACAGGGTCGGTAGTCGCATTGTATAACACGGGCGGTTTTCGTAACGCAGAGGTTAAGTTAGAAGAAGTCTGTTTTAGTGCGTTATTTGTGTAGTCTTACGTCTTGCTTGTACTAGCTGGTAGACTTCACATCCTTTGTAATTAGCAGGATGCACGAGAGATCATAAAGCGTACCTTGCAGGGGAGTTTCCGTCTTTTATTGGGACAGGCGGAGATTTTGTGCCATTCACTGCACTTGACACACCTGAAAGGTTTCATACAATTATTCTTGGATTGTCCATATTGTTGACATTGAACAATTGTATTTGTTTTAAGAGGGTCTTCGATTTTAACGCTTTGGTTGAAAATATACTTGGTCTTTTTAACATTTTTATTATTTATACTTGGTTCGAGATTTACGATGAATGTGGATTTGGTGTTTTTTCTGGCCCGTAGCGTGCATTTATTATTTTCCCTTTCACGTTGTTACCAGTTGCTTCAACTACCTCGATAAGAGGGCTATGTGGAGTAGTGTGATGAAGATTTTTAATAACAAATCTATAACATTTATTGTCTTTCCTTGTGAAGGTGTCTCCTATAAGACTATTCTCCCTTATGAGACTGATGATTTTTTTATACTCTTCTGCAGAGTCAACGAGAGTACATAACAAGTTTTTGTTGACTATTTTTAGTGACATCTATTGGACACTGTTTCAATTACATTTGTTAATTTATTATAAACAGGAATAGGTCAAGTGCCACAAGAATCTTTTCTGCACCGTTTCGAGTTTCTTTTTGTACACGTCATAGAAAGGGTTCCATATAATAATACAGTACTCCAACCTGTTTCGCACCAAAGAATTGTACAGCATAATTTTAATGCTAGGCGACTTAAAGTCCCTACAGTTTTGCAAGACGAAACCGAGGGTTTGAAAAACCTTAGATACGATGTTGTCGATGTGGATATGGAAGTGAAGTTTGCTATCGAGCAACACGCCCAAATTTCTAACTTGGCTCACATTAGAAATGGGATCACCTTTAATCGTGAATTTTGCGTAGTTTTTTAGAAGACGTGCTTAGTTTTTTTGGTGAAATACATTACGTAACATTTAGAGACATTTAAAGTCATTTGGTTATTGTCACACCAGGAGTCTAAGCGGTTAATGTCTTCTTGTAATTTCGCAATATCATCATTGGTATTCACCTCGGAAAAATTTCAAATCGTCAGCAAAAAGCAAGATCCGCGTGTGCCTAAAGTACTGATCTATATCATTTATGAAGATATTGAAAAGCAATGGGCCCGAATGTGAACCCTGCGGCACGCCTGAAGAAACACCAAAAGGATCCGAAGAATCTCCATTTACAACCACTACAGACGTTCTGCCACGCAAATACGACTCGCACCAACCCAGCAAAGGCTCTGCAATACCGTATATGGAAAGTTTACGTAGAAAAAGTTGATGATTAACTTTATCAAAAGCCTTGCTGAAGTCAGTGTAAATGGCGCTTACAGACGAGCGCTGGTCAAGAGAGCGTGAGATATTATCGATGAATTAAACGAGGTTAGTAACTGTAGATCGTGCCTTAGTAAATCAGTGTTGCTCTGCGAGCACTATGCCCCTGAAAAGCCAAGATAGTATGGGGATCAGCAAGCGCTCAAAGACCTTAGCAAAGATTGGCAAAATGGAAATAGGCCTGTAGTTGTTTACAGCTTCTTTGTGTCCACTCTTATGCAACGGTACTATAAGAGCCCTTTTCCATGCAGTCGGAAAGACACCTGTGCTCAGAGACGTATTAAAAATTAGTGGATGAACCAATGCTGGGGCACACATGGCCACAAATTTAGAAGGGATAGCATCGGGTCCAGCTCCCTTCGAAGGGTCGAGTCTCTCCAAAACTTTGAAGACCTGGTCGTCCTTGAACTGAACCATAGTTAAAAAGCTGCTAGTTAGAGCCGGTGTACTACAGACCGCAGAAGAGGGGCTAGTAGATTTGTTGTATACCGAAGCAAAGTTATTAGCGAACAGATTACAGACACCTTTGCTACCAACTGCACATTTTTCGTGCAGGTACATTTGAGAAGGATAATGGCCATTATTATTGCGTTTAGTTTTCACAAAAGACTAGAAAAATTTTGGATTCGGACGAAGGTTGTTCTCCAGACGAGCGATGTACTGTTTGTAACAGATATTTTTCAGTTTATCAAAATGGGACTTCGCAAGATCAAACGCTAATCTGTCGCGTGGGTTGTTGTTAAACTTCCGAAGCTTCTGGCGGTACTTATATTTTTCACGTAATAGGCTTATAAGGTCACGTGAAAACCAAATCGGATACTTTTTGGACATAGGCTTGGATTTAGGAACATGTTTGTTTATTGATTCACTTCACTTAGTGAGTACTATTGTAGAGGCCTGGGTGATACTCTTGCAGAGTGAGCAGTTTTTGAAAAGTTATTGACGATGTGGTTTCGGGCTTTTCACTTTGCTTAGTGCAGTTGCTGATGCTGCTGGTGCTGATGGAAATGGAAGACTTTTAGTCTTCCATTTCTTGATGTTATTGTTGATTTCGGGATTGTTATGCCGATATAACACTACCACATCGTTTACAGTGTGTTCTTAATAGTTTCACAATATTTTTACAGTTCCGTTCTCACTTCTACAGTAGAAAATCAATTAACTTCGGGAGCGCGAGTTTGCCGTTGCAAATGATTTGACTGTCCTCACAATTTCATTTTTACAGCAGTCCCTTGTTAACTGATGACAGCACAAATTCAGACTCAACTTGCAAAGCGACCATAAAATCGAATAGCAGGGCATCACCTGAAGTGGTACCAAGTTATGGTAAAATCATTAAAAATTTAATAGATCACAAAGTCAAAACTGGCTCCAGTTTCTGGAATAAAGAAAATGGAAAAAGAGACAAGGAAAAAGTAAGATTTTGTTCTTGACTTATCTCTTTGTTGAAATGCTGCATGTCATTGTTTTATTTTAATAAATTGTATGTATAAATATTAATTGTTTGTAACTTAACCAGATGCAATGAAGCGCACTATGCTTATTGTGACTTACCTTATTATTATACTGTTAATATGGTGTTTAATTTTGTAGATGAATGAGAAGCCAGACGATGTTCACCCTAGTCAAAAAGAAACTGAAAACAATGCAGAAGGTGTCAACGAAAAAACTACAGGTGTTGTAAAATCGCTACTTGTGTCCTTGCCTCTTCCACAATCAGGGATTTTACAACATAAATCTAATATCACTGAAAATAAAAACCCTGAATCAAGTAGAAGTTTGGAAAAAAATAATTTGGACAAACAAAAAATAGAAATATACAAATGTTTGGAAAAACAGAAGCCGGAGAATTGCAGAAATCTGGAAACAGGGAGTGTAGATTCCATGAGGCTGGAGTTGTGTTATTTCAAGCCCATTGAAAAGACATGTACTACAGGGTAAATATGTCACTCAATAATTTTTATATTGCAATTACATTATTTGACAAATATAACAAAATTAAAAGCTTTAAGAATGTAAATTCATAACCAAATCAAAATTTGTCAAAATTTTTTTAAATTAAGTGACGGGACGAGCAAGTCGTGTGCCTGGTGGTAAGCTACACGCCTGTCCATAACAGTTGCAGTGCCACTTAGAGCTGCACATCACATAGATCTGAGAGGCACTGCCACTGCGCGTGTCACCCTGAGACATAAATTGAGAAGTCCCCTGTGCCTGTAATTTCACCAGCGCCCTTATCCTTCAAAACTGGAACGCAGCGATGGTCACATTGCTGCTTGGCAGCAGATATAGGTAAGGTGGCAGTACTTCCTTAAATGAACTCTTTCACAACGAGCTCTTTTGCTACTAAAATTAAATAATAATATAAAATGGTGAAACTAGTAACCACCACTAAATGGTTTGTTTGTGATATCATAACCATGAGGACAATCTACAAACTTGTAACTGTTTGTTAAAAGCGTGAAACGACTCCCATCATTGCTAAACTATTAATTATAGTATTGGTTGCAATATTGAAAAACTAATTTCATATTTAAAATTTTTAATGAATTCACATTCAATTATTTTTGATGTGAAATTACTCCACTAGTTTGTTATAATTATTAATACAAAGATGACACGGTTTGCTAGAAGATGTCGGTTAGAATCCGGCCGGATTGAAAGAATTTTTTCTAAGTGTTCGATCTTTGTATTGATAATTATAGCATTATCTTCCTTTGTAAAAATAACAAAGTAGAAAGAAATGAGCATAGAAACAAATTGAATAAATTATAAAAATACAATGTTTTGTATTTTCATAATTTATTGTTTCTATGCACATGAAAATTACGTGACTACGAGACAGGGCAGCCCCCCTCTCGATCTCCGTCCGAAACAATTACTGTCAAATAAGTAATATTCGACAAAATTAAAAGACAAGTGTCAAGTATTGCTTATTTGGCAGTAATTGTTTCGGACGGATGTCGGACCGAGATCGAGAGTAGACACCCAGTATCGTGCTAATATAATTTTGATTAACCGCATGCAAGGGTGTATGAAAGTGCACTGCTTGGGGATTAGAACCTTGTCACTCTATCCAAAATGTGTACACTTATTTGTTCGGGCATTGAAAGTAAAAAGATTGTCAAGAAATATGTAGTGAAGCTAACGAAATGCTTTTTTTAAACTCTGAGATGAAATAAAAGTCCAAAAATGTAAACAAAGGTGATGCCATTACAAAAAAATATTCTACGAATAGTGTAACAGTGAAAAGGGCTAAAAATTAATGCTAGATGTTTTATATTGTTTTTAAATTGTGTGCATGTACAAACAAAATGTTATCAAATCTTATTTTTTATTTAAAACAATATTTAATAAGATAATCTCAAAAAACTATATAATCCTGTGGAAAGATTTTTATCCCATTGGCAATGTTTCGAGGATGAACAACCTCTGGCTGTTCTTTTTGTTTATTCGATTTTTTGTTATTTCTTATATAAACACAAATACTTTTAAGCAGGAGTGGGTTAATTTATTGCTATAATACTATAACGTTAATACTTGTTTAAATTAAATATTGTTTATCATTATTATTTATTAATTAATTAAGAATAATAAAATTAAAATTATAGATTGGATAATTACTAAATAGCGTTAATTATAATGAATAAAAAAATGAAAAGTCAATTTTTGATAGATATGGATGGATAACGAGTCAGGTCTTCGGGTTGCATCCCCACCAGTGCATCACCGCAATTTTTTTCATTCGGTTTCTGGCAGCTGTCGTTATCGCATGTGTTCTTTGCTACGTATGCATCGTGTTGTTGAGTTTTTGTTTTTAGTTGTGGAGTTTTCGTTTGTATTATTTTATTTGTTAAGTTTTGGTTTTCTGTTACATTCGTGTTTGCTTGCGTACGTGTGACCATAACAACAATGGAGGCAGAAAAAAAGACCACGCCCTGCAATGTCTGTAACCGAGAAGGTTATGATAATAAATGCTTACTAGCATACATTTCAAACTTGGCCAGTATATGAATTGTGCGAGTGTACCAACAAAACTGCTGAGATTCTGGGGATATCTGAAAGAACCGTTCGTAGAATAGTTTGCCTAAGTAAAAACAAAAGTCAATATTTGACATGTTAGCCACTGATATCGAAAACAAAACATAATTTATGTTCCCAATATAAAGAATATTCTAATATGTTTCTTTTGCGTAATTCTCTGTGAGCCGCGACGCTTCTTATTTACTCGTAATTTTTTAATTGAAAATATTTTATGACATAAGATGATTCTAAAAAGTTTTGTAAATGTTCAACCCAAAGGAGTATTTTTCCATTATAATTATTAGTCTGAATAGAGTGGGACCTGTTAATAAACGAACGTGGAAAAAAAAGTTTATGATCTATGAGATGTCATTTTGACAGTTGTTTGTATACATTTTTCGAATTCGACACCATCTCAAAGTTTAATAGAGCATACAGCGAAACACTCGCAGGGGACATAAAGTCTGTTCCAATCCATTTTGAACAAAAAGTAAACAAACCTGTTTGGTTAAAATTCTAAAGCAATCACTCAATAAATCGAATAAGTAACACTTTCACGTATATTTCGAAGAGTTCGACTTGATATCTCATCACTTTTTCCAACAATTTTTATTTGCATAGAATCGTAAAATCGTATTTGAAAAATGGTAGTCCAAAAGTGAGGTTATTATTCCTCTATACTTCTATGACTTGCCTATGGTTGCATAGTGCTGTTCGAAAAAAAAACATTCGGTTCAATCAATTAAAGTTTAGTAATCGATTATTAAATCGAACATTTCAATTGCAAGTTCGATTGCAATTGAAATGTTTGATTTAATAATCGATTATCTAAGTGGAATTGATGGAGGATTTCAATTGAAATTTTAAATATGCTTATATAGGTTATGTAGGAAAACCGCTAGTATAACTCAATTGAACAAATCGATTTATTCAATTAATTAATCGATTTGTTGTTGGCGTTACAGTTTGCCATCACTAAACCGTCTATGGTCAGGTCAGTGACTTGTTTGTTTACTTTTTGTTCAAAATGGATTGAAACGAAGTATAGCTATACACACACGAGCAACCAAACTGACTCAACCTCTAAGTGTGCGTACAGAGTAGGTTTTATCTATAAGTTCACATCTAATGTTTAAAAACTTGTAACTTTACCTTTAAGGATCAAATGGATTCAGCAGTTTTTAAATAACGCAAATAAAATTAAAGTACAGAAAAATGTACGAGTGGTGCACAGCACAAGTTGCGCACGCAGGTACCCCTATATAACCCCCTGTACCCGGTTTATCCTTATCAAATCGATTCATGCGCAACGCTATCCTCCATATAGATTTACGGCTCCCCACAATAGCCCAATTCATGAAACAGGCATCGAGGAAATACTTCGACTCTGCTCCTCACCACCCCAATCCCATCGTGGTGGCTGCATTTTCCTACGACCCCCTCAGGGAACAACCCCACCGCGTACGTAGGACCCGTCGGCCAAGGGAAGTCCTCAACGACTCTGACGACCTTATCACTCTCGCCACTTTGAAGGCCAACCAGATCGCTAGTCAGTCCCGTCCCTCACGCACCAACCGTCCTCGCCGGCGAGGTCGTCAAGCCCCTTATTTCAGCACGTACAGTGGTAGATTCTCTCCTACAGCACGCCCTTCTGGCGGAAGTCTCCAGTAGCGCCCTGAGCCGAGGTCCGTGGCCACTTGGGCGCCCTCAGGCCCGCTACTTAGCTTTAAGTTTATTTTTGGGGTTATGAGCCTTCAGCTCGCCCTCTTTCTCCGGGGGCGCAGTAAAGGCCATCAGCGGCCAACTGCAAAATATCATTCATAAAATAAAAAAATTATCCTTATCAGTCGCTTTCCATAAGTTGACCTTAACACATCTTCGAAACTTGCGATCATTATTTTATCGAAACCATGGATAGAAAACGCTGCAAGAAGTCGCTAAAGTTGTTGCTCTTTTGCAACAGGGACTCAGTCAGGAAACTGTCGCTACTCAACTGTACTTAAGGCAATGTGCGGTATCATAGGTGTAAAGAAGATTTCCAGTACGGTGCATTCAACCGGCGGCCGAGAACCAGCCGTCACAGATATATCTGAGAAACGACCGGTTTACCGTTTCTATCTCACTGTGAAATCGCCATCTGTGTACAGCAGGAGTAGATACGTGTTCCAAGAGCGTCTGTCAGCGAGTGGACAGTTAGACGACGCCTGAAGGAAGCCAACCTTACACGGCTTAAAACGGCCTGGCATAGATCCGAAATTGACGCCAAGCCATCGGTAAGCGAGTTTCAATTTGCTTGAGAGCACCTTAATTGGAACGTCGAGCAATGGCGGACTGTCTTGTTCACTGACTAGTGCAGAATGTGTCTGCATGGCAGTGATAGAAGAAGTCAGGCGTACGTATAGGCGTCCAGTGAGTAATTGTGAGCAATTTAGGCAATGCTGTTTCGTTGAAACAGTTACGTACGACAGCGCCTCATGTGTGATGTGTGCTGGAATTTCTGTTGATCCAAAATAAGAATGGTTTCAATACTATCCCTTCCGCCGTGTTGACGTTGTAAGAAGAGCTCTTGCGGTGTCCAGGGTAAAGCCAGGCCACGGAGTCCAGGGTATTGCCCGGCCCATGTAGCGGCGGTGCCTAGAGTAATCTTGGCCCACGGAATCCAGGGTATAGCCCGGCCCACGTAGCAGCACATACATCATCAGCGCCGCCCAGGTCCCAAACAGTCAAATGCAATGCCAGAGAAAATAACAACCCGTGACTACAAACCACATTACGCGCAAACAAGGTGTCATATTTTACGCATTAATCGAATGGACTTTTTTTCTATGTTATTTATGTAGATAAAGTTATTTTTTGAAATATACAGGGTGTCCGGTAATGAATGTATCATACTGAAATTGCTTATAGCACAGCTTAAGACTGTTCCAAAAAAAATGCAAAAAAAAATCTATCCCATGTAGTACCTAAGGAATGTTTTTTTTTCTTAAAAGTTAATTATTTTTATCTTATTTTAGGTTTTTGTGCACTATGACTACAAATAAATGAGTTTATTTGGTTTTTTGGTGTCATAATACTCTACGTTAACTGTGTCCTAAGATAAGCAGTAAATGGTATGACTAAATGATGTACTTTTTAAAAAAAAGTTTAACTTCATTTTTCAGAGAAACAATTTATTTTTTACGAAGTTTACGCGCCTTCTGTATAAAAAAAAGTATGAAAACCTGTGTGGCCAAGTACTTTAAAATAATGTAGGTTTAATGAGGATTCCAAAATGATAAATAAATAACGCACATACTCAACATAGCCCCGCACTAGGGAAACCCTGTGTCGCGGGTGCCATGGACACACACATAGACAACCACAAATTACATCCAAACTCACGAGAGAAATAATTGTAGGCCATACAACTATTTCTACCGGCCCGGGAATCGAACCTGGGACCTCTGCGTGGCAGTCCGGCATGGTAACCGTTAGGCCACAGAGGCAGTTTAAAAATGGTATCATATCTCATTGTATCTAATGTAAATATGAAATTATTGCTATTAATGTGCAAACGGAGTAAATTTTACTAGAAAACTATGTTTGCAAAATTGGAACATTTCTTATCCTGAATTGTTCTTGACTATTGAGTTTTGATAAAAAATAATATTAGGCATTAATAAAACTTATTTACAGCGAAATTATGAAAAATCCAATCAAAGTAATTTTTCAATTGTTGTCTTTAAAGTACCACGTGTGACCGTTATTTGCCACCTGCGCGATAGCCACATTCCGCCTGTCTTTTGTTCATATGATAAGAATGGTCAGAGTTGGACAAGAGGCAAAGAGTGACAATTAACAGCAAATGTATAAAAAAACGAAAAGGATTTAGTGCATCATTCGATTTGTTCGGTTTTGCACGTGTTTTCTGTTCCTTTGCGATTTGCTTTCAATCAGTGTTCAACTACGAACTGGCTATTTTACTGGACTATAGTTTTGCTTACTGATTTCAACTTTGTTTGTTTGGTGATATTTGCGACGACTTGGCTTGTTTCTGGACTGAACAGGTATTTTGTGTCTGTGAATAAAAATGCCACGTACTCAGTATACGCCACAAGAATATGCAAACATGCATATTATTTATGGGGAATGCGGTACCAGCTCAAGAGCAGCTGAAGCTCTTTACAGAGAAAGATACCCTAACGCACGTCACCCATCTAATCCCGTATTTATAAGAGTCCACCAATGTTACTCAGAAGGAAGAATGCCTGGTAGTGGTGTTGGTGGCACTAGCGCTGGAAGAGCACCTCGTGATGAATATGAAGAGATAGTTCTTGAAGAAATTCGGCAAGATCCTTCCACGTCGACGAGAGCAATAGAACGACACACGGGAATTGGAAAATCGACTGTGCACGATATTTTAAAGAAACATAAATTTTATCCATACCATGTCACACGCGTCCAAACTCTCCTACCCAGAGATTACAATTTAAGATTGCGTTTTTGCCGACAAATGCTGGCCAAGATAGAGGAAGACCCCCAGTTTTTTAACAAAATTCTATGGAGCGATAAATCAACACTTAAAAGAGACGGCTACTTAAATTTACACAACCTTCATAGCTGGCAACTGCAAAACCCCCATCTTATGCGGGAAGACCGATCACAGCACCAATTTAAAATAAATTATTGGACGGGAATATTAAATGGAAAAATAATAGGACCATTTGAACTACCGGAGACTCTTACTGGCCAAAGTTATTTGGAGTTCCTACAAAATGATCTGCCTAATTTAATGGAAGACGTGCCTGAAGAGCTGAGGGAATTCCATTGGTTCCAAAATGACGGCTGTCCTGCGCACTATGCTATTTCTGTTCGTGCATATTTAAATGCGACATATCCAAATAGGTGGATTAGTCGTCTGGGGCCAATTTTATGGCCTCCGCGTTCACCGGATCTAAATCCACTGGATTTTTTTTATTGGGGCTGCCTTAAAGAAGAAGTGTACAGCAAACCGATCCGATCCTTGGAAGACTTACGTAGACGCGTCCGTGCGGCCGCATTAAAAATTTGTGAACGACGCTATACACGGCTGCTTAATAGAGCTTTTATTCGTCGATGTAGAGCCTGCATCAGAGCCGGTAGCAAACAATTTGAACATTTACTGTAAATATTAGAAATAGAGTTTTGTTTATGTTTAATAATGTTTTTTTTTATTAAACCCCATTGGTCGGGTACAATTCAGGACAAGAAACGGTCCAATTTTGCAAACATAGTTATTTAGTAAAATTTACTCCTTTTGCACATTAATAGCAATAATTTGATATTTACGTTAGATACAATGAGATATGATACCATTTTGGAATCCTCATTAAACCTACATTATTTTAAAGTACTTGGCCACACAGGTTTTCATACTTTTTTTTATACAGAAGGCGCGTAAACTTCGTAAAAAATAAATTGTTTCTCTGAAAAATGAAGTTAAACTTTTAAAAAAAAAAAATGTACACTTAGTCATACCATTTACTGCTTATTTTAGGACACAGTTAACGTAGAATATTATGACACCAAAAAACCAAATAAATTCATTCATTTGTAGTCATAGTGCACAAAAACCTAAAATAAGATAAAAATAATTAACTTTTAAGAAAAAAAAAAACATTCCTTAGGTACTACATGGGATAGATTTTTTTTGCATTTTTTTTTGAACAGTCTTAAGCTGTGCTATAAGCCATTTCAGTATGATACATTCATTACCGGACACCCTGTATAATTAGCTTAGACGCTTTGTAAATTGTAATTAAGTCAAAATTATATAATATAGTAAGTGGTTTAAGATATTTGCGAGAACTCATAAGTAAGGAGAACGCCACGATTCTAAACTTGCTTATAATGAATATTTAGAGGCTAAATGAATCATAAAGAATTTCAGCGTATTGTGCCGGAGTTAACAAGCTTGCGAATGAAATAAGTAAATCTGATTGGGAGATTTTATTTTTTAAAAAAACAAATAAATAATTTGGTAAATTTATATTGATATTTTTATTTAACTTTAATAGAATTAACCATTGATGTGTGTACATGGATAAGCCAACGAAATATAAATTTAAAAAAATGTGACGAGTATAAAAGAAAACTGTTGCAATTCAGGTGATCAAAAATCAATATTAGATTAAAATATGGGTTCTTAATTTGATATTAAAACGGTTATCGCCGTGATGCCACTCATGAACGGTCAAGAAGGTGTGGACTATGCTTTATATGCACAAGTAACCTAATAAGAGATGACTATTAACATGAATAAGAACTTAATTAATGAATTATTTGTGTATTTTTTGATAAAAACTAATCTTGTTTGCACACTTAGTGGCAGAGTCGATCTGGTTGCTCGCGAGTGTAGATTACGAGTGTAGTGTGATGGTGGTCAACCTTTTTGCTGAGATTGGCTACTAAGTAATTTTTTTATAATATACAGGGTGACCGGAATAGTGACGTCCAAAAAAATTTAAGTACCTCATATTGAGGGGTATCCGAATCACCCCATGTTCTGCGATTTTCGTAGTTTTCGAGTTATGATTTTTTTAATGGATTTTTTGAAATTTTCAACCGGGCAGGCTCAATTTTTTTTTTCAATTTGTGTCAACAATTTTTCGGGTTTTTTTGTAACTCAATCTTTATGAATCTTTAACACACAAAATAATCGGCTTCGTCACATCAATTGAAGCTACAATTATTAAAATTTTGACTCAAAGTGGAAAATTTGCGTTCGAGAGAGTCAGACTTGAATTTTCAACTTTAAATTAAAAATCTAATCCGGCAATTTCATAGTTCCTGGGTAACTTTAAAAACTGCGCTAGACCCTAAACTTTCATATTAAAACAAAAAAGTAGCACTTAATACGCCAAATTCAAAATTATTCAAAAGTCCTGAGGTCGAAAATTCCCACGATAGTAATTTGATTAAAAAAATAAATTATTGCCTATTTTATCTTCCCTAAGGCTAATTATGGTAGAAAGTGTATAAAGTAATAAAATAATAACTGTAGGAAAGCTAAGATCTGGACATTTTAAATTTTGTTTAATTTTATCCTAAATATTTTTTGCGACCAGTTCTCGGAAGTTTAGTTGCACGTTATCTTTTTTTACCTGGAATACCAATGGATCAGGTAAAGAATATTGATGTCTCTCTCACTCTTTGTATCTAGAACCGGTGTAAGCGAGAGGAACAACGAGCAATGTGAGTCAATGCAAACGAGAATCGCCTCAGTCGTTCTCACTTTATGTTTACTGCTACTCGTTTCGTCGTTTTATCTCTACCACTACGCAGTTTTGCCCACGGATCCTGCTATCTACTTATCTGACTACTTAGCTCGTTTATTGGTCTCTGTTTCGCATAGTAATTTGGACTTCGTTTACTTGAAAGTGTAAGTCTGAACTCACACTGGCGCAGAGTCGAAGCGTCGCGTCGCGTCCTGTTTTTCAACTCCACCGCCAGGCGACGCGCGATGACGTTCGCATTAGTGCGCCGGGATCACAGTTTGGTCGGCGTCAGACGCCTCACGGCGCCCAAGTGACGCGCGGCGACACGCGAAGCCGCGCGAATGCTACCAAGCTTCGATTCGCGTCGTCAATTCCATATTTGCAAAACAAATTTGTACCTTAATTATTGGAAAATATAGATGAATATGCTATAGGCGAAAAATATGACGCGTCGCGACGCTTCGACACTGTGAGTTGAGCCTTAGAGATGAGCTACACGTTAAGTGAATATGCAGAAATGTATTATTTTTATGGCATTGCTTATGGCAACGGCCATGAAGCAGCACGACTGTAACGAGATCAACTTCGACGCCGAGGTGGACCACAACCTGATCGATATCCCGATCATCTTGTTTTTATTAACACGCACGCCACATTAATGGCAGGCTGCATTCCTGGTCGACATAGCCATCGCAAAGCAGTCCCTAGAGTTGATCCGGATCGCAGAAAAATAATGTGCTGGAAGCACATCGTCAAAATCCATCAACGAGTACGAGAACTCTAGCGTTGACGTCTATCCAAGAGATAATTCACGAGGAAGGATACCATGCATATCATATTCGTATCAGCGAGTACAAGCTTTACTGCCTACAGATTATCAATTGCGGGTTGATTTTTGCCGAATTATGTTGCGAAAACAGCGAGAGGATCACCAATTTTTTAATAAAATTTTGTGGACTAATGTGTCACGATTTGAGTGAACTGGAATATTCAATATTCATAATTACCACACATGGGCGGTTGAAAATCCACACGCAGCGAGACCTTCAACTTTTCAACGTGTGAACATGGGGTCTGGTATCCTCAATGGAGAATTAATTAGGCCGTTTGAACTGCCGTCAAGACTTAATGCAGAACTCTACAACAGTTTTTTAGAAAACGATTTACCACTGTTGATGATTGATGGAAGTCGTTAACCTTGAAACTCTACGAATCGTATTTCAAAATGACGGCGCACCATGTCACTACGCAACACAAGTGCGAAATTATTTAAATCAAACGTACCCGAACAGATGGATCGGACGAAACGGACCAATTAGGCGGCCGCCACACTCACCTGACCTCAATCCCATCGACTTTTGTTTGGAGTTTTTACAAAGACCATACGCCAGAGAATGTACGAATGAACAAGAACTGAAGGAGAAAATCCAAGAAGCCAAACGTGATGTAAAAGGCAACAGACAAGCTTTTCGAAGACTAAAACATAATTTCTTGCGTAGGTGTAGGATGTGCATTTTTGTTAAAAGCCGTCATTTTGAAAACCTTTTATAAATAAATGTATTGCCATCACAATCAACTAAATTAAATTAGAAAAATAAATAAAAGTTAAATAATCTAAGTAAATAATAGGGGTTAAAGTATGAAATTGCCGATTTGTACTGAAAATCTAAATTGTTTATTTTTAAATTTTTAACAAATTTATTTAATCAAAATAGTTGCCATTATTATCTATACATTGCTGCCATCTAATGGGAAGGTTATTAATGCCTTTGCGATAGAACTCCGACGATCTAGACTGCACAAACTGTGTGAAAGCATTTTGTACTGCCTCCTGGGAAGAAAACTTCTTGTCACGTAGATAATTGTCCAAATCACGAAAAAAATGGTAGTCCGTTGGAGCAAGGTCTGGTGAATACGGAGGATGACGAATGGTTTCTAACTGCAGTTCCTGAAGGGTCAAAATGGTTTCTCGTGCTGTGTGAGGTCTCGCGTTGTCGTGGAGCAATAATGGTGGAGATCGATTCATGAGTCGGGGCTGTTTTACTGCTAGTTTTGTCAACATGGTTCGGAGTTCGGCACAATAGACATCTGCCGTTATTGCTTGACCAGATCGGAGAAAACTACAGTGAATAACACCATGCTGAGACCACCAAACAGTTACCATTACCTTTTTATTGGTAAGTTTTGCTTTAGGACACTGTTGTGGCATTTGACCTGGGGTCAGCCATTGCATTTTTCTTTTCCGGTTATCATAAAGAATCCACTTTTCATCACATGTTACAATTCGATCCAATATTCCTTCATTTCTGTACCGGTTCAACAAGGCAACACAAGTTTCAACACGCGTTTCTTTCTGCAGATCAGTCAAATCATGAGGCACCCATTTTTCGTATTTTTTTATTTTATTGATTTGACGCAAGTGAGTCAATATTGTGGGTAAGGTAACGTTAAACCATGCCGCTAATTCCTGGGTAGTTTGACTAGGATCGGCTTCCACTATCTCTCTTAATTCATCGTTATTCACCTGTGTGGGCGGTCTTCCTCGTGACTCGTTCTTTAAGTCGAAATTTCCATCACGAAAGCGTTTAAACCAAAATCGCACGGTGCGTTCATTAGTAGACCCCTCTCCAAACGCAGCATTGATATTGCGGGCTGTTTCTGCCGCGTTAGTTCCGCGTCGGAACTCGTATTCAAAAATCACTCGAATTTTCGCAGTATCCATCTTTCTTGTCTAAATTGAATAACAAAAACAATTGAAAGTCGATATTCAAATGTTTCAAATTTAAAAAAAAAATCACAGAAACCATTTGACAAAAGTTTCATTCGAAAACCTCAAACCATGAAGATTCTATGAAAATTCAAAGAACCTATTGCAATAAAACGGCAATTTCATACTTTAACCCCTAATACTTATAGCTATTAAGTTATTATTTTGTTAGTTTATACACTTTCTACCATAATTAGCCTTACGAAAGATAAAATAGGCATAATTTGTTTTTTAATCAAATTACTATCGTAGGGATATTCGACCTCAGTACCTTTGAAGGCTGATTTCGGCAAATAAAGGCCTATTAAGTACGTACTACTTTTTATTTACTATTTTTGTATTAATATGAAAATTTGGAGTCGAGAGTAGCGCAGTTTTTTAAGTTACCCAGGGACAATGAAATTGCCGGATTAGATTTTTAATTTAAAGTTGAAAATTCAAATCTGACTCTCTCGAACGCGAATTTTCCACTTTGTGTCAAAATTTTCGTCGCTTCCATTGAAGTTACGAAGCCGATTATTTTGTGCGTTAAAGTACAATTCATAAAGATTGAGTTAAAAAAAACCGAAAAATTGTTGTACAAATTGAAAAAAAAAGTTTAGAACCGATCCGGTTGAAAATTTGAAAAAATCCATAAAAAAAAATCATAACTCGAAAACCACGAAAAATCGCGGAATATACATGGGGGTGATTCGGATACCCCTCAATGTGAAGTACCTAAAGGTTTTTTTTTGGACGTCACCCTGTATATTACAGCCCAGGATTTTAAGATGTAGCATGATTTGATTTTTTTAGTGTCAAAACCAATAAAAGTATCCCGTTGCGAGTGCCCAGCGTGCGCGCCGACTTGGAGTCGACGGAACCTCCCCGGAGAACGCCACCCAGTCGCACGCAGTACATAGAAGGGCTCTGTCATCTTCGTAACATATCGCTATCTAAAAACCTACCCTCCGCATTTGTAATAGCACTCAACATACTTAGAGTGAAACAGGTAATGTGTTAATAATTCTACTTCTACATTTAAAAAAACTCATTTTCATTCAAAGCTAATCAACTGAGCAGCGTATCAGCGTAACAACTGTATATCCAAAGCCAAGGCCAACAAATTACATTCTGTGATTAATTGTCAAGAGACTTCATTTACACTGTCCTCTAAAGATCGAAACGTGACATGCAATAATAATGTGCCAGACAAGCAGATTTTCTAAATTATAGTATAAGAATTCGATATTTGATCTCTTCCAGGAAAGTGCTAGAAGCAATGAAAGCAGAATGACATTAAAGCGACCGATTCAGTGCAATACGTTAAAAACACCCCCAAAGAAAAAAGCGCAAAAGTCCAAACAATGTATCCAAGTAGACGGCATTGTCAATGTCGAAACGAATTTGCGACGCACCAGATCTATGGGCTCCATAGCAAAAGACGAAAATGAGACAACACCTAAGAAAGCTAAAATTCATGAAAGAGAAGTTGTCTCTGAGCGTAAGCCGCGTTTGAGAAGTGACACTAAGAAACTGGATACCAAAAACCGACACCATAGCCCACCATTAATTTCCAAAACCATTAATAACAATAAAGTCAATTTAGCTGTGAAGAATTTATCTAGTCCTTTAAAGAACTGTGATGTTAAGAAAATACTAGAGGAGCAGCTTAGGATTGAAAAATTGATAGAACAAGAAAAGAACGACATGGAGCTGGCGCGAAAGATGGACGCGGAGTGGAACGGTAGACGACACCTGCGCCGAGCACCAGCCAAGCGGCAGGTGACTATCAACTATGCTCTTAGACCTCCTAAAAAAGTTAAAGTCTAATTAGGGCACCAAGAGATGAGCTACATATCAACACGTTTCAGCGTCGCACTGATACCAACTGACATTATATTATAATACTTAGAATGACATTTGTATCTACTACCTACATCATTGATGTTAATGTATTTAGCTATCAACAATGCGGTTGCAATTGAAAATAAAATGTATAGTGTAATGCATAAAGAAACCATATATAAAATTCCTCATTTTCTACTTTTAAACCTAAAGTACGTTAACTTCAAGTACTGATTTTGCTAATTACACAGGTGTTTATTTTATTTTTTGTAATAAAATATGGTCTCACAGAATTTTCTGAGCATTAAAAGTAGTTTTGTAGTAAACTGTCATAAGTACATAAGTGTCATGTATACAGAGCTCAAAACGTCTTTATGTATTACAATTTTTCATCTGGGGCGACCTTCCTAGGTGTTCTGTTATTCCTTTAGCTTATCCCTAAGTTGACAATAAGTTGAGTTTATAATAGGGTAAATGACTTTTATTCTATGACACTAATATTATTATAAAGAAGAAAGTTTGTGACCGTCAGGATGGCTGGTCGCCTGTCGCATCTGGTACTGATTGTATATTCAAGAATTGCTACCTTTTCTAAATAATTGCTATCTTTGATATATTCTGAGAAATCAAAAAAAAAAAATTGACCTGCCATTTTGACGTCAGGAAGGCTGGTCGCCACTTTGTTCAGCATGAAGGGAGCAAATTTTCCAGAAGTATGTATTACCAATAATTGCTACCTTCACGAATTAAAGGTATACGCTTCCTATCTACATTAGTTAAAAAAATATAAACGATTGAAAAATTTTAAGAAGCAGAATATGTAGCAATTCTTGAATATACCTCAGTGCCAGATGTGACATGTGACATGTGACCGGCCGTCTTGACGGTCACGAAAGTTTGAGCGGATATTAATGAATGTTTTTAATTAGTCACGACGAATTTACTGAACAGATACGATTGTTTAAAACCTTGATTAGCAGTATTAGGATATTTTAACAGTGAATCCGAACGAAATCGCTGGCAGCATCAAGTAGCTTATATTTAATAAATAAAGTACTATGTCTGTGTAAAATATACACAAAGACAAGTACCAATGAAAACATTAGTAAAAAATGTTAAGTAGAAAAACACTATTAGACAAGACACCCAAGATGATGAGTGTTTAAAATCTGTCCACTTTCCCTTATTAGACGATAATGGCATTTATAAGCTATAAAACATAGAGTCAAGCACTCTTATTTTCATTTCATATTACGATACTAAATAAACCTTATTAACTTAATATTGCGAGTCTACTGTTACAAAAATCTTTTTATCATCCGTTGCTTGCTCAAAAATCCGCTTCTTTCTGTGGTAAAGAAATTTAACGTCAAATAATATCAACAATAATATTTAGAAAAACTTCACTCTACATTGTGTTTCCTTATTTTGAGAATAAAATGTCATTAGACTTGATTTTACAGATTTAAAGTTTTCTAGGCAAGGTCAAATACGTTTCTGTGAACCCTAGGTCCAGTGGTCAAATAATGGATTGTTAGTTGAAAATTGAGTTCGACGATCATCATGTGATCGAATGTTCGTTTGTACGAAACTCAATTTTAGTCGATGGATTGTTAGTTCGAAATTTATAGAATACGTCACAAATTTCGTTGTCACCATGAACCAAACAGTACAGTCAATGGCAAAAATAGGATACATAGATATAAAGTATTTTGAGAAATATTTATGTTGGGACGTATTTCGGCATATGTTTTTGAAACTATTCTTTGAAGGCATATTTTTTCCATTAACTGTACGTAATAGGTAAATAAATAAATAGAAACAATGCTTTTGTAATAGTAGTACTTAAAGATCTTAAAACAAATGCTGGTATTCTAAATACCATAATTATTAAATCAGTACCCTAACATCTGCTTAATTAGTAGTTACTTAAAAAGATCATTTGCACTAGCGTCACCTTAATAAAGTGTTTAAAAATAGACTACGGTAAAAAAATCGTGATTTAGACTTTAATGTTCTAGTCGCTTAAAAGATTGAATCAGTGCGCCCGCCATTTAAAAGTTGTGTGGTAGTGTGTAACCTTTTGTTAATCGATAAGCCTGCGCATACCATACAGGCGTTTTAACGTTGTCCACGCCCGAATAACTTTGTCCGTCTTCATCTTTCTTCAATCTCGAAAACTACACACCCTAGCTTAGATGCAGTTCTCAAGATTCATGCACTGTTAAAAAACGTCACCTATTACAAGCTGGAAAATTTACAGAATTTGGTCTCTGAAAATCTTCGGCTTGTATCTGTATCTAATCTATACAGATTTTATTTCATTTGACCGAAAACAACTTTCTTTTCTCGAATAATTATTTAAATAAATTTAAATAAATTCACTTCTGGCACTCGTCAGCCGCTGCCGTGTCACGCTTGCTTCGCTCGCTCGGCTCGTGCTCATTTTTCACATATTAACGTAACCTACGGAAGGGGCAGGCCGTACGTAATCTAAATTAAAACGTGATTAAAAAATCATGAAATATTTTATTGGAAATGATGTAATTAAGAGTTACGAAGAAAAAGCATTACATTCTTTATTACTATTTTGGTAGGTACATTTTTATCTAAGAATTATAATTTTTAGGAAATGAAAGTATTTTTCCGGATTTAAATCGCGTATATTTGTTTTTTCAAACAAACCGACGACGTTTCGGGCCCTTTACAGGTCCCATGGTCACGGTTGACATGGTCAAAGGACTATGTATAACAATCGCGAAAACCTAAGAACTCGATCAATTATAATTTTGTCGAAACGAATATTCAGTCTCATCTAAATTATGTGGAAAACAGAGACAGTAGCATAAACATGAATGGACCAAACAAACTTCCGCCAAATACACATACGTAATAACTATTCTTATAATACTTTTCCTTCTTATATTATACTTCTGCTGTAAGATATTTTTACAAATGCGTGCTACACGGTCCAGCGTCACCATAGTCTAAAGTTTCGCGACTAGAACCGACTAATTCATGACTTTCTGGATGCAATCATATTTAAGCTAGAATCTGTGGTTCTCGAGATTCAAGAATGGTGCCGATGCCGCCGGAATAAGCTTATTCCAGCGTGGACAGTAAAACATCTTAATAAATTTAAAACGGCGCGGCGTAACGACAAAATCTAGTTTTTTAAGACTAGAACCGACTAAATCACAACTTTTTTTTAACAAATTTTTATTTACCGCCGAAAAAGTTTGTATGGCAGCCATATTGAAAAATGGCGAAAAATAAATGTTGACCGCTAATTATTATTAAACACTCATAGAGACCCCGACATGTCCACTTTCAATCGAATTAGAGCAAATTTTTATCTGGCGCTAAAAAAGTTTGTATGGCAGCCATATTGAAAAAAGGCGAAAAATAAATTTCGACTGCAAATTATTATCAAACACCTATAGAGTTCCCCACATATCGATTTTCAGTTGAATTAGAGCTAATTTTTATTAGTTGTTGAATGGCGGCCATATTAAAAAATGGCGTAAAACCATTTTTGATCACAAATTATTATCAAGCACTCCTAGAAACCCACACATACCAATTTTCAAAGGGATCAGAGCATTTTTTTTTCTGCCGCCAACTAACGCTTCTATGGCGGCCATATTTGAAAATGGCGAAAAACCAATTTTGACCACAAATTAAGTAAGAACTTGTAGCTTTATATATATAATAGGTGTTTTACTGTACACGCTAATTGCAGTTTTTTCAGATCTATTGCCCCCATAAAAAGTTAGGTCTAGTCGGTCCTAAACGCAAAATTCTAAAATGAGTCGATCCTGTGTACAAAAGACATCGAACATCAACTATTTCATATATTAGAATTTGTTATTAAAGAATGCATTCACTTCAGCCTGTTCGTTTTGTTATGTGCCTACGATTTGCATAAATCGCACCCCTCATAGAAGAATGGTATAAGTGTAGTTACGTCAAAAATATTTATTGCTCTAGATACAGAAAAAGATAACCCACATCGGCTCCAATGCTCGGAAAAGTACCCTATTTTGTCTTTATCGTGTAATTTACTTAAAAGACACTTCCATTCATTCGTTCGTAGTGATAATAAATAGGTACATATTCAAAATATCTACTGAGTCTGAAGACAATTTATTTGTAGTTGAATATTCATCATTAATTTCATTAAATTTATGATAAATATTCAAATTTAAAAAGTACATTATTGCAACTCAATTCTGATCTAAACATGTAGGGTACGCCACACTATCTTGTGTAGGCCGGAACATAATAAAATTTTCCTTACATGTGTAATAAAATTTAAATACTCGATTGAGGTGACTCTGTTATAATAATAATAAGGGATACAGATATGTTTTGTTCGAACAGCGTCACGTATATTGATTATTAAATCTTGTTTGTTTCTCTCTTTATTATATTAATAGAACAAGTAACCATTCGGCCAAATGAAGTTTCATACTAATGAATCATCGCGCAATCAATCTATAGCATAAACATCATCGCTATGATGAACTGTTCACTTAACCCATTTCAATAAATTGGATAATGGTGTAATTAACATCACTGAGTGATAATCTTAGAGCATATAGGACTGATAATAATTGACCATCGTTTAAAGGACTTAGCACAAACGTATTTCGACCTTGTGCCGCAAACTCTTTTTAAGCATATTGTTTCGTAATGTAGGTATACACATTTTGTTGCAACACTGCCTTAAGAGTAATTTCATGCTTGGCAAGTGAAAAATTGCGTTGCCGTGATTTCTGAAACTCATTTCCTACACAAAGCATACGTTGTGCATGGGCGCGTTCCCATTATGTCGTGACGATAAATAATTGTGCAGTTTAAAGTGTCATGGCTTGTATATTTAAATGAAGTCGTTGTTCACACATTAACTAACTGTCCTTCAGGACTTTTTTGACGTTACGACGATAGACTGTCGTGACAATGGGAAGAGCTAGAACTAGAACGACAGTCGTCAGACGGTAAATAAAACGTCACAATAAGAACGTGACGACAGATAATTGCAGCTTCAAACGATAATGTCGTGCAAAAATACAAGGCATCTGCCGTGAGCTGATAAATTGTCTTCACGATCTAGTGGGAATAGCTGGACACAACATTCGTCCAATGATAGAATAAACGTCCACGACAGATAGTCGTGATATGAGAACAGGCTAGACGCGACAGTCGTCAAACGATAAATAAAACGTTACTACATACTGGGAACGCGCCCTAAGATCTCTTATAATTCTTTTTAATTGTAAGGTAATTAATTTATCAGTTCGAGGTCTTAAGCTACTTTAAGAATTCGAAAAGTCTTTAAGTAACTACTACTACAGACCAAACCAAACAAACCAAACCAAAATTAGTTAATTAACTAATTCCTGTATTCTATCTTAGATGATGTGTTTGGTCTGTTGATAAGCAGCAAAGTTTATTATACTGTGTTTATGTGAAGGCGGAATAATAACTTACGGTTGATATTAGACCTTTGAATGAATATGTATATGTTGTCTATTACATCTACGTTTTTCGACGCAGACGTGTAGTTCATTATGAATATAAATTATCTGCTCAAATTCGTATTTTTGAAGTAGTCACTTCGTGATTCCGTATCAATTTGTTAATTAAATCCATACTTATTGTTGCCAGTGCGTTGCACATCTGTCTAGTTAACCAAGTTCGTAATCATACATTTTAAGTATGTATACAAATTGGACAATGTGTATGATAATCAAACTCTACAAAAATGTTGATATTAAGTTTCTAAATTAGTTGTGAGGGAAAACATATTTCAACTATAAAATCAATGGAAAAAAATGAAAATGTAATTGTTATAAATTTAATCAAGATTGTTAATTGTAGCTACTATTGAAATAATCTTCGGCATTAAAAATTCTTGTCGTTACACGATTTATAATATAATTTAGATTTCCAATTGTAAATTGGGTCATATTCTAGAACTTTACTCAATGCTCAAGTCAGGATTGTAATTGAAACACAAGCACTGGAAATACGACCCTAATGGCAGGGACTTGAATATGATTTCGAGTGCTTTAAACCATACTCAAATCCTGACTTGAGCATTGATTAGAGTTCTAGAATACGACCCTGTATATGATACACGTAGTGGCATAGAGTAGTTAAAGCCACCAAATATTAATTAATTAATTACTTTTTCGAATTCCGGATTTTCGGAAAACTTTTACGAAACTTTTACGGGAAGCTGAAGTTGGATTTTAAAGTGATTGGCATCATGTAAAACATGTAGTCGATAAGTAATCTTTCACCAAAGTAAATATTTTTTATGAGCTCAAGCAAAAGCTTGATTTAATTCATCATCAACCCGTTTATATGTCCCACTGCTGGGCACAGGTCTCCTTTCAGACGAGGGTTTAGGCCGTAGTCCGCAACGCTGGCCCAATGCGGGTTGTGGACTTTTTCACTTTTTTTTTCGGACACGTTTTCCGAGGGTTGTGAACCTTCTTCAACGTGCAGGTTTCATCACGATGTTTTCCTTCACCGAAAAGCTCACGATAAATTTCAAATTAAATTTCGCACATAAATTCCGAGAAACTCAAGAGGTGCGAGTCCGTATTTGAACCCACGACCTTCTGCTTGAGAGGCAGTAGGTCAAATCATTAGGCTACCACGGCTTCATTTAATTATTAATGCTAATACTGCGTTTTTACATTGCACCACTAGTATTACTTTAAAAAAAAATCGAATTTCAGCTTTCTAAGCGAATAGTGTTATCCTATGACGCAGAACCAGTTCCGGAAATCCGGAATATACTTATTCATTTGCTGATTTAATCGCTCCCTGTGTTTGTAGAACATTTATATACTCGTTTGTAACACCCTATTCCGACCATGGTAATAAAATAACTTACACAAAACATTATATCACCAAAACAAATAAATGCAGCCTATGTGCCGTGCATACAATGCAGATTAAACCAAAAATATTAAAGATAAACCGAAACGTACGACTTTTAGCATTTATTAATTTTATCAATTTTTATTAGAGGGAGGGAGGTTAATATGTTTATGATATTATATAATTTTATAAAATTAACATTCTCTGTACCGAAACAAATGAAGTACATACGTTAATATTTTTTAAACATGACAAAAAATCCCTCATAAAAAAGAACTGCCATTTTCTTTGTAGAACATCCAAACATGATTCCATTGTGCTGGAAATATGTACATTCACAGCCAGATTTGTATATCCCATCAGGCACCTTCCGACTACGAAGTCATGTATGTACTACGAATCGAACATCCGACGGGATGAAAGCTGATTTCAAGGCATGGTGTTAAGACAACGAACGTATAATGTCGTATCATTAGGAAGAGCGTCCACAGCCCTGTGAGCCGCTGGTCGAGGAATACGTCTCAGACACATTTATATGATCCACTATAAGGATATAGTGGATAATATACGAAAATGTATATATGTTTAGGATTTGATACTTTTGTCTGTTCTGCTTTTAAATTTGATTATCGGTCCGCTTACCTGTTACATTTATAAGCAACCTTTGTACAGTCAAGACAACACGAAGCTTGATACTTTGGATCGCCGAATTTAAATCTTTAAGTGTCAAGTTTGATCCGACCTTGAAGTTGTCAATCTTAGTTTTTGTTTTGGGATCATATTAAATGTTTTTCGTAAATTTATCGTGCACTTATTTAAAAAATGCACACCGTTCGTTCGGGGACTACCTGGCGAAAGCCGTATTTTTATAGTAGGTTTTTATCTCGGCTACTGAGCTGGTGTAAAATTATCTGAATTCATATAATACTTCTGACCACAAGTCTCAAGTAACGTGATTGGATTAATTTAAGTAAACTTGCTGTGATACGCCACACATACCAAGTAAGTGCTACATTGTTCAATGTGATTCTTGAAACTGCTTGTGGCAAATAACTTTTAGTTGTGATAACTCCTGTAGAAGTTCTCTACTCCGTACCTACTATATTGTGTGTAAATAAATACGCAATTGTATGAAAAATCTAGTTTTATTTGTGTTACAACTTAACAAAAAAGATGAAGCTGCACCCCACACAACACCCGTGTACCTGTAAACAAAATAGTGTTTTTTAAAATAAAATTAGCTATGAGAATCCTTCTTATAACTCATATGATAATATATGTGCACCTTGTAATTAATCTAGTGCTCAGAAAAACACTTGCACCTGCTCTTTGGGCTAAGTTGATAGTTCTCTCACAATGAATCGTCCATTTAAAATTGTTCAGCTCCAAATTGGCAGGATCATCCTGTTAATAAGAATAAGTCAAAATGTGTTATACAAAAGTAGTGAAATAATAAAAAAAAAAACATCGAATTTGTTATATACCACCAAAAAGAAACCTGTATTTAATTTCACACAGTGAAACAGTCAAGATTCTTGGTAAACCCTTTTATCCTTCAATACCTACGTACAAAAAAAGAATAAAAATATTTTTCACACATAAATAACACAAATATCACAGACCTCACAAGACTTCAGTTTTCTGGCCAGTCACCACTTGATGGAGCAATCCAGTGACCACAATCTTATGCAGCCAGGGACTTCATGCAGCAGCTACAAGTCTTCCGCCACTTACATTCAGCTGTGCACAAACTCAATGCATCCTGCTCGTATTACTCTTATCAATAATTAAACCTCAATCAAATGTCCATTCACTCCCGTGATCCCATGTTAAGTAATAAAATTCATTTTACAATATCCTAACATACACCTGTTAACAAGAAGTCACCTTGCAGTCATAATTAAAACATCCATCTCAGAATCCATACTTGTTTATTAAATACTTGACCCTTCATCACTCCACATCACAAAAGACACACATAGCTTTGGTCAGCTTAAAACTAATACAAACTTAATTAAATCTACTACATTTAAGTATGCTCTGAATATAAAATTACCTCATTAAAATTAATATTCTAAGAACCAAAATTTGCAGGAAGTGTATTAGAATATTTGTTGTCAAGTATTTAAAGTAGAAGAACACCTACATTACTTACACGAGATGCTATGGTATACAATTATGTAAATACGCAACTGCAATGGTATTAAAAACACAAACTCATCGCACATGGGTAACCAACTAATATATCAATCTAACTTATATTACATAAAATACATAAACAGGCATCCCTGTTACATTTTGGGTAAGTTATGTCTCACCTCAAGTCTGTGACTTGTTGTTCCAAGTTCCTGAGCCACCTGGCCCAGAGCCATTACCTCCCCAGCCACCCTGACCATTGTTTGACCAGTTCCCCTGATTCCAGTTGCTGCTACTTCCTGCTTTGCCCCCACTCCAGTTTTGATTACCTCCTGGTCCTCCCTGGTTCCAAGTCGGAGGTGGGCCATTTTGACCCCAATTTTGATTGTTATTCCAATTTTTGCCAGAGTTCCCTTGCGGTGGGCCTCCTTGCCAGCTTGAACCAGCGTTGTTAGGTCCACCCAAAAAACCACCCCATCCTGCCTGATTGAGAGCAGCAGCAACAAGACTTATGGGCAAATTGAAATTAGCAGGTGGTCCACCATTGGGAGTTATTCCCAAATTCTGCATATTGAGGGTGTCAATGTTACTACTGCCTCCATTATTACTGGGACCTCCTGAAGGACCACCTGATCGGTTAGTTTCCCAGTTATTTGGTCCGAAGTTCTCCTCTTTCCAGTGTGGATTTGATTTACTCTTAATTTTTGGAGCAGCACTTGAAACTGATACAGATGCACCTTTGATGACATGATCTTCTCCACACAAGCTTTGTGCTACTTCAGGATCCAAAAATGTGACAAATCCAAAAGCTCTAAATGGTCGGGGTACAAATACATCTGTTACTTCACCAAACTTTGAGAAATACTCTCTGAGATCATCAGCAGTCATGTCTTCTGTACATCTTCCTACAAACACCTTGCAGGGCATTTGTGGTACAACTCCTTCCTTTGAATTGGGAATACGTACATCCACCCAGCGGCCATCAATGTTGTGCCTCTGAGCAAGAGCTCTCATTTGGGAAGCGTAGGTAGCAAAACGTATAAATCCAAAACCTTTGAAAGAACCATTCTTGTCTCTTTTCAACTGCACCATCACAACTTCGCCAAATTGCTCAAAGTATGATCTGATAGATTCTTCAGTGGACTTCCAAGGTAAGCCAAGACAAATAAGATCTGAACATGTCAGTTTTTTTTCGAGACGTTTTGTTTTAGCGGCTGAATTTTCAGAAGAGACATCTTCCATCTTTCGTTTGTTTTCCTTGGGGAATACACAAATGTAAAGCTGCTTACCCCAGGTGCCGTCGTTTGGTGGGTGTAATTTGCCGTCACTCAGCCTAATACCACGGATTGCTTTACTCTCAGGATGGCGGTATTTGAGCCCACAGGCGCCGGGGAACTGGGCCACCAGTGTTGACAACAGTAAAGTGCCATCCATTTCACTCGGAATTTCCACGGAGTTAGCTTCATCCTCATCTTCACTTACTTTTATGTAGTCAAACAGATCCATACCTTCGTGTTTAGCGTTATTCATCATTTTGACAGGATAATAAAGTACGATTTTCGAGTTTTTTTTCATATACAAAATTACTTAAAACTTACGACAAGCGGCACCGCCATTACAGAAACAAATGACATTGACAACCAGAATAAAATTTAAGTCCATGATGACGTCGACGTTTTAGAAAAAGTGATCAAAGTAAACATGAAAGGTTACCTAAAAAGTACAATAAAAAAATACAATTTTATTTATATATATTTATGTGATAACATGATTTTATTGAATATAATATCTTTTTTATCTTGTCTATTGCATAGTAGTTTTTTTATTGTTTGATTCCACGAAACCATCAAATTAAGAAACGTTTTTAATAATGGCAATTTTATTTATCTCGAGTAGGGATGTTCCGGTAGACCCCGATTCATCTTCGATATTTTAACCGAATCGTTCGATTGGATATCGTTCTCGAATCGAAGGGGGCGCTCCGAGCTATTCAGAACATTCGAGATAAACGTTCGATTCGGATTCGGATACGATATCGTTATCCAACAGCGATAACAGAGTTAGTCGGTGAAATAGATTATAAGAAAAATGAAAATCCTTTTATATACATTTTTAAGGCCTAAAATATAGGAATGCATTAGTCTTGCATTAAATAAATTAATAAAATTGGACAAAATCCAGACTTCCTTTCCATTTCCATATTACATTCTTGTTTTGTAAACAATAGGACGTTCACCTTTCATTCGATAACTGTGTTCTGAATAACGTTTGTAGCCTTTGCCGGTCGAGTAATCGTGCGGATGTAACGTCATTTGGATTCGGTTTCAACGTTAACGTACAATTCGGGTGTTTTGAATAAAAATGGAAAGAAATCATACGATATCAAATCGAATCGGTCGACAACTGAGTTATCGTAAGGTTTGGACCCCGATTCAAAACTCCCGATTGGATATCGTTCTCGAATTGAAGGGCGCTTTCCAAGCTATGAACATTCGAGTTAAACGTTCGATTGGGATTCGGATATGATATCATTATCCAACAGCGTTTACGGAGTTGGTCGGTGAAATAGATTAAAAGAAAAATGAAAATCCTTTTATACAAATTTTTAAGACTTTAAGAAAGAAAGAAAGAAGAAAGAAAGAAGTTTATTCACTGAATTGAAACACTACACACACTTATATCTAAAATTACAATTAAAAAGAAAACAACAAGTGACTTATTAATTTAATTTAGTAAGTGTGCGTAGTGGCTCAAGCGAGGAAAAGGATACGACTCAGCAATATGTCTATCTCGGTCGAAACAGACGCTGATTTTCAGTCGTTCCTGTATCGGCGTCCACTGAGTCCCGAGGAAATGGTACATGTATATCCTTCCTTTTAAGCCACACTACACATTTACGACACACGTATGTATTTAAATAAAAGTTATAAATATATGTAAATATCATTAATAAGTTGGGAACATCCGGCATCAGAGCATACGCTGGTTTTCTATTAACACTTTTTTTATATGTTTTTTAAATGTTGATTTAGAGATCCTTTGTCTGAGTGGAGGAGGCAGATTGTTCCAGCATTTAGATGCCTGATACCGGAAACTACCCTCAAAGGCTCTTGTTTTATGAAAAGGTGTTACCAATAAAAAACTATTTATCCTGCGTGAATTATATGAATAAGTATGCCACTTTAATTTTAAATATAGATAAGGTGGACTTTTGTATCTGACAACAGAGTGCATCAATGTAGAAAAATGCAAAATTCTTCTCGATTCCATATTCAGAATACCGTGTTGGTTTAATACAGGTGTTATGTGACTTTTCGGTGGAACTCTATAACAAAATCGCATGCAAGCGTTTTGAATACGCTGTATTACCTTTTTTGATGTGGAGAGAAGACAAGGTCCGAAAACTATATCAGCATAATTTAATTTTGATAAAATAAGGGAATCACACATTTTCAGTCTAATGTCTTCGCTGAGCAAATGACGAATTTTGTATAGCACTTTTAGTCGAAAAAGGCAAGATCTCGCAACAGACTCTACATGGCTCACAAATAGCAACCTGCTATCCATAGTAACACCTAAATTTTTGGCTTGGTTAACAAATTCGACTGACGATCCAAGAATGCTAATCCTAGGATCCTGTAAAAGGACGCTTGCTATCTGGTATTTTGAACCTAGAACCATAAACTTTGATTTAGTTGGATTCAGAACCAAAGCATTGTTATTTGACCATCGGGCGATGCTATCGAGATCAGAGTTGATCCTAGAAAGGAACAGTTTCAAATCCTGTGGACGTGTGTGAATATAGATTTGTACATCGTCCGCATAAAGATGGTAATTACAATATTTCACATTTCTTATAATATCCGCAGAGTACAAAACAAAAAGAATGGGTCCCAATATAGATCCTTGCGGCACGTCTCTATGTACACTGCTTACAGAAGATCTAGTGATATGGCCGTTCGACGCCTGAACTTTGACAATTTGAGCTCTATTTGTCAAGTAACTATTGAACCATTTTACTAAGCTAAGGCTAAGTCAAAACCATAATAGACAAGCTTAGCAAGCAGTAATGGGGTATTGATAGAGTCAAATGCGCGTGAAAAATCAAATAGAGTCAGTATAGTGGTCATACCCTTATCCTGTGCGCCAAGTATATTGTCTACTACCTCCAAAAGAGCTGTTGAAGTACTGAAACCTTTCCTAAAACCAGACTGTACTTCGGGTAGGATTTTATTTCTTTCCAAGAACGCAGTTAATTGCCAAAATACTATCCTTTCCAGTACTTTTGATAGATAGGACAGTAAACTAATTGGTCTAAGGTCTTTATAAGTGTTAGGATTAGAAATTTTGGGAAGGGGCGTAATCAGAGCAGTCTTCCAGCCACGCGGGAATGTCGAGGAAGAAATAGATTTATTAATAATATTTGCTATGAGAGGTAGAGTGTGCGGCTGTGTCAATAAAACCATATCTGAATTTATATTATCTTCCCCTGACGCCCCCGACTTAATTGAAAGGATTGCTCTATCTCACTTACTGTTCGCAGAGTAAAAATACTGCTGCTGTATTTACTTGCTTGAAGTAAGCCAATTCGGAAAGTGAAATTGCATCAGTACATGGAAGCGTTAGAAAGTGTTTATTTATCTTTTCAGGATCAGAAATATGAGGCGGCAAGGTCTCAGATCGCTTATTATAAGAAAGAACATCATTTTTTAATGTTTTCCATAGCCTCTTAGAGTCATTGGAGCAGTTATTTATACGTTGGTTAAAATATGCACGCTTTTCAGAGAGCATAGCTATATTAACTTGTTTTTTGAGGCTTTTATAATAATCTTTATGAATGTCGAGTCGGCTGCGGCGGAATCGGTAAAGAGTTTTACTACACAAATCAATGATAAGTTTAGTACTCAGAGTTACCCACGGAGTTGATTCACGTTTTAAAAGTACTGTTTTTAAAGGCGCATGGCAATCGAATAATTGCACAACTTTACTAGTGTAAGAGTCGACCATATCATCGACAGTGCAGAAAGGATCAATATTTAGGAAGCCGTAATTTAACAAGTCTACATTAAAATTATTCACATTAATATCTTTTATGGGCCTATAAGCAATACATACAAAACATACTAAATACATACTAAAGGTTATTATACAACTTCTGCGTACTTGGATGACAAAAATCCGTGGTAGTAACCCGTTTAGCTCATGGAGGTAGTCTCGATCTCTGATGTTTCAAATAAAAAAAAAATATTGTAAATGTTATTTACAAAGAGCAACCCCTAGACTTTCTTGCTCATTCTTCTCAGGGGAATCTGCCTTACGAATGAGCGGTAGAGTTTAATATTGTGACGATTTCAAGTGTATTAATGCTTACCTATGAAATAAAGATTATTTTGAATTTGAATTTGAATTTGAACATTTTGGATTAAATTTATCTTTTTTTATATTAAGAACAACGTTAACCATACAGTGAGTGAGCCCTGAAATAGCATCCAAATCCACTTTTTTGACCACACAGTCTGTGCATACTATATCAATCAATGTTGCAGAATTTTCAATATAATGTGTTGGTCCATCAACTATCTGTGACAAACCGCAACTTTAAGTAAAAGATTGAAATTTACGATAATTCAAACTGTTATTATCCAATAGATTAATATTGAAGTCTCCCAATACTATGATTTTATCGAAATTGGCAAAATAAGTTACAGATTCTGCAAAAGCATCAAGGAACAGCTTGCCATGGATGGTGGTAAGCCGTGCCCACGGCTAAGCGAAAGCCATTCACATTTACTCGAAGCCAAAATTGTTCTACTGAAGAAGTAGGATGACTTATGACAGTAGCTTTTACGTTTTCGTGTATTTAAAAGGCTACACCTACCCCTCGTCCTTCTTTCACTTCGCGCGGACGCGGGCGCATTTTAAACTTATACGAAGGAATAGTAGGAGCCAATGCATTACATCCCTCCTTTAGCCACGATTCATTTATGGCTACAATGTCTGGGCAGCGACTTTCCACCGTTAGTACAAACTCGTCACCACAGGTGTTAAGTGATTGGGCATTATATAGCTTAATTGTAAACAATTGACATATATATATATATGACGGCGGCGTCATCGTACGCTTTCTCTTACGACGCAAAACTGTAAACAACACGTGCTCGGATCACGCCACGAGACGCGTCACGCCACCAAGCACAACGCGCCACCGCGGCACCGGGCGCACGGTACGACTCCCCCGCCGCTTGTTAAGCAAACTGTATAAAAAGGCCCCGCTTCGGAACAGGCGGGCAGTCTTGGCTCTGGCGTGGCACGATGCACATGCTGTATCTAGCTATAAGCTTAACCTAGACTAATTCGGATAATTAATTTTAAGTAATTAATTATTATTTTGAAATCTGTATAAATTATAGATTAATAAACAAAGGGTTGATTTAAGTATCCCCGTATTTTAATATGTCCGTTCCCCATCCTTCATCAGAAGTGACGGATCCACCCCCACTTCATGACCATAGCAATATGGCCGATAACATGGCACAGCAAATGTCTCTTTTTTCTTCCGGCATGGAAGCCGTTTTTCAAAAACTAGCAGACAGCTTAAATTCACGTCAGGCCCCTTCATCCACAGCCCCTATGTTGTTATCTTTCGATCCAGATCAATCTGAATCTGATATTGTCAACTGGTGCGCGTTGAGTGAAATGATTATTGAAAATAGGAAACTAGAAGGTGTTGACTTGATTGTTGCACTGACTCATTCCCTGAAAGGCCGGGCCGCTAACTGTCTCACAAAAATACAACCAAATAGACTTTCGTGGCCTACTATTAAGGACATGCTTATTTCAAAATTTTCCAAGCCCATGATGATGCAAGACCATTTTGATCAAGTCATTCAGTTTCGCCTTACTATCAAGGAGAGTCCAGCTGAGGCAGGCATGCGCTTATGGCAACTAATAGAGAAAATACCTGATGCTAATCTACCTGAAAATGTGACGACCGGTTTTGTAATGTATTATCGCAATGCGATGATAAAATACGACGTGAATTAAACTCCGTAGTGATTAACAGTAAACATCAACTGTTTCGAACCCTGAGAGGCTTTTCCCTTAAAAGATGCAATGACGAGTCTATTTCGGCAGAAATCGAGCCGAAAAGATTCCGTACTTCTGCAAGCTTCAGGGGTACCTGCCATTTCTGTGGAAGAGCTGGACACCGTGGCAGTGAATGTCGAGACAAGAATCGCTTCATTAACAAAAATGCTTCTTTATCAAATAAAACAGGACCAATAAAGACGACGATTTCCTGCTACATCTGTCATGAGTCCAGTCACATCGCCAGCAACTGTCCCAGGCGATATACGAAAAAAGAAGACGTCGCAACAGGCAGCAAGCAGGTCAACCTGTGCTCCAGAACAGCCCGCGGTGTCTTGGAGATTGGTGGTATGAAATTATCATTTATATTTGATTCTGGCTCTGAGTGTAGTCTCATAAAAGAAAGTAAATGCAATTTCCTTGAAGGTGAACGACCTCACGAACAAATCGTTTTAAAGGGTATAGGTATCAATAAAATTAATTCCTCCTTGCAAATAAAATCTTTAGCTTGCATTCAGGGTTTGCTTGTAGAGATCACTTTTCACGTATTGCCGGACGATTATTTAAGCGAAGAAGTTTTATTGGGTCGTGATATATTAGAAAAAGGAGTTTCCGTTGAAATCGATAGTAATACATTGCTCTTTTCTAAATCCAAGGTCAATAATTTATGTTCGAAGCTTGATAGCCGTTCACAATCGATTGATACCGACTTAACGGGTGTTGAAAGAGAGAAGCTGATTTTTATTTTAAATAAATATTCCAACAATTTTATTAACAAATTGCCAACTACACAGGCTACAACCGGTTTGCTAAAAATAGAATTGATCGATCCAAATAAAACAGTCCATAGACGCCCCTACAGATTATCACCCTCCGAATTAGAAATTGTCAATGAAAAAATCAGAGAACTACTAGATTCCAAAATTATTCGAGAAAGTTCGTCACCGTTCGCAAGTCCCATTTTATTAGTAAAAAAAAAGGATGGTAGCGACCGTATGTGTGTTGATTATCGGGAACTAAATAGTAATACGCGCCCTGATAGCTATCCTCTTCCGTTAATTAATGACCAAATAAATAAGTTGCATAGAGCGAAATATTTTTCTAGTATCGACATGATCTCTGGTTTCCATCAAATAAGGGTTCATGAGGCCTCGATAGAAAAAACGGCATTTGTCACCCCTACAGGACAGTACGAATACTTGACTATGCCATTTGGGCTACGCAATGCACCGCAGGTTTTTCAGAGGGCCATTAATACTGCACTCAAAGAACTGAACGATGACAAAATCCTTGTTTACATGGATGACGTACTTTCTGCATCGGAAACTGTTGATGAAGGTTTAGCCAGATTAGATAAGTTATTAAACACCCTTTCCAAAGCAGGGTTTTCTTTTAATTTCAAAAAATGTTCCTTTATGAAAACCAAGATCGAATATTTGGGATTTATTATATCTTCTGGGGAAATCAGACCCAATCCTGGCAAAATAGAAGCTTTGAAAAATTTACCAACGCCCAGCACCGTCACACAAGTAAGACAACTAATTGGTCTGGCGTCTTATTTTCGTCAATTCATACCAAATTTTTCAAAACTACTCAAACCTCTATACCCCTTGACTGCTACAGGAAAAGGCAAAATTACATGGACTTCCGAACATGACAAAATTCTTAAAATCATTCTTGCTCATTTAACAACTGAACCTGTTCTCAAGATATTTGATCCTATTTTGCCGATTGAACTTCATACAGATGCGAGTAGTGACGGTTACGGGGCGGTGCTAATTCAAAAAGTCAATGGTTTACCCCACGTGGTCGCTTATTTTAGTCACAGAACAACTGATGCGGAAAGTCGCTATCATTCATATGAGCTCGAAACTTTGGCTGTAGTTAAATCGGTGGAGCATTTTAGGCATTATCTATATGGGCGTAAATTCACAGTGTTCACTGATTGCAATTCTTTAAAAGCATCCCATTCAAAAAAGGACTTGACTCCAAGAGTTCATAGGTGGTGGGCTGTATTACAATCATATGATTTCGATATTATTTACAAGGAAGGTAAAAATATGGCCCATGCCGATTTTCTTTCTCGTAACTTTGCTCTTGAAAACCAGCACTCTAAGCCTAATCAGAAACCTAAAACGGTTAATTTCTCTGAATTAAAAAAAGGATGGCTATTAGTTGAGCAGCAGCGCGATTCAGAGATCTCCGATATTATTGCTAAAATAAGATCCAATGACTACCCAATGGAAATATCACATACATACGATATAAGACAGGGTCTTCTCTTCCGGAAGATTGAACGTGGCAAAGTTTCAAAATGGCTACCTATTATTCCCAGGTCGTTAATGTGGACCCTAATTGGCCATGTACATAATGAAATAAAACATCTTGGTTACGAAAAAACTCTCGATAAATTGTACGATCTCTACTGGTGACTCGGAAATGCCCGAAATCACTATCCGTCAAAAAGAGGTGTTGAAAGCTTTACGCAAATTAGACGTCAACAAAGCCAGTGGCCCTGACGGAGTCCCAGCGATTGTCCTGCGGAACTGTGCACCCGAGTTGTCTCCGGTGTTGACTCGCCTGTATCGCCTCTCTATGAGTTCTGGACAAGTCCCGAAATCCTGGAAGCTTGCAAATGTACAGCCTGTACCTAAGAAAGGTAGCCATGCCGACCCATCTAATTATCGACCTATCGCAATCACCTCCATACTCTGTAAGACTATGGAGCGTGTATTGAATAGCCGTCTCCTTGGATACCTCGAAGATAACGATCTCCTCAGTGATCGACAATATGGTTTTCGCCGTGGACGATCTACTGGGGATCTTCTTGCGTACGCCACACATTTATGGAGCGAGGCTGTCGAGAAACGCGGTGAATCGCTTGCCGTGTCTCTCGACATATCAAAGGCCTTTGATAGGGTTTGGCATGATAGCCTGTTAAACAAGCTTCCAGCTTACGGAATTCCTGTTGGCTTTTGCACATGGATAGGCGATTTTCTGAAGGATAGGTCAATCCGTGTAGTTGTAGATGGTTACTCGTCTGCTCCTCATGGTATAAATGCCGGTGTACCTCAGGGATCTGTCCTCTCCGCCACTCTATTCTTGCTGCATATCAACGACCTGCTGCTGATGCCCGGTATCTTTGGGTACGCAGACGACAGCACAGTGGCGGTGAGTTATGTGCCAGACGCCCGAGACAACAGCGAAGAGATCCGGTGTAAGCGAGAGGCGATGGTCACCCGGTTGAACCTGAGTCTGAAAGCTGCTTCCGACTGGGGAGATGCTAACAGGGTCAGGTTTAATGCGGCTAAAACACAGGCGTGTCTTTTCTCATCAAAACGGAGTCCCCTACACCTTACTCCGACTTTCCGAGGTGTATCCGTGCCGATAAGGGACCACCTTGAGCTACTTGGTCTGGACTTATCATCCAACCTCAACTTTGGGCGATACATCGAGTGCTTGGCAAAAACTGCTGCCAGAAAACTAGGCATACTTTTCAAGGTCAGGCGGTACTTCACACCTGAACAGCTTTTACATCTGTATAAAGCACAAGTTCGATCCTGTATGGAGTACTGCTGCCACCTTTGGGACGGCTCTGCCCAATACCAGTTAGCTGCCTTGGACTCGGTGGAGCGTAAAGCAAAGAGACTTATTAACAATAATCCTCTTGTGGAGTCGAAGCTCCAAAATCTCGCTCATCGCAGAAAAGTAGCCTGCTTGTCGGTTTTCTATCGGATACATTTCGGGGAGTGTGCGCAGGAACTTTTCAATTTGGTTCCGCCCTCACCGTTCCTCCTTCGGTCGACTAGAAGGTCCGGAGCACTCCATTCTTATGTCGTTGATATTCCACCTATTCGCACTAAGCGCTTTGCCTCCTCCTTTCTGATGCGTACGGCAAAGGAATGGAATGCTCTACCGGCATCTGTATTTCCCGAAAAGTACAATTTGGGGCTATTCAAGGCTAGAGTGAATAGGCATTTTTTAGGCAAACGCGTCCCATCGTCGGTCACATCGTCGCTTAACATCAGGTGAGATTGTGGCCAAGCGTGTGTCTATTATATATTAAAAAAAAAAAAAAAAAAAAAAAAAACTGGTTCCCTAATATGGCAAAATTCGTCAAAAAATATGTTGACTCCTGTGTAATATGCAAGGCCTCCAAAGGTCCCTCGGGAGCTCAACAAGTACGATTGCACCCTATTCCAAAACTGGCTGTTCCATGGCATACTATACACTTAGATTTATCTGGTAAACTTAGTGGTAAAAGCGAACGAAAGGAATATTGTTCTGTTGCAATAGATGCTTTTACAAAGTTTGTAGTTTTGGAACATACTATTTCTTTAAATTCTTCTCACGCTATCAAAGCAGTCAAAAATGTTGTCAATCTATTTGGGGCACCAAAAAGAATAATTGCCGATCGCGGGCGTTCATATGACAATTCGGACTTCAAGAACTTTTGCAAAGATTACAATATTCATTTACATCTCATTGCTACGGGATCCAGTAGAGCCAACGGTCAGGTTGAACGAGTAATGCGTACCCTTAAAAATCTGCTCACAATAAGTGAATCAATATCCGATAGTCCATGGCAGGATCAGTTGGGTGAAATTCAACTGGCCCTTAACAGTACGCGTTGTAGAGTCACTGGTTTTACTCCCATTGAACTGATGTTTGGAACAAAGGGTAATTCCTTAGGGTTATCTCAAGTTACTACCAATTGTCTTAACGATGAAACAAACCGTTTAAACCTTGATGAAATTAGATCTAGTGCTTCTGAGAATATCATTAAATTATCCCAAGCTGATTCTCTTCGTTTTAATAGGGGTAAAGCTAGGGTAAAACCATTTGCCATAGGTGATTACGTATTTGTAAAATCTGAAGAAAGACATCAAACAAAATTAGACAGGAAGTACAAAGGTCCATTTAAAATTAGTGCTATCCTAGATAATGATCGCTATGAGCTAAAACATATTAATGGGTCAAATAGACTTTATAAATACTCCCATGAAAATTTACGAGAAGTACCCCGAGGCCCAACTGCATTTTTAGAGATCGCTGAAAACTGCAATAACGATGACGTGACGGCGGCGGATCCACATGATGATATTGTTCATGAAATTGCCAATCAGTTCGATAACACTTCTGAAACTGAAACTGCTAGCTCTAGTACTTTGACTACAGAATCTGACAACTATGATCCCAACAGCTCACGAACCGTTTCAATTGATACCGAAGACGCTATGGCTGTATATTCCGAGCCAATAGATATAGTAATACAAGCTGATGTTCATAAAACTGATAATAGTAATAATGACCGATAAGAATGATTAATTGGTGTCTGATATTTGTCATTGTAGGGCTAAGCCGGTCCAATGATAAATTTTGCAAGCTATGAGAAACAACGATACTTAAGTAAAAAAAAAAAAAAAAAAAAAAAAAAACTGATAGTTCTGAAGGGCTAGTAGCCGGACCAGAACTAGTCTGCAGGGTCAATGTGGACCGGACCAGACCAAATTGTTACTAGTCTGTAGGATCAATATGGATCGGGCCAGAACTAATTATAACTAGT
>NW_020653945.1:14223976-14329441 GCF_003589595.1 Hyposmocoma kahamanoa
TCTATATTTTAAAAATGATATACTAATTTAATTTCAAAATTAAGAGCTAGGTATTGTAAATGACATTCATTTAAAAAAATGGGTCTTGCGCTGTTGGAAACCTGTTTTTTCGACTTATCTACTTGATGTATCATATCTCAATGAAAATATATTTTCACCTCACTAGCTCGGAAAGACTTTCTTTCTCATTAGAAATCTGCGCGCAAAAGCGTTTTTTCCACGCTAGCGGGGAAAAAGTTTGTGAAATTCGATGAAAAAAAACAAAATGACATATTCAACTACGCGATTTGTCGTAAATTATTTATTTAGATAAATCCGTTTGGTATATTTTATTCTTATTATTGTTAACATTAAATTGACAAAGATAACTAATTTTGTTTATTAAAACTGATTTGTTATACTTAGTTCAACTGTTTTTCTTTCATCTACCATTTTCATCGCTATAGTGAGGTGAAACGTTGTTGTTTCGCTCGGCAGCAAAGTTGTTTTGCGTCGCTGCGCTCAGGATTATGTTTTTGTACCATTACTACAATATTAATAGAATCCTTCGCTTGTTCATGTTTCAATGCCAGCACTCGCGGCTAACAACAACTTTGCAGCGTAGCATAGCAAATATCTATTTCACCTCATTTGCTCGGAAAGGCTTTCTTTCTCATTAGAAATCTGAAAAGGTTTTTGAAATTCTAACCTGACGATGGACTGTGCTGCCGTCCTAATTCAAAAGGACGCATGTCATTTTTCTACGATTCAAGAAAGGGGTGATTTTAGTTTTTGCTTCTCCGCACGCCTAAAAAATGGAGCGAATGATATGATTTTTTCAAATAAAGTGGAAAATTATGTTTTGAATGAGGTAGTTAAATTGTAACGTTTCTTACATCATATATTTCATTTAAAAAGGATAACCGTCTTTTGACTTAACTGTTTAAGGGACACTACTAGGCAAATAAGTTAGGTGTACCACTGTGGTGCATCTAACTTTTTCTTCGATGAAAAAAAAATCTTAATAAAAACAAAACTAATTTTTTCCAAATTTGCATTTTAATCACTTAAATTTCAATTCTTTGGATTGAATTGTACTGTAATGAATCGAAAAGCAAACATGAGCGAGTCTGAGTCTAGCGGTGATGAAAAAGTGATTTGTTACAGTTTAGCTGTTTTTCTTTCATCTTCCAATTTTTAAACCACGTGAGAAGCGAGCGGAAAATCCTTCGCTTGCTCAAATTTCAATACCGTAAGCACTCACACCAAACAACAACTTAGTAGCCTTGCATAACAAATAACTATTTACCCGTTAATAGTGGGAATTCATATTCAAGCATACATTAATAATTCGATTTTATTTATTATATTAATCCTTAATAATCTATGATAATTATATAGAACGCATTTCTTGAACATTCATCCTTTGGGTACTTTTTCAGGTTAGTTTTCTCTACCTAATTTTGGTGACACTCGAATAGTATAAATAATACTTCACGGTAATATTCTACAATATTTAAATATAATAGAAATTGCCACCAAAATTACTAGGTAGAGAAAACTTGCCTGAAAATTACCCCGTTATCGTTACTTTCTGGAAAACGCTACTTATTGGATTGCCATGCGATAAAAAAGCTTTTTGTAAAACCTTCTTGAAGTTGATTTTTTTTCTTTTTTTAAATTTATTAAGGCTTTGGCAAGCCATCAGCCTACACGTGAAGTTTAATTATGTTTCTGTAAATATGTCCGCCACAAAGAGGATAGGCAAATTGAGGCGGCGTGCTTGGATTGACTCGGGATTCCTTAAAACGATACGGGTATTCTAGTTCGAGATTCGTATAATTTCGCGTTTTAATCTTCGATTAAGGCACAGTAGCAATACCCTATTCCACTTTAAACTAGATTTCACAAAATAATTCACAAAAAACGACACTTTTCCCTCCAAAAGGTCCAGAGCGACTCCTTTGAAGTTGAACAAATAAAAAAAATACTATCTATAGAGTTAAACCTCGAAATTGCTTCAAATTATTGGCCATTCCTCGTTTTATGTAATGAATATTAATTTAGATACCTACCTAACCTACATTGCTTCCAAATGTAGGTTATGATAATTTATTTGTTTAAAAGCACAGGCATATATCTATGTTTGTGTTTTTAAGTATAACATAATTGCCCACAACTGAGCTTGCTTAAATTTTAATTGAAGCTTTTCAGAAAATTATGGTAGGTCTAAAACTTCCTCCAAGCTTGCGCGCTGTTATCATTTAATCTTAAGTACATAGGTACCTACTTAGGTACCTGTTTACATTTTGAAGCTATTTGCCATCTACTTAACTCTTTCTACCATTAATTTCGAGCTAGCACCTGTAAAGCTATACATAGTTAATTCTGTAATAAATATTGACTTATGTACAAAAAGGCACTTAAATTCGGATCCAACGTAACATAAGTTTAACGTAAGTTTAATCAAGTCATCAAGACTTGACTAAACTTAACAATGTAGTTCATAAAAATCTGATAAATAAGACGGGAACTAATTATATAATACCCACACTGTTATTGCAGGCTTATCATAGATATAGATACATACATAGGGCGCACTATAAGATTCCGGAACTGGTAACTTATATAAACAATATTTAAAAAGTAATTAGATCATTTGAAAATGGAACTCTTTGGCAGTAGAATACAGTTTGGTTGAATACAATTTGACTGTCACTTGTTTTTACATTATGGCGTCATTTTAGAAATTGGTTGTCTACATCAGGATTTAACTCGTGAAAATTTTAGTAGTATGATTTTCTACGACTTGTATGAAGTGTAATTTAACAGCTCAGCGGAGCTTCGCTCGGCTTAAAACTGCTTTGGCGATGAAGCACCATGCAAGACGACTATTTATGCAGAATTCAAACGCGGTCGTGTGAATCTCAGTGAAGAAGAAGAACAACAAAAACATCGATGCTGTGCGCCGTATGATCAAAACAGACAGGCATGTGACATACCATGAGATTCTTCTTTCATCTTTAGACATAGGCATGAGTCAAATACAATCAATACTACACAAATATTTGGGTGTGAAAAGCTGTGCTCTCGGTGGATCCCACACAATTTGACTGATGCTCAAAAAACGGATCGCGTCACTTGATGCAATGCCATGCTTACTAGATTCAACGAAGTGGCGTCAAATTTGGTGTGGGACATAGTAACAGGTGACGAAACATGGATTTATAGTTACGATCCTAACATCCAACCTTATATTATCCCCATTATATTAATCCCAACATTATATTATATAATGTTTACAGATATTTTAGATTTTATATGAAGATCAAAGACCTCTCTCGTATAATGACAAAGTGGGTGCAACATAATGCGAAATCACGTTATATATATATTATATAACGTATACTTAAGTAAGTAGGTACTTTTCTCTAGTTACCCCCGGTAGCGTAAAATTTTTAGCTAACCAATGCAGAAACAAAGAAATATCAATCTACCTTTATGACGCAATTTCGCAGGCAATGACCAATTACACTTACAGGTTATTTGTTGTAAAACCAGTAAGCATTGCAGTTTGCATTAGTTGTCTTAATTTTGTGGTCAGGCAGTCAAGCGAGACATTATTATTTTGCTTTAGTCTCTCACTCTAACAGAGGTCACGGAAGCGCCCCGAAGGAATGAGGTTGAGCAAACTTGATCACCAGTTTCACACAAGATGATTTCAATGGTGTGTATTTCATTGATGACACACACAAGACTTTAACAACGCCGTAGTAGAATAGCTGCGTAGGTCGAAAGTAATCATTTCAAAATCTGTGTTGCTAACTTTCCACGTCTTTGTGGAGAAAAAGTGGGGGTATAAGGACAACGTATGAGGCTTCTTTTAATCGTGATGTGCATTCGTCATGTTTTTGTATTGTGTGCGCGGGATCGGGCAGTGACCGCCTGTGACCGCAGGTGCAATGCGGCCCTTGTATGACTAACAAGCGGGCTCAGCCTTATGTCTTGACGGGCGTGAGTTGCATGACCGTTGTACTCGAACGCCAATATGAACACAGACAACTCGGACACACCCATTGAATTATTTTGAAAAGTAGAAACGACATCATAATTTATATCTTTATAATGTAGTTAATGTGACCTACTTTATATGTAGTTTATAGATTACCATAGTTGCGTTTTTATAGGGGAAGTACCTTACAACATCGTATCATTGAGAAGTAAGTAGTTGCATATCTTTACTACAGATACGTGATATACCCTTATCAAATTAGCTAGCTTACATAGAATACATTTTATTCCCGTGTTTTACAACCTACTTCCGATTACTGATTACTTTTTAAAATGATTACAAAGCTCAGAGACAAAATATTACTGAGATGTCCCTGCAACAATCGTGAAAAAATGTGGAAATAAAACACTGTATATGCAGTGCTTTTTTTAAATGGGAGAGTATGATATAATAGAAGATACAAGGAAACTGTTTTAAAAACCATTAAGGCTTTTTTTGCGAAAACAGTTATGGCATAATCATTTTTTTTGGTCAAGCGTGAGTTGTCTATAAAAATGGTCTATTTTTTTTTTACTTCTGATCGACTCAGTTTCATAAAGGACTCAGTTCATTGTACCTGTACCTACGGGATGAAAATAATAGGGACAGCAGAAATTGGTAAAATTTCATAAAATGTTTTTCATACAAAATATATTGACTATTTTTTTTACGCTAATAGACTCAGTTTCTTATAAGAATAATTCTTACAAAATGAATACTATTGACTCATTAAAACTAGTCAATTTTATTCATTTTGTATGAAAAACATTTTATGAAAATTGACCAACTACTGCTCCCAGTTTTTTTCGTCCCATATAATGAAATGATCCCTTCATGAAACTAATTCGATCAGCACTAAACAAATTTTGGTCAATTTCATTAATTTATACGGACACCTCACGCTTGACCAACATAATTGATTATGCCAAAATTGTTTTCACAAAAAAGACAATACTTCCTAACACAGTTTCCTTGTATATTCGTTGGTTTCGGATTTCCGTACACTGTCCCATTTAAAAAAAAAAAACTCTTTGTGTACATTATTAGTATTCAATGTGTAGTGTATTTATTTGTAACTTAGTATTGGTCCCATTTAAATTTAAGAAAATATTCCACCTCTAAAGATGGCAAATTAGGGGATGAATTTGTAACTGAACTGAATATATTTGATATTCTTTGATTGCACCTCTTTCTAACTCTTAAATGTCTATCCAAAGGTTGCGCGTAATAAATTGCTACTTAGTAACAAGGCCACCTGTTGTACATTAGCCTAATCTGAGATACTTACATTACTATTCAGTGTTGTCATTATAGATATATAGTATAGAATATTCAATTCGTTAATTTATTCATCTCATGAATGAGCCAGGTCCTTAAAATATCGAATAATAATCACACTCAGACGCAAGACCCAGGCTTTACATTTAAATTATTGCGTAATATTGAATCTAATTTATTCATTTACAAATGCTTGGCATTATCCATTGAATTGTCAAAGGATTGTGTGCAGGCGTCGGCGGCGTCGGCGGCGTCGACGCTGCATTGCTAGTGCGTGAGGTGGCATTGCGCAGACAGCATCAACACCCACCTCTCTCCATTTCACAACGTGGCCCACTTGGCGGCCACCGCCACACATACACATACACCCTTCTAACACCCGGTCTGACAACTACACGATAATCAAACTCTTGGGCAATATTTTAATAATCCTTCAAATGAGCATGATAGACATTGTCCTTGCGAAATTCAACTTTCAAAAAGTAATATCAATGTAAATCTATGTAGTTACAAAACCTATTTGACGTTACCTGATGGCACTGAAATATGAACCCTGACTTACAAGATGTTTAGTCCCGACTCTAACAATTAATGCTATAATAATGCAATTAGGGTGTACGGTGTATCCGTAATCTTATAAAATGATAGTTTGATAATTGATAAGTAGATTTATTTGCTTGATTAGTGATAAAGATACATTTTGATAGATTGATGATTGAAATGAGTACACTGCGCGATGGCTGATCGTGAGCTGATTTAAATTACAACAATATGGCGTAAAGTGCTGATGGAGCGCATTGTCGGTCATAGACCGTACATCTTCCCCACCGCGAGAAGCAAAGAGAGTGAATGAGATGAAACTGATAATGAATTATACTAATGATACAGAACTATATGCTAAACTTATAAATTTCACAACATTCAATGCTTATTTATATTGTCACAGAACATTGGTTCGCGAAAAATAGGCGACGTCGATTTGTTTTGTTGCGTCGTATTCGCCGTCTTTGATACAGTTGTCATCTCTATAGACTCACTCCGGTCCCCTCGAGTTGTTGATTTTCTGCTGTTGCATTGAAAGAATTGCCGCCGTTGCTGTGGCAGTGACGGCGGTGTGGAGGCTGCGCTCTGGCGCTCTTGCCGGCGCCGAAAGATTTGACAAGTGTACATTGCTGCTGACATAATACCGACTACTACTAATAAGTACATCACAGTGTATTGATGTACATCATGATATGATATATCTTCAGGCAGTGCTCTTTGTGACTTCATTTCTTCGATTTGTTTACTTATTTTCTGAAGATTGTTGCTGATATTCATTTCTAAATGCGGTATTGATATATTCAGGATATGATTTATGGGCGCTATTTTTAGTGCATAAATTGTTGATGTTGATTTTCTTGATTTGCGTATAAATGTCCTTTTGTCTGTTCATGAGAGATTCCATGATACGGTTTTTTGATTATTCGCTTATTTGATATTGATGACTGCTTGATGATGTTCCCAGGAATGCCAGAGTGTCCAGGAACCCAAACAAGAACAATTTGAATGCCAAGATTAGAGCAATTGTAAAGGAGCTCTTTTGTTTTAAGATTGATTGGGTGAACATCTTTGCTACGAAAGGGGAATTTTAACAGATCGCCCAGGCAGCTACGAGAGTCTGTAAAAATTACAGATTTGTCTAATTTGTGGGATTCAACATATGAAACTGCCTCAAAAACAGCGATCACCTCACCCGAATATACGGACGCTTTAGAGGGAGATTTAAAAGTTAAGGAGATATTAAATGTAGGGATCCGGAAGGCAGAGCCTACAAAATCGTCTGTGGTGGACTTGAAAGCATCTGTAAAGATATTGAGCCAACCGTTCCATTTCTCATTAACGATTTTATTAAAAAGTATTCCAGCGTTAGGGTCATCTTTGACAATTCCTAAATTGGTAACAATGTTGGGTTTAAAAATTAGTGCATCAAAATCAATTAAAAACAATGGATTACCAGAGTATTGATTGATAGGGGGGCCGATGAGAGATTTGTTAAAGCTTTTCAAAAGGGATGGAGGGCTCTTATGTTCCCAGTATTTAGAAGTTGTAACAAGGTTCGCTAGTTGAGTCAAGGGGGCAAGTAAGGGGTGAGCAGAATTTTGTAAGATTTTGAAAAAGAAACGGTCGCATAAGTACTGACGACGGAAACATAACGGAGGATCTAAGCTCTCAACCTGCATGGCATTGATTGGAGATGATTTCATCGCTCCTAATATAACACGAAGACATCTAGCCTGTATATTATTCCAATAGTTAACAGCGGATTTGTTACAAGGTTCTAATAAAAATGAAGCGTAATCAAAATGACTCCTTATTACAGCATTGTAGATCAATTTTTGGGTATAAGGGTGGGCTCCCCACCATACTCCACACAGAGCTCTAATAATATTTATACCCTTTTCACATTTATTTTTAATATAATTTAGGTGAGGGATTCCAGTCATGTGGGAATCAAAAAAGAAGCCCAGAAACTTAACCTTGTCGTGCACAGGGATCAGTTCAACATTTAGGAAAATTTGTATATGTGGGACACGTCTTTTTCTTGTGAATACTACTATTGAGGTTTTACTGGGTGATAGGAGAAGGCAGTGATTAGTGAGCCAATTTTGCAAGTATCTAATGGCAGTATTTAGTTGGATAGTGCATTCATCAAGAGACTCTGAGGAATAATAGAGTGCTAAATCGTCTGCATACTGTAGAATATCACAGAAGCAGTCAACAGATTTATCAAGGTCAGCAGTGTATAGACTATAAAGGATGGGGCTCAAGACAGAACCTTGTGGGAGTCCCTTCCATGTCATTCTGGGGGGGAGAAGAGAACCATTGATACGTACTGAGATGGAGCGAGACATTAGCATGTTATAAATGATGTTAATCATCCTCACTGGTAGACTCAGCTGATGCATTTTTTGCCTGAGTAGCGGGAGATGAACATTGTCATAAGCGGCTGTCACGTCCAGGAAGACACCAACAAAGTACAATCCTCTGGTGACTGCGAGTCTGATCTCAGTAGAAAAGGTACTGAGGCTGTCAAGAGTGCCCATACCCTTACGGAATCCGAACTGCGACCTGGATAGATGTCCTTTGCTCTCCAATATCCACTCTAATCTATTTTTGATGAGGTGTTCCAATATTTTGCATAATACTGATGACAGCGCAATGGGTCTATATGAGGCAGGATCCCTTGGATCCTTACCTGGTTTAAGAATAGGGATAACAACTTGAAGTTTCAAGGAGTGTGGAATATCACCATTTTCAAAGACTTTATTGATAATATTAAGTAGGACAGTTTTCGAAGAATTTGAGATGTTCTTAATAAAAGAGTATGGGATACCATCGATTCCAGGTGTAGAGTCTCTTAGGTGATTCAAAACTGAAGACAGTTCTACGGAGGAAAATGGTTGATCCATTGTATCATTAGAGTTGGGGGAAAAGGAGGGAGGGAAACAGTCCATAGATGGGACAGAAGGAGGGGCCAATCTATTAATAAAGTCATCGATCCAAGTTGATGGCTCATTACAGGAGAAAGTATTGGATACACGAGAGCCTGAAAATTTTTAAAATTTTTCCAAACTAGAGAAGATTTTACACGAGGAGAGAGATTTTCGCAAAACTGAGACCAGCCAAGGCGCTTTTTTTTGAGAACAGCTTTTTGGATTTAGCATTGAGCTTCGGGAAGGACAAAAAGTTTTCAATAGTAGGATTATCCAAAAAACGTTCTTCAGCTCCATTGCATTCTAGAATAGTTTCTGTACAGTCGGAGTCCCACCATGGGGGGGAGGGGATGGTGTCTTTCTTAGATTTTTTAAGAGGGATAGAGAGATCAGCAGCAGAAAGCAGAATGTTAATGAAATCCTCATAGATTGCAAGGAAATTCTCATTTGTAATTAGTGGGAGTAACCCAGTTTTAACTTCCACTAATGAAGAGAATTCATCCCATTTAGCCTTATTCAGTTTAAATTTAAGGAGGGAGGTTGCAGGCGGTGCCAACTGGACAGACTGAGCGAAAGTTATTATTATAGGAAGATGGTCACTGCCATAAGAATTGAAAAGTACTCTCCAAGAGAATTTGGAAATTAATTCAGAAGAAATTAGGGAAAGATCAACACAACTGGGATTTTGGGCGGGAGAAGTTCTTCTCGTAGGGGAACAATCGTTTATAACACAGAGATTGTTATTATCAAGCATGTCAATAAGAAAGGTGGCAGGAGAAGAACAATGGTTAGAGCCCCACATTGTGTGATGGCAATTAAAATCACCAAGCACAACAAGAAGGGATGGGAGAGAAGCAAGGATGGAGTCTAGTTCAGCGAAGATAGATTGATCAGGATGGGGTATGTATACTGAAACAAATGTTATGTTTAAAGCTCTAGCTGCTACGACATTAAAATTCGGGGAGTGAGAAGGAAGGTGTAATAAAGAATAAATAGTGGGTCTTTTAATAATTAGAGCACAGCCATCATATCCATTGTTGTTATCATCCCTGAGGCATGAGAAACCAGGAATCCTAAAACGCGAAGATGGCTTTAGCCATGTTTCCGAGATAGCCAGGATGGTGGGCTTATAGTTATTTATTAAATCAATTATTTCATGTTTTTTATGACGTATTGACTTACAGTTCCATTGTAGGATGGGGTCATTATTAATATGGATTAAAGAGTTTAATTTATTCAGTGATTGAATGACATTGTTCGGTAGGAAATCATCAAATTTAGAAATAATATTGATAAGTGTGTTGATAAGTAATTTAATAAGATTTTCGTTTCTGGAGGTATTGTTTGATAAGTCTGAATTAATAGCACAGCCATTAGGTTGTGTGGACTGCGGAGTCATAATAAGGTCATTGTGGCTTACTTTATCGAAACCAGATTTTGGGGAAACCCAGGGTCGGCGTTCAAAATAAACAGTTTTTCTTTGGGATGAGCTTGGGGAAAGAGGGGGGAAATTATGAGGTTGAGAGGTTGTAGGAGAACATTGGGTTGCTGCAGGAGGTTGAGCTGTCATAGGGCGAGCGCTGTCAGCAAAAGATTTACGTACAGTCCAGAATCTAAGGGAAGCCTCCGAGTATGGGATGTTTTCTGTTGACATAACAATTTTAATAGATTTCTGTCTGGCTTGTTCAGGGCAAGAGGGATCCATGGCCATATGGGGGCCACAACAATATAAGCACGTTGGTTGGGAGGTACCTCAAGAATCTCCAGCATGTGGTTGGCTACATCTGAAACACCTGGGCTTTGAACGGCATTGGGCTTTCACATGACCAAAGCGGCAGCAATTGTTGCACTGTATCGTTGTTAGAGTATATATCTCTACCGGAAGGGATGTATGATAACACAGGACTCTTTCAGGTAGCTCTTTGCCAAGGAAAGAGACCATTACTGTTTGGGAGGGGATCCAATGTGGTTTGTTATCAATATATTCTTTCCTGTTTAGACGTCTGGCCTTAATGGCTTGGGAGCCATTAGTGCAATCAATTGACTTGACCAGTTCTTCCATAGTCCACTCTATCGGAATGTTTCTAACAATACCATTTCTTATCAAGTGAAATGTGGGGATAATTGCTTTGTAAGAATTCGTGGTGAGGAGAGAATTTTCAATAAATTTGTTTGCGGATATTGCACTAACAAAAGTAACTACAACCCGATTGCGCCCTGTAGCTTTGATACCGTCTTTTGCAGTCCCATGTATACCATTCTTACTTAGGAACTGGGCAAACGTCAATAATTTGATTGTAATGTAAGACCAGATGAGGGGTTGGACTCTTCTCTCGATACGTGAACTATAAATGGACCCTTATCAGATTCACTATATTTTAATTTCATACCGTCAGCAAATTCGGGTAAGCTGTAGGTTGGTTGGGCAGATGCATTTGGAGGAGCGTTTGAAGAACGTTTCGGAGGTTGCTCCGATGTAGTTTGGGAGGAAGATGCTTCATCACCGGCACGTTTTTTAGGCCTGGAATTAACATTTTGGGTGGGATAATGGTCGAAATCCATTTGAGAATCCGGGTTCAAGAAACCGCCAGTAGAGACGCCGCCTCCCCCATCAGGGAGATTATCGTCGTCCATCATCAGTTAGTATCTAAATTTACCTTCACAAACACAACAACAGCACCACAAAGTATACAAAAAAGGCAACCAATTTCAGTCGGAAAGTACCAATTTAAATTTCGACACGTGTATACTGACAGGAGCCAGACACTCGACGACCGAAGAATGATAATTGATTCGCTAGTTGATATATGATAATAACGATGATAAGTATGCTGGTTTCTTTTCTGCTTAGCGCCACGTGGCCAAAGCTATTGCGCCGTCTCAATCTGCTCGGTGAGACCCGCTTGTGAGAGGCCGGACAGACCGATCGCACTGCACACTAAAACACGCGACACTTTAACTTGACAACACGACTTCGAATGAACCAAAAACTGTTCAAAGTTCGCTCGAAGGACCAAAAAGAGGTACGGTGTATCCGTAATCTTATAAAATGATAGTTTGATAATTGATAAGTAGATTTATTTGCTTGATTACTGATAATGATACATTTTGATAGATTGATGATTGAAATGAGTACACTGCGCGATGGCTGATCGTGATTTAAATTACAACAATATGGCGTAAAGTGCTGATGGAGCGTATTGTCGGCATGTACCTTACAAGGGAAATTCGCTCTGGGCGTTTTGGAGGGGAAAGTGTCGTTTTTATTTTGACTTTCAATTATTTTGAAATCTAGTTTAAAGTGAAATAGGATAGTGCTATTGTGCCTTAATCGAAGATTAAAACGCGAAATTATACGAATCTCGAACTAAAATACTCGTATCAGCCCGTTCTAAGAAATCCCGAGTCAATCCAAACACGCCGCCTCAAATTGTCTATCCTCTTTGTGGCGGCCATATTTACAGAAACATAATTAAACGAAGACATGTCTCAAAGAACTTGTATCCAAGCTAAAATTATTAATAAAATAAATAAATAATGCAATTAGTGATGTTGATACTATGTAGCTTTCGTACGCCCAAAAATAGGTATAATATAAATTAATAAAAATTGAAAACAATAACTAAAAAACACTAGGTTTGAGTTAAGAAATACCTTTCTTTCTCCGAGTTTTAGAATTTTGTCTACGTTGTAAATGTTGCTTATTATTAGGGTGGCTTTATTCAGGGCCTATGCAGTCCTTCATCACTGCGACCATTTTGAACCGACTTCAAAAAAGGAGGAGGTTCTCAATTCGAATGTATATTTTTTTGTATGTGTGTTACGCGATAACTCCGAACCGATTTTGATGATTCATTTTTTATTGGAAAGAGGGTACCTCAGATGTAGTCCCATTTAAATTCAAAGAAAATACTCCACCTTTAAACTAAGGGTGGCAAACTAGGGGATTAATGACTTTTGAGGTCGGTTTTTTTAGTGCTCTGTACTAAGATTATAAATGTACATTTGGTAAATTTAAATTGATCTAAGAATTTGAAACCTATTCCAGTAACGTTCGTACCTGTTACTGTTCTTTTACTTACCAAGTATATGCTCCTATGGTCATTAAAATAATAAATTAATTTAAGCACGTCCCACAGATTTCAAATGTATATTGTTGTGGTAATTGGCGGCAGCGAATGTCTATATATCAGGGTGGAATATGAAAAACAGTATGTAGTGTTGAGGCTGCATCCTTTCCATTAAAGTCTTTTTTTTATTTTAAATGTGCTTATGAATATGTCTTTATTATTATTGTATATTATTATATATTAATATATATTATGGGATTTAATGTTGCTTAGGTACTTCGTCTTCGTTTTACGTTCGTTTTTTATCTTAGTCAAGTAAATGCTTTTTACTTCCACGAGCATTAACTAAACATTTCTGGAGCAATTTCACTTACACTATTCTTGCTGTAAGAAATAATTAGATTTATAAATATGCAAGATTAAAATTCAACTCTGTACCGCCGGAGATAAGAACAGTCTAAAGTCCAAAGTGTAGATAGTGCTTTTGGGTGTATGAGATTTGTTTTCTGTTACGGTTTATTTGCTGTAAAAATAATTCGATGTAGGAAATTTTGCTTATGTTTCGGTTTCAAAGTTACTGGTTATTCAACAGGACAATAAAATTGTGATAGTTATGTTGCGTAATAACATTTGCAGGTAACTTACCACTGGCAACTGCCATAAAATTTTAAACAAGAATTATGATTTCAGTGCTTTGTTTGTTGGCAGCAAGTCAGTGAGTGTTGTCAATACAGTTACACAATTTAGTAGCAGTAGAGCTCCTCGTGAAAGAGTTCATCCAGGGTAGTACTTGCCTTACTTGTTCCTGCCGCCTAGCAGCAATGTCAGCATTACTGTGTTCCGGTTTTGAAGGGTGCTGGTGAAATTGCAGGCACATAGGACCGTCAACTTATGTCTCAGAGTGACGGGTACAATGGCAGTGCCCCTCAGATCTTTGCGATTTAAAGCTCTGAGTAGCACTGCAACTGTTATGGGTAGGCGTGCAGCTTACCATCAGGCGCACAACTTGTTCTTCTCATCACTTAATGTTATAAAAAAATAAAGAATAAAAACAAATTTAAGGAAGACGTGTGTTAGTTATATCCATTGCAATATGCTTTACAACTCTTCTTGGCGGGATACGATTTGAACTACATATCTAGTTACTTTTACGGAATTTCATAATAAAATTCCAATAAATACGTATGTATATATTAAATTGATCCTGGGCATATATAATAGTAAGCAACTTTTAACATTTCATAGCTAGCTACGCTAGCACCTAATTATACTATAGAGCAATAGAAAACAAATTTAAAATGGAAACTATTACGGGATTAGCTCACTGAAGGTTTTATAACGTTTATTCCTAATATCTACAATTTAGTCGTGAGAACTTGTACAAGACCACGTATAGATTGGGGTTAACTAAGATATTAATGTAGCAATAGCTTTCTCGTGTGAAATGAACACAGACACCTGTAATGATGCATCTATTGACGCAAAAAATACAGCAGGTATGTGCAAGATTTAGTTCCATGTATTCGTACGAGTATTCCGATAGGTACATACCATCTAAAATCAAATTATGTGGTTAGGCAGTACCTGTATAGTACAATATCAACATACTTTTTGACACAGATTTCGCAATTTTTTTTCACAAATTCTGTGAAAAAAATTGCAAAAATTTTGAGTGGTTCTCAATTTTTTTGTCATTTTATACTTAGGGCGCACTATAAGTTTCCGGAATGAATAAGAAAAAATACTATAAATGGTCAGAAATGAATTTATTGTTTCTCAAAATATTGTCCGCTAGCGTTAATGCGCTTTTTCATACGAATTAAACATTTATGCCACTCCTCAGTGACAATCTCTGAAACATATTTTTCATACTCTTCGACAGCCTCTTCAGGTGATGAAAATCGTTGACCGCATAACTGGTTCTTAATTTTTGGAAATAAATAAAAGTCACAAGGTGCCAGGTCAGGACTGTACGCCGCTATAGCTCATAAGATCGACGTTGTTCACCTTCAAAAATTCATTTGTCTGTCTGGCCGTGTGAGAACTGGTATTATCGTGGTGCAAGATGATATGGCGTTTACGGTTATTTTTACGGAGTTTGTCAATAACTCCGGCAAACAAATGGTCGCGTATCAATAACTATTCACGGTACAACGATTCTCCAAAGCAACAGTAGCCACGTGTCCAGTTTTATTAAAAAAAGAAGCAATCATCCGCTTAGAGGCATTTTGCACGCGCGCCACTTTGGTTGGTTTCGGCTCATCTCGAAAGACCCATACGCTCGATTACTGCTTTGTTTTGGGATTGTAACTATATTTGACGTCCCTTCGTTGAATCTGGTAAGCATGACATTGCACCAAGTGACGTGATCCGTTTTTTGAGCATCAGTCAAATTGTGCGGGATCCACGGAGAGCACAGATTTTTCATACCCAAGTGTTTGTGTAGTATTGATTGTATTTGACTCATGCCTATGCTTAAAGATGCCCGAATCTCCTGGTATGTCACATGCCTGTCTGTTTTGATCATACGGCGCACAGCATCGATGTTTTTGTTGTTCACAGCAGTGGACGGGCGACCCTCACGAAATTCGTCACTGAGATTCACACGACCGCGTTTGAATTCTGCAAACCAGCTATAAATAGTCGTCTTGCATGGTGCTTCATCGCCAAAAGCAGTTTGAAGCCGAGCGAAGCTCCACTGAGCTGTTCGATTACACTTAACATGGTAGAAAATCATATTAAGAAAATTTTCACGTGTTAAATCCATGGTGATGTAGACAACCAATTTCTAAAATGACGTCACAATGTAAAAACAAGGGACAGTCAGATGAAACAAACTGTGTTCTACTACCAAAGAGTTCTATTTTCAAATGTTGTAACTACTTTTTAAATATTATTTATGTTAGTGGGGATTCACTCTGGGCCTTTTGGAGGGAAAACTGTCGTTTTTATTTTGACTTTCTATTATTTTGTGAAATCTAGTTTAAAGTGGAATAGGATAGTGCTATTGTGCCTTAATCGAAGATTAAAACTTATACGAAATACTTATGCGAAATTATACGAATCTCGAACTAAAATACCCGTATCTGCCCGTTTTAAGGAATCCCGAGTCAATCCAAGCGCGCCGCCTCAAATGGCCTATCCTCTTTTAAATAACAAGCAGCATTTAAATAAAAAGCATCGCACATAAATGGAAGACCACGAAATTTAACATTTAATTAAAATAATTACGTACATTTAATCAATTCAAGTTATCAAATAAGTGATCAAAATGTGTCCCATTAATTGGTTGTACTTACACAAATTCTCACTCTTTTGATGATTTCGCTTCCTGTTCATTTATTTAGTCTTTTCGTGGTGAATATTTAAAATAATACATATAGATTCAGTTTGCAACTCCTGCACTCTCATACCGGTTCCTGTAAACTATATCTTACAGGTTCATTTTTCTGAACAAAATTTGAAATTTAGTGTTCAATTTCTTGGTCTTCCTTTTATTTAAGATGCTATGTTATTTAAAAGAAAACAATACTTATGATTGAGGCTTTCGTGAGGCTTTCGATCAGTAAATGACAGGTATTTTTTTTTTCACTTTTGGCAGGTTTGATTCCCGGTTCAGATGGGAGAGTTTATAATTTTCCTATTCAAGCATGAAAAAGTAATCGAATAAAGTAATTTCGTTTGTAGAATCTTTTTTTTATGATATCGAGTGACGGGACGAACAGTAGCGCGACTGGATGTAAGCGACACGCCAATCCATAACAGTTACAGTGCCACTCAGATCTTTAAAAGATCACCCTGAACAAGTTACCCATGTGCCTCTTTTCTCCAATTTCACCAGCAACCTTACCCTTCAAAACCTGAACCTGAACCTTGTCAATAATGCTCACATTACTGCCTGGCGGTGGAAATAGGTAAGGTGGCAGTACGTCTCTGGACGAATACTTTCACAATGAGCTCTGCTACTAAAGGTCATTTTGCTGATGTGATATTATTGCACCAAGGTCGCGTGTTGCTCCTATAATCTATGGTACCATTGAGATGTTTACTGGGAGTATGGCTCTGCATGGAGATGTACCCAGCTAGGTCTTGTCACTATTTCCATCTCATAACAGCGCTGACGTGTTTCGGATGCAATCCTCACTAATTCTTCCTTAACAACGCAAATATCTGTGTACAGGCAGTGGTAAACACATAAACCATAAAAACCTTTTTTTTAATGGCGTATTCGACCTCGACTGTATCTACAGAAACCTCGGTGCGCAAATTCTACGATAGTTTATTTAATACAAATGTAGATGATCAAGTTAAAAGGAACTGCTTTTGTTTGGTTGGAACCAGTTTTAAACATAAAACAACAAATTAATTTTATTTTTTGTTAAAAAAATCGACCTCAAAAGTTTGCTTATTGGCGATTTTTTATTGAAATTGCAACCGTTTGCCAAGTTTTATTGATATCGGTTAACGGAAAAGCGCGAAACCGGATTCATCCCCTAGTTGGCCACCCTTAGAAGTGGAATATTTTCTTCAAATTTAAATGGGGTACCTTCTTTCCAACAAAAAAGAATCATCAAAGTCAGTTCACAAATGTCGGAGTAATCGCGTAACATACACATAAAAAAGAAAATACAGTCGAATATAGAACCTCCCTCCTCCTTTTTCGAAGTCGTTTAAAAACTGAGCATAGAAAGAAACCTAATTACAACGCAATCTATCTAGATCTATGTAGGTACCTAAATACTTTTAGTAAATCCACTCATTAAAACATCATTTATTATTAAATCTAAAATTGATCACTGAATCTATAAAATGAAATTAATAATAACATAGAGACGTAATTAAAAAATTATCTTCAGACCAATCGCTGCTACCTATTGTATACGGTAATGGGTTTTTAGATTGATTGAACATGTAAAAATTCGTTTAGATTTATGTTATCTTTCACTACATAATTTTTAAATAAATTATAGGAAATAAAGCTTCCGAGAAAAACATTGGAAATTAGTAGGTATATAATTGCAAATAACGTTTGGGCGTAATTTACATTCGAAGTTGGCGTTTTATAAAAATTGGTTACATTGGCCGTTTTTTATGTACTTATTACTCAATATAATTACGGTGGTTCGAGTAACCAGATGCGAATGCCAATTTTTTACCTCAACGTCAGCAAATGCTGATTTTATTTCTTCAAAAAAAATGTGTAAATTCCTCACTGAATCAACATGAAAAGCTTTATTAATGATTTTGTTTTTTTTTTTCATGATTTTGTGACGTTTATTACCAAAAAATCAAGATGCATCTAAAATCAATAGATCTGTCTTAATCGTTTGTATCTTAATCATAATGGATAAAATTTTATCAAAGCTAAGAAAAGAACGACAGCTGAGCTACTTTTTGGGTATGCAGTTTGTTTCTACATAATTTGTAAATTATTTCAGTGTGTCGTAATCCCCATCCCTTTAGGTAATGTCACGAAGCTAATATCCGCAATGAATATCAATCAGCATTGATCTCTGTGGATATTTTATTTATACTAACTATTCGCGGATTCGGAAGCGGATGCTGATATTCGCAACAACTCTGCTAGTAACTAAGTAAGTACAGTGATTGTTAAACTATTAGCATGTGTTACGGAAGCAACTGGTAACGACAAGCCTGGTACAGCACCATAGATATAGTTTCCTATATCTACGTACAGCACAAACAATGTGTAAAGCGTGTAACACACAGAACGGGTGTGGGTCGGGCGCGTGTCGGATCGGAACCACGGCGGGTGTAATATAAGAGCGCGTGCGCCCGTGCTCTGGTGTGTTATCGTCCATATAAATACACGGATATAGACCCGCTGCGGTCCCGACCCGACACGCGTCCGATCCGCACCCGCTCTGTGCGTGTTGCACTCTTAAAAGTATTAAAACGTGGTTTAAATATATTGGCCTCATATTTCATATACAGTTAATGTTTTATAGGATAACTGTATTTTTTGGATTTTAGAGCGGTCCCAGTCCATTAATCATGCTATTTTAATGTGCCCATCGAGCTCACAGTGTCATTGTACTAAATTGATATCTAAGCCAGCTCCAGTATAGCTTACTATGCATATTTACACAATTTTATGTTGGTGTCCTTAGCTCGCTGTCCACGTTTCCAAAAAAGTAAAAGATCTGTGTAGTTAAACTTCCAGAGTTTGTATTTTGGGTGTAGTGCTCTTAAAATAAACTTATGGTGAAGGGAATCCCTAATTTTAGACCAGATGTCTTCTCGGCGCAATTTACGAGCTTATTAATTTAATAGACACGTTAACACAATGCGCAATGTAAAAAAGAATGAAATATATTTTTTAAATAATCATGCAGATAATACTTGTGCTGAAATAGAAATTTAAAGGTGTATTCATACGAACTGCATCGTAACCGCAAAACACCGTTGGAGTACATTCGACTCCATCGCCACTGCACGCCAGTTGTATTACAGTGGGTAGATGTAATGCTGTAGTGTTGCAGTTGGCGTAGAGTCGTACGGACTGCATTTAAAACGTTTATGACTGCGTTCCAAATGCAATTTTGGAGTTGCGATGCGGCCTGTGTGCAATTCAGTAAACTACGCACTACTATAGTCCTATGATGTAAAAACGTGTCAGTTAGCACTTATTTTACACGCCTTTTCAAAACGGGAACAGCCCAATATACCATTAATTGGTTAATATTAAAGCAAGTAAATAAAAGAACCAGAAGATACTTTCACATTTTTTTGCAAATTAATTCCTTCTCGAAACAAGGTGCACACAAAAAATCCAATTTAAGCTCTGAATAGAGAAAAGAATCATACCCAGCAAACTCTACTTTTTTATGTTTGTACATAATTATTTAGATTTGTTTCAGTCTTAGATGCTACGGGTTGTCCATTAAAACACAAATAAATTATGTGTAAACGGAAATAGAATTCTCTGCGTGATACCTTAATGATATATAACGCTTAAGGTTAATTAAAGTTGATAAGGTTTCATAATTCCAGTAGGCATTTAATTATTTATTTGCTAGACTAATATTATGGTACTTATGTCTAGTAAAGAATACACATTAGTACCATAATGATCATATTATGGAAAAACATTAATAAACTATTGGACATGTAGATAGTGTACATTTTTATTGAATGATATTTTTCTGTGAAATTATTGTAGTATGTTATAATTATAATAAATAATACAAAGATCGAATACAAATCGACTCTATCTGTAGCTCAGTTGGTAGAACGGTTGCCCTGGTTTGACACAGACACTGAGTCCTTTCGGGTGGAAGGAAATTTTCGTTGTTCTATCTTTATATTATCTAATAATTACTAGACACGTTTCTGTATTGGATGTTTGTACTACGAGTTTGTGTTTTGTGTTCGTCTAATGTATCTTCCGCAATGTATCGTTTAAAGATCGCATTAGTTGCAGACCAACAATGACAAAATCAGTGAGGTTCCAGGTAGTATTAGGTAACTGTGCAAATTTTTCAGAAACAAGATAATAGAGACAAAAATTGGATGTTTACTGATCTTCAAATGGATGTACTCCATGACCCGACACTACGCCTTAGCGACCACGCCTTTGCAAAAAATGTCAAAGTTATAACGCGTATATCTCGGGAAATCCAAACTAATTATTGAAAATATAAATGCGAAAGTAACTAACTCTGTTTGTCACGTTTTCACACCTAAACCGCTGAACCAATATTGATGAATTTTGGTATAGAGGTAGAGATAGATGTAACCTAGGAGGACATGGCTACTTTTTGTCATAAAAATAAACCTTAAACGAGATGAAATAGGTGATGAGAAGAAAGTTTGTACGGAGAACCAACAAAACTATGAAAATTAATATAGTACGGTAGGTCATTCGAAGTGCTTGTTCTACGCAGACGCGGGCACCACTTAGTTGAGCATATATTTGTCACTAGACCTATGAAGAATAAAATTGACTATCCTGCTTTGCAGTCCATCTTGCCATCTGCCGCGTAATGCAGGATTATGAATGTAATTGTATGTAATGTAACTGCAATCCTGCAGTGCGTCCTGCGAGACCCCATACGTGGGCCATTCGCAGGATAATGTGTGAGCAGTTTCCTGCCTGCGCGGCGGAATCCCATGCAGATAGTGAATGGGCAGTTTAAGAGAGCAAGGTATTTTCATCCGTCATTCCGTTTTATCCGAAAGGAGTTATGATTTATAGGAAATAAAACAATTATTACGGATCTAAATCGAATAAATTGAGATCAGTGAATCACTGTCCTTTACATCCTACAATAGTATTGACATTTATAGGAAACCAATTCAATAGGAAATGAAACTATTTTTTCTTTCTCTTTTTCGGATCTAGATCGCGTACATTTGATTTTTCACACAAAATAACGTTTCGGGCCCTTTACTGGTCACGGCTGACAGTCACCCTTGACCATAACCTGTAAAGGGCCCGAGACGTCGGTTCGTTTGAAAAAATAGTTTCATTTCTTATGTGCAACAATCGCGAAAACCCAGGAACTCGATGAATTATGATTTAGTTTTTACAACTGTGGCAATAAATTGCGTTTTCGGTTATCAATGTAATTTTTAATAAAATTGCACGTGATTGTTTACTTATCGTTGTAAAAAAAACCTTGCACGTGGAATAGTAATATAAATAAAATATTAATTAATCTTAAACCTGTTAATAAATAAAAAGCGTCATTTTGTAAAATTGTGTGGATATATTCATAATTAACAACTCTTCAACATAATACACATAATTTATAATGAAAAGCTTTACATTAAGTTCCTTGTAATCTGTTGTACAGATGTATATATAGTTGCAACTTTTTATTTTTCTTACATTGTATATGTATGTACAAAATTAAATTCGTATATTTCGAAAACAAAAAAAAACACATTTAAACAGTACAAGTAAATGTGATGTTACTTTGTAATACATTAAGTTTCTTCTATTACTTCGAAATAAATGAATATTAAAACCTAAGCCAACATTTTGTTTTGACTAGGGATCAGCTTAGGGAAAATTCCATTAAAAATTGCCCAGATAATTATGTTTAAGGAAATTACTTTAATTAAATTATTAAAACTATTGCACTTGAAGGGTAAGAGATAGATAAAGTACTTCAATTTGATAAGGCTTAAAATAATTCAATTGTAGACAAACTGAAACGTACATTAACGGCGGAGATTAATTGATTACATCGTTCATGTAAGCGACACTTATCGCTAAGTTCCTTGTTTTTAAATACTACCGATGATAAGTACAGATTTGATGTGATTTACGTACATAGATAACGCGGTTCGAAATTAATGTACACACACCAGCACATCAAGCTACACATTGACGTATCTTGTTCCGTTGCACTGGAGGCGATTTTCGAACAAAAATGTGTAGTCTGATGTGCCATTCTCCATAAATTATATCAGGTTATGCTGTTTTTAACACGATTCTTAAAATTAAAACTTAGTGTTAAAATATTGAAAGTTAGCTAGCTCTATTACTGATGCTTGCGATGTCGTTCAAATTTATTCCAATAATTTTGAATTTATTGAGATTTGTTAAAAATAATTTTCATAACAAATAACCTTAGGGCATGGCCCTACTTAATAGAATTTAAAGCAACATCCCTTAAATTGTACAAGACAATACAATCTACAATATACTACAAAAATAATTTCTTAAATTTCATTCGGTATTATGTGTCATTCAGACACACCTCTTAAGTCACTTATGATTCCTTGAAAGCCTATCTGATAAAAATCAAATTTATATATCTATTTATAATAATAGTTCAAAATATTTTAAAATTACTAAATTCCGATTAAAAATTCATTAAGTATTGTGCGATCATTGAGTATACGTTTGGATTAAAACATTAATTTAATAATAGCAATAAAATACAACACGCCTTGTTACGTAATAGGTCCGGAGTTCAATATTTTAGGAATGTTCCATATCATTATGGGTATAGAACAGCGCAATATCCTAAACATAATATTAATACATATGATATTGTAACCTTTTCCTCACAATGCTTCACCTTTAATATAACATTGAACAATAGTTCATTTTAAGTCCCCAACATAAACAAGGACAGAGAGTGAAGTGTTGAATACAAAATGCATGGCATTAGTAAAGGAATTCAAGCAAACGGCCCGACCTTGATTTACAATTTAAAAAATTATTATAATAAGTACATAATGCAACTCAAGACAAGGTAGTGGAATGTTATTAAGTGGATAGTTTACCAAATAAATAAAGATGTCGGAATGTAGGCAATTGGTATTCTAGAAACTTGTAGACTATGTAAGTTGCAAGAGTATATAGCGTACATGGAGTTATGTACGGCGAGACGAAAGGGAAAGCAACACAAAATGATTACATAAAAATATCGTATTGTCGTAGAGTCAACGCATCGCTTCCTTCGTACACAGTTAGTACATAATTAACTGTCGTTGAAACTATCTTGAATTGCAAGCTGTAAGACTTCAATTAGTTCGATCTATCAGCAATTAATTAATTAATCGCGAGTGTTGTATCCAGCATGCACGTACATTGTGTTAATACAATACACAAATTTGAGATCGGGTGTAAGTCAGCCCATATTTTCAACGAGTATTTATTCTACAGTAACAGATTTAGCCAGGTTTCGTGGGCAATCGACGTTACAACCGCGCAGGACAGCAATGTGATACGCCAACAATTGCATCGGTATAACAGTAAGGACTCCTTGCAAGCAATCAACTGTTTTTGGCAACTGGATACAGCGAGAGGCGAATGCCATAGTGTCCTTGTCTCCTTCTTCGCAAATGACGATGGGGCGACATTGCCGTGCGTTCACTTGCTGCAGCGCGTTCATACACTTAACGTAAACAGGGTCGCGCATTACAATCATCATCACCGGCATAGAGTCATCAACGAGAGCTAAGGGACCGTGTTTCAACTCTCCTGCCATTATACCCTCGCTGTGCATATAAGTCAATTCCTTAACTTTTAAAGCTCCTTCGAGACAAGTTGCGAAGTTGTAACCTCGACCCATAATGAGCAAGGATCGCTGGCGGTAAAGATCTTCAGCAAGTGCCTTAACTTCACTATCGAGAGCCAGTACTTGTCGGATTTTAGTATCCAACTGGTGAAGACCTTCAATGATGTCGGCGCGTCTCTTTTGTAACGAAATACGGTCTTCGCTTATTACTAATGCGAACATAACCAAGGAAACAAATTGCGACGTGTATGCCTTTGTAGAAGCGACACCAATTTCGGGACCCGCGTTGATGTGTACACCGCAGTGCGATTCCCGACAGATCGAACTTCCTACAGTATTAGTGATCCCTACAATTAAGGCGCCATGACGCTTGCAATAACGTAGTGCCATCAGGGTATCTGCTGTCTCTCCTGATTGTGAAATAAAGAAGCAAACGTCGTCACGAAAGACAGGTGTATTCCTGTCCAAGAAATCGGAAGCCAACTCTACCATCACAGGAAGCTCTGTCAACTCCTCAAGCAGCTGGCGAGTGGCCACAGCACTATGGTAACTCGTACCACATCCAATCAACATAAGCCTTCTACAGCGTTTGATTTCTGGTATATAATCTTTAATGCCTCCCAGAGTCACTGCACCATCAATAAAGTTAAGGCGACCTCGCATAGTGTTCACAATAGATTCAGGCTGTTCAAAGATTTCCTTCTGCATAAAGTAATCATAGTTACCCTTCATAATCTGTTGCAGCTCTAATTTCAATGTCAAAATCTCTCGTTGATGGGGATCATTACTACTGCCTGACATACGGTGAATGCTAAGAACACCGCCCTTGATGTGGGCAACATCATCATCTTCAAAATACAACACTCTATTTGTGTGTTCGATGACAGCAGAAGCATCAGAGGCAAAGAAATACTCGACATCCCGTTCCTCCTCAGGCTGGAAGTGGGAGTGGCTGTTGACCCGGGGTACAGAGGGTACAACACCACGGGTAGCCTTATTGTTGGTATACATGATAGGGACATGGTCACTAGAAAGCCGGCGACGCGTCTTGATGCCCACCAGTAGAGGGCTTCCACGCCTGGTGGCCACACACTCATGGGGGAAATGGCGCGATTTGAAGCACAAAGCAAAAGCTCCTTCCAGTTGTTGAATTACCTGTTCCACTAGTTCCTGGAAACTGTAATCCTTGTGTTGATTGTAGATGTGGTGAATAAGCTTGGCAATAGCCTCGGTGTCAGTCTGAGACTCAAAGACATATCCCTTATTTAAAAGGAAAGTTTTAACTTCTTTGAAGTTTGTTATGATACCATTGTGGATTACGACGAAAGCATTGTCTTCTCCAGAGCGCTGGGGATGAGAGTTGAGAGCGCTAGGTTCACCATGAGTAGCCCAGCGAGTATGTGCGATGCCGCAGTGCGATTCCATAGAATCTTCCACAGAAAGTTCAAGACTGCGCTCCTGCAGCAGCTCTTCGAGTGCAGCTACTTTTCCACTGCGCTTCACCACAGCTATATCCTTCTGATCAGCGGCATCGATGGCCACACCAGCAGAATCGTAACCGCGATATTCCAACCGTTTCATTCCATTGACGAGAAGTTCTAATATCTCTCGCCGGGTCTTAGGCGTAAGATGGTTAATATATGCAAAAATTCCGCACATCTTTAGCGGGTTAGAACGTACGTGGAGCCAACTAAATCGAACTACAACTCGCGAGAGACTGCGGCCGAAACAACATACAGCCGATATTGAAGGCCTGCCTGTATTGCTCCTACCACTAAATAAGTTACTTTCACTTACGGCGAAGCACACGTCATCGTGTTTCGTTATCGCAGATACGGCTTGTTAGTCTCGTAACGTAAATTCACAATAGTGGCAAACCAGTTTGTTTGAACAACACTGCAGTATGCAATCCAATCAGAGATAGAGCTGTCGTTCTGACATTGACATTTTACGTGTCCAATTGTAATGGCTGCGTTCAAATAAAAATAGGATTTTTTACCTATAGCCTTATACCTAGTGTTGGGTCGGCAAAATTTTGAAAAAATCATTTCGTTCAGCCGCCTAGCCGTTTCAAGGATATTTTTTAGTTCAGCACAATGTGGGAGGAAGAAAAATATTCGACAAGAAATAAAAAACAATTTACATACATACCAGTAGCTTCTTTATTGGTTTATCAGGATCAAAGGTCTTTACAAAATTATTGAAAAAATTACAAAGTTACATTTAGCTTAAAATGAGTCTTGAGTTTGTTATGCCGTAATTAAGAATTTATAAAACCGTTATCAACATGAGAAAACACGTACGGATAGAAATCGAATATTTAAACCCTAACACATTATTCATCATCAACTTTAGTGTTAATTTTTAACTAGGAACAGAACACCTACGTCTTACAAAGTTTTCGAATTTCTATCAAAACGTTTATAACGCTTTTTCACATACTGCTAATCAACTACGGGACGTCGGTTCTCAACCAACCGCCCACATTTTCTACACTCTGATGTTTACGCACTTTTTAAACTCGGGAAATAGATTTCAAAAAGATCGTGACGTTTACAACTAAAATGCTTCACATTATACATGATTAAATTTTTAAATGGAGAACATCAGTGTTAGAAAATGATCAAAGTTATATAATACCTAGTTAAGATACACATATGAAATAACATTCTTGTAAAAATTAACGCATCTAATTTGAGAACATGTTATCAAGAGATTGAAACCTCTTACGCCACAAAGTAAGAGTTTTCATTGCGATGATTATCGAAGTTAAGAAATAACTTAAACTGCAAGAAAGTTTGTACTTAAACATAAAAGTCAGGGCAGTGAAATGGTTTAAAAATTCAACCACCACTCCATTGCTTTTCCTTCTGAACTCCTTGCGATGAAAAAATAAAACGTAACGAGCTTTCAAGTACGGAAACTCAAACTTGGCAAGTAACTTACGACTAAAATAATCACAAAGACATAAACTTAATACGTAAGCGTAACTAAAACGAACTAACTTTAAGAATATCGAGCTATGATAAATGCATTTGTCAGGGACGAGAGTGATGTCACCAGTGAAGAAGCTCCGATCAGGGGGGGACGCTAGGGAGGCTCGAATGCGGCCGGGACACAACAGCGATTTTGGATACTTTGTGGTGCTCGGTGCATTATAACCACCGTCTGGTGGGCGCTCGTGGAAAACATCAAAACCGATAGCTGCCAAGTTCGAAAGAACAGTATTGTCGGATCCAAAAGGAGATACTTGTGAGAAGACGCATGCCGAAGAGACATTTTTAGACGATAGATATACACTGGATGGTGAGGAACTGAGGAGCGCCACAATGCAGACGATGGTTACAGGCTGCAGTACTTTGTTCGGGGTGCACCATAGTTATTTCTTCTTCTGGGCCTTCTCGGCGGCCTTGGTGATTTTACCCGTAGTTACTTCCTTGAAAGTAACGTTCTGCAACAAAACATTCATTGCATAAACACATGCCTCTTTTCGCATCAGTGGATAATAAGCCTACGAAAAAATCACGAAAAGTATAAAGGTATTTTCTAGACTTGTTTAGGTAAGACGCAGACGACGCGCGTTTCATTATCGCGCGTTCACGGCGCCATGCTACTACATAAATTTGTCAATGGGCGCAAAGGCTTACTGGCTGCGAGTGAATTACATTTGAACCGCCCGCGTTAACAGGTGTCGGCGCAAAAGCGGTGTAACCCCATGAAATGCTTACAGATGAGGGACTTAAAATTAGACAAATTTTACATATATATTAATCATATTTGACCAGTATACAGAGGTTTTTTTAAATGAGACAGTATGCGGAATTTCTCAATCATAGAAGTACAAGGAAATTGTCTTAGGAACCATTAAGTTGTTTTTTGTGAAAACAATTTTGGTATATATCGAGTTCTTAGGTTTTCGCGATTGTTACACATAGGAATGAAACTATTTTTCCGGATTTAAATCGCGTATATTTGTTTTTTCAAACAAACCGACGTTTCGGGCCCTTTACAGGTCCCATGGTCACGGTTGACTGGTATAGTCAATTTCTTGTTCAAGCGTGAGTTGTCCACAAAAATGAACAAATATGATCAAATTTTTTTTAGTGCGGTACTTCGAAGGATGTTGTTTTGGACTCTTCGAAAGCATTAGATGATTAATTTGGAGGCGGTGGCCCATAACTGAATGCCATAAAGCCATATCGGCTTCAATATGGCACAGTAAACCATGAACTTGTTACTGACAGGACGGACTGCCTACCCAGAAGCTTTAACAAGTTTCTGAATCTTGACTGCCTCTGACCAGAAAGGCACATGTAAAGCACAAAAGAGAGACAAACTGGGTAACAGATTCAGAAATAAAAATAATAATATAAATTTATTAAATTTTTTTTTTCAATTATTAAATTAACAAAAAACCTCTGGTGTTAAAAAAATTCTTAAAAAAAATCTGATTTTCACTAATTGGCAAAAACATGTTTGATCCATAGACACTTTGAAGCGTGTATATATTATGAAAATAGCATCAAAATATTAATTATGTACTTTAGTATCATTTAAAATAATATTGCACAAAAAAAAAATATGTGGGGTAAAAACACCACTTTTGCGCTGATAAGCTCGTATACGATTGAGTTTTACCGTGTTCGCCAATTTATCAAATGTGACTTATGGCACATTATTATTTAGTGGAGAGGCCATGACAAGATTAGTACAGAGTACTAAAAAAACCGACCTCAAAAGTCACTCATCCCTTGGTTTGCCACCCTTAGTGTGGAATATTTTCTTCAAATTTAAATGGGACGACTTCTAAGGTATCCTCTTTGCAACAAAAAAAGAATCATCAAAATCGGTTCACAAATTTCTGGAGTTATCACGTCGCATACAAAAAAAAACATAGATAAACAATTGATAACCTCCTCCTTTCTTTGAAGTCGGTTAAAATTAGGTTGTAATAAGTAATTGGTACCTTGATGACGCCGACTGCAACAGTCTGACGCATATCGCGGACGGCGAAGCGACCGAGCGGCGGGAATTCTTGGAAGGACTCCACGCAGAGCGGCTTGGTCGGCACCAGCGTCACGATAGCCGCATCACCGGACTTTATCGACTTCGGGTCTACCTCCGTGGTCTTGCCTGTTTAAAATATGTATAGCTGATTTACATCGATAAAGTATTCAGATCAAACGCCACGGGCATGGCAATAGTATTGTGTACATTTTTGTATGAGATTCCAGCCATAACGTCATGAGCTAATTGGAACGGATGATTATTTTTACCCTCGTGTCAGTCTCGCAGAACAGGTGTGAATAGGTAGTTCGATTTTATTGCGCTAATGTACAAAATCGTGCGGTTACCGTCGAATTCAGATCAATTGAAAGAAATAGAAGAGAGATATAGTGTTTTTTTTAATGGGACAGTATGGGGAAATCCGAAACCATAGAAGATACAAGGAAACTGTCTCAGGAACCATTAAGTCTTTTTTTGGGAAAACAATTTTGGCATAGTCAATTTTTTGGTCAGGCTTGCGTTATCCATATAAATAAATAAAATTGATCAAATTTTGTTTAATGCTGATCGACTTACTTTTATGTAAGGATCATTTCATTGTATGGGACGAAAAAAATCGGGACAGTTCAGCTGTCCCGGTTTTTTGTTGTTGGACAAATTTCAAAAATGTTTTTCGTCTCATACAATGAAATTATACCTTCATGAAACTGTGTCGATCAACACTAAAAAAAATTTTGAATAATGTTATTCATACTATATCAAAATTGTTTTCCCAAAAAAAGACTTAATGGTTCCAAAGACAGTTTCCTGTTCTATGGTTTCAGATTTCCCCACACTGTCCCATTAAAAAAAATACTCTTTATACACCGCCTATTGTTCGTCTTATGTTTTTTATCTGTATTTGGTTTGTCTCTTGAGTTACAATATATTTAAAATATTACAATGTAGTGTTACGTATTCAAAACAAAATATTCTATTATTGAAATGTAGCTTCCCTGTTGAAAAATAAGTCTAAAATCTTATTCATACCAGTACGACGGTCGCACTTCTCCTTGATCTCAGCAAATTTGCAGGCGATGTGGGCAGTGTGGCAGTCCAACACCGGAGTGTAGCCTTTGCTGATTTGCCCAGGATGGTTTAACACGATCACCTAAGATCATTTTCACACATCCTTGGTATCAGTAGTTAAAACCAGTGCACCTTTGTGCACAAGCCCAGTTATTCAGTCGGGCTATTTAAAGTGTATGTAATAGAAAAAAAATATTATGTAAAATATAAATAGAGGGCCACAAGGATAACGGCCCTGCTTAGTACGGTACACAATTTTATAATACACAGCATACATACATGCAAAATTTATGTGTAAAAGTTTTTATGTAGAAGAGTTTATACAGCTTTCACCGATTTTTTTATGATACCTAGTCCCGTCACTGGTGGTAAGCGACACGTTTGTCCATAGCACTTGCAGTACCATTCAGAGCTTCACATCGCAAAGATTTGAGGAACACTGTCACTACGCCCGTCACCCTGAGACATAAGTTGACAAGTCCTATGTGTCTGTAATTTCACCAGCGCCCTTATCCTTCAAAACCGAAACACAATAATGCTCACATCACCTACTGCTTGGCGGCAGAAATAGGTAACTTAGTACTTTTCTGGACAAACTCTTCCACAAGATCCGGTTCCATTTCTCAAAGATCATTTTCAGTGTATTAAAATTGGTCATTGAGTAAGCAAAATATTTTGCAACGAGCATCTGGTCCACGGAGTCATTAGAAAACAATTAACTTTTAAACCAGTGCAATAACAGTTGCCAGGCCATTAACGTAAACGATCTTGCACATTGCTATTACAAACATGATATGATTTCGAAATTATTTTTGCTTGCGGTCACAATGCCAAATACTTAAACCGCATACACTTTATAATATTAGAAATTAATTAGTTTCATTAGTTAATCACATCAATGTATAACTTAAATAATATGACTTTAACAATGTGCAATTTGTAGATTTACATAAAAATTCCACTGTTTTTATCCTCCATATTATTTCTATACATCTAATTTATAATTTTGGGCAAAAAATCTCACCTGAGCGGTGAAATCAGAAGCTCCTTTCGGTGGAGCGTTCTTGGAGTCCCCAGCGACGTACCCGCGGCGCAGTTCCTTCACGGACACGTTCTGAAATATTTTACACGAAAATAATTTTTATAGTCTTTAAATAAGTAATAATATTGCACGATTTAACTTTCACTGAATTCGGAGAATGGCAAATTTATTTACCTACACGTTTTAGTGTTTAGTATGAAGGTTTTCTCAATCCTTTCCTTCGTGATTACGGCATACTCCGTGAGGTTATGGTATAATAACTTAAGGTGAAGTGAGAGTGGGACCCGAAACACGATTGACAAAACTTGGCTCAGTAAAAAAATCACCAAGTTCCGCAAAATTTTAATTTTTTACTAAGTATATACATACATTAACCACAGAAAAATTAGTTTCATTCTATTGTTACATTAGAGATATTTCAATGACATTTTCTTTCACGTGTTCTGTAATAAATACGTCAGGGACTATGAGAGTATTTTACAGTAACAGAGAGTATATTTTGTTTCTAAAAAACAAACGTTTAAATATCGTGCAATGAATTCCTACACGTCTACCTCACGCGCTTCAAAGCCTACTCAATCAAGATACCATTTTGCCTTAAAAAGTAGAGCTGAATAATTACGAACTAAAAAAATATAAATTAAAACATACACAATAAACTTTGTTATTAACCGTTCGTCTCTTTTTTCAGTCAACGCAGATATATAATGCGAATTTATATTAAGTATGTACCAAAACTTATTTAGGTTGGATTATTGATTTTTTGTTCTAACATTTTAATGGATATAACAAACAAGTTCCGTACATACAAAGTCACGTACCTTAACGTTAAATCCAACGTTGTCGCCAGGCATGGCCTCCTGCAGTGCCTCGTGGTGCATTTCCACCGACTTCACCTCAGTGGTGATAGCGGCCGGTGCGAACACCACAACCATACCTGTAGAATGCCAAAGCACATTGTGACTACTGAACAATTAAAAAATTATAAATCTTGGATAAAGATACGGAAGATTGTATGAAATTCAAAATAGATGTCGTAGATTGTCGCGTCAAATCACAAACATCTGAGAGGCACTGCCAAGCATACAAGCCCTATGGGCCTGTAATTTCACCAGCAACCTTATCCCTTAAAACTGAAACGCAATAATGCTTACATTACTGCTTGGCGGGAGAAATAGGTAAGGTGGCAATACTTCCCTGAATGAATGAACTGTTTCGCAAAAAAGTAGAGCTACTTACTACTCCTGGCAAAACCCTCTTGCTTGCTACTATAACCAAGAGGGGTTTGCCAGCATCGTGCTAAGTGCGGATCGATAATTTCTGCCCACCCCAATGGTAATCCAAGGGCATGAGTAAAAGTTATTATGACAATATATTAATGAACAATGAAGGAATCTATATTTGCGAAACACCTAATCAATGCCATAACTATTCCTACACTAAATGTAATCATCAATCAATCAATCAAAATAAATGTTACATAACAACAAAATAAAGTGCCAGACAACAGTAATTTTCAGGTAAGTTTGTTGTACTCAATTTTGGTGACAATTTTTATTATTTAATTACTCAAATATATCATCGTGAAATATTACAGAATATTTCAGGTTACCACAATCGAATATTAAATAATACTTCATGATGATATTCTATAAATATTTAAATAACAAGAAATTGTCACCAAAATTGAGTACAAAAAACTTACCTGAAAATTATCCACAACCACACAAATCACCTGGTTTCAAACTTATTAAGTATCAGAGGAACGGAATTCACACCGGGGGCACTGGGCACTGACCAATTTAGAAAAGTTCGTTTCCCAAATTAGGCGTACCGGGAATCGAACACAGGACCTCCTTGTACAGCGCCCATAGCGCAAACCGTTAGGCCGCTAAAACTTTGAGTAATATATTATTATTTTTTTCGTCGTACCAAATAGCTTTTGTAAGTACTCATCATCATCACTCAGCCATACGACGCCCACTGCTGGGTACAGGCCTTCCTCAACGATCTCCACCTACCCACGGAGCGTCGTCCGGTGCGCGGTTGCCATTGAAGAACCTTTCCGCCCCAACGGCCATCGGTTTTCCTAGCTATGTGCCCCGCCCACTGCCACTTACTACCACTCACTATGTAAGTACTAACTAACGAAAAATAAGTTTTTTTTTAAGGAGCAAGTGAATGGGTCTTTTACAGGTTCAATTTGTAGAACTCGCCTACGCGTCTCGCAACTCCCGCGATCAATACACGGCATAAAGATTAAATCTTTTTGAGATTACGCTTCGCTTTCAAGCACTAGTGCTTTCTATGTAATACTACAGATTACTTAATAGTTACTACGTAAATAATACGGCAAATGTTCAAGGAACATTGTAGTTTTCAATTATATTAGTGTTCTTACACACGATGTTTACAAAATGATCGTGTATTTTGAAATTAGCCGGTTTTATTTCCATAGGAATAATTTCCATGATCGAGTGAGTCCTCGTTAATATAACGACACACAAAATCAATCGGTACGATCTCGAAATTGGTTCTAGATCGTATCGACGTACCTACTTCACTTGGTATTTGCGTTCAAATTCATTTAGTAACAATATTCATTTAGTAGCAATGGACCTTCTTATGAAAGAGTTCGTCCAGAGAAGTACTAAGTTACCTATGTCTACCGCCAAGCAATAGGTAATGTAAACATTATTGTATTTCGGTTTTGAAGGGTAAGGGTGCTGGTGAAATTAAAGGCACATAGGACTTGTCAACTTGTCTCGGGGTGACAGACGTAGTGTTCCTCAGATCTTTGGGATTTGAAGCTCTGAATGGTACTGCAAGTGCTATGGATAGACATGTTGCTTAACACCAGGCGCACGAATTGTTCGTCCCGTTGGTATAATAAAAAAATGTCTGTTACTATTATCCGCTAATTGCGCAGTATTAATCGTTAGTTGCGCAGGGCGCGACGGGAAGTAAGTGTGCCTACAGCTCCGGTCCCTATCTGGAAAATAGGGAGGGTGCTGTACGTGCACCCGCGGCTGCTCACCTAAGGCACTAGCCTTACCAAAAACCTAGTTTAATAAGCTAGTAGCAGTGAAGCTCCTTGTGAAAGAGTTCGTCCAAGGAAGTACTGCCATCTTACCTATTTCTGGCGCCAAGCAGTAATGTCACCATTACTGTGTTCCGGTTTTGAAGGGTTAAGGGTGCTGGTGAAATTACAAGCACATGGGACTTGTCAACTTATGTCTCAGGGTGACGGGCGCAGTGGCAGTGTTCCTCAAATCTTTGCGATTTGAAGCTCTGAATGGTACTGCAAGTACTACGGACAGGCGTGTAGCTAACCGTCAAGCGCACGGCGTGTTCGTCCCGTCCCTTGATATTATAACAAAAAAACCGGTACAAATGGAGTCCGTGCAAACAGCGAATCTGGGGTTAGGACCCGAGTTAGATGGTCCACGTGCAAGCTTGCTCGCACAGGTCATAGCGCCCTTCCCGCGTAACAAGAGGTTGATAGGGAGGGGCACTATAAACAAAACTTATGTAGAAAGATATGGAACTGTCTAGTCACTATATTTGTGACATGATTCAACGAAAGGAGGCACTGGATGATCGTACTCACCAGGCTTAAGGATGCCGGTCTCGACTCGTCCGACGGGCACAGTTCCGATGCCTCCTATCTTGTACACGTCCTGTAGAGGCAGACGCAGCGGCTTCTCTGTGGGCCGAGAAGGCGGCTGGATGGCGTCCAGAGCCTATTGAAAATATATTAAAACTTAACTGATGTGGTGGCGCCAGTGATCGATAAACACGAGTTCAACGCCTTTTTTAAATTCATTTGTAATAAGATTCAGGACAAAATTTTCTAATAGTAACACGCTTTTTATTGTAAAGGTTAATTACTGTGTGAGTTGGTGACTCACATTATTGGTGAGTCGATTAATGGTTAGTTATTTTGTGGATTTTTGCTATTCATTACTGGAGATTGAGAGAAATTGTTATTTGGGTTTTTTAGTAATAATTATAATAGCTTTTTTATGAAACATACGACAGCGTAATCTTTCTTGAGGATTATATCTGCAAAGTAATCATCTATTCAATCTATTGATATATTTAAAAACAAAAAGTTATTTCACATTTAAAGACACACTTGGTGCCATTTTATAAATATTTGTAAGAAAAAAAACCAGTAGAAATAATTGAGGCTATCCCATGTTTATTTGCTGATATATGATGATGATGCTGACCCATATTTATTTTTCTGCAATATTACTTTAAATAATGGGTACTATAAAAAGTAGATTATTATTTTATATTTCGATGCTATTTCCATATAAAATAAAAGTTTAATAATTAAATATATTTTTCATTGACGAAAATAGCATCGAAATATAAAATAATTACCTATGTACTTTAGTATCATTTAAAGTAATATTGTACAAAGGAAATTTATGTGGATTACACCACTTTTGTGCTGATAGCCTCAATTTAAAGATATGTTTTACCTCAATGAGGGTTTTGCCCTCGACCTGTCCCTCCTTGCGGTCGATGGTCCACCCCTTGAACCATGGCATTTTGTCAGATGGCTCCAGCATATTGTCGCCGTGCCAGCCCGAGATCGGCACGAATGCGACCGTAACAGGGTTGTAACCTACCACAATATTACCATTCAGTCAAATGCGTAAAAAAATTGGAAAGAGCCTTTCATTATAAGTATTCCTGCTACAACCTTCACACGCGTAACGTTATCTTACGAGAGAATAATCCCTGCTGTATCAAACGATAATCACCTCTCGCACAAATTATCTCCATTCATTTACTAGGTGAAAATCTGAAATTTTAAAATCTGTCACTTACCGATCTTCTTGATGTACGAGGAGACCTCCTTCTTGATCTCCTCATAGCGAGCCTCGTGGTATGGTGGCTCAGTGGAGTCCATTTTGTTAACACCCACGATTAGTTGTTTTACACCCAAAGTGAATGCGAGGAGTGCATGTTCGCGGGTTTGACCGTTCTTGCTGATGCCGGCTTCGAATTCGCCAGTACCCGCAGCCACGATCAACACGGCACAGTCGGCCTGGTAAATCGTAGAAAATGTCCTTATTTTATGGTAGGTAAGGTAGGTACATTACTAATTTTACATAGTAAAATTGTAATTGTGATCGGTAGTAAGGTAACCATCTGAGGATCGTATTCCAGAACTCTACTCAATTCTCAAGTCAGGACTTGAGTATGATTTCAAGCACTGGAAATACGACCCCAATGACAAGGACTTCAGTATGATTTCCAGTGCTTGAAATCATACTTCAGTCCTGACTTGAGCATTGAGTAGAGTTCTGGAATACGATCCTTAGAGCTACTTAAATCTATCAGATTGCCAGACTATGATAGATTATATAATACGTGAAAAAATTAGTGTGTTTAGGTAGGTAACAATTTGTAAAGCAAACCGGAGCAAGCTTTGTAAACTGTACATTTCAACCACCGTGTTGGCTAATAAATAATGTGGGTACAAAGATCCTCACGTAACAATATACCTGAGCTTTTTACGTTGTACCTAAAGGTACGCATGGGTCCAATTGTTTACCTGGGAGGTACCAGTAATCATGTTCTTGATGAAGTCTCTATGGCCGGGAGCGTCAATGATGGTCACATAATACTTGGCTGTCTCAAACTTCCACAGAGCAATGTCGATCGTGATACCACGCTCACGTTCAGCCTTTAGTTTGTCCAGTACCTACAGAAAGGGGAGGGTTGTAAATCCAATAATATTGGGAAAAATCGTAATGTAGGTAGTCCACATTGATGTGCAAATTGCAAAGGTAGGTTATATGATTATTGATTGTATATGAATGGAATTCTTTGTTATCTATTCATATTTCGGTGGAGTTGTTTAGGGTAACCACCGTCCACCTACTATAGCTGTATCTTTTCTATTTCATCCCATAAACAATAACAACTCACCCAGGCGTACTTGAATGAGCCCTTGCCCATTTCCTGGGCCTCCTTCTCAAACTTTTCAATGGTGCGTTTGTCGATACCGCCACACTTGTAGATCAAGTGGCCAGTGGTGGTGGACTTTCCGGAGTCCACGTGGCCGATGACCACAATGTTGATGTGAGTCTTTTCCTTGCCCATTTTAGTGCTTTGGAATTACAAATCTCGCCAAGTCAACCGCGCAAACCTGATAGACCATATATTTTACTTTATTACTCCATGTGTAAAAGGTAAACATGAATTTATTTCATAAGGTAAACGAGAATTTCGTGTCTGGACGCCTGTCTAAAGCATATATGCTTATGCTATAAGCATATATATATTGTCGAAGCTCTTACATTGTATAAAATTAAAAAAGCCCGTCAAAAAATTGAAGACTCAAGCTCGTTTATTTTCATAAAAATTTACCCGAAAGACGTAATAAGTACGTCTAATCATACCTACTCATCATTAATTTGCCAAGTTTAAACTACGACCAATTCCTGACAAGCTAATTATCCCGGCTAACAAATTCTATTGCAACATAATAGGTAATATTAACTACAGTTCTGTCGAGAACATGTTTAATCATTTGGAAGTTACTCAACCGCTATTACGCGTTCATTGCCACTAAATCAATACGACCAACATAGGTAAGTAAATTGCATTGAATGCAGTTCGACGAACTGGATAGGGGAGATGTGAGACATAAATCGCTACATCACCGGGACCCGGCCACCGCCGCTGCCGGGCGTGCGCAACACCTCCGCCCATGCATCGATACAGCCAGCCGTGTTTCCAAATATAGACATATCTTTACGCTTGCCTTCGCAACCCCTGTTACATGCCTCAGTGAATAATCTTTCAGCTTATTGTACCGGTTAACCGCTCTCGTATACTTAGGTAATAGCAGAGACAACTCTGAAATTTCCAAGTAGACGCGTAATTATATCTACACAACTACAGATATCTAAGATGTTTTCGCAGATGCACATCGCATGTCACAACTTGGAGCACATTTTCATAATTTTTACGATTGATTATCCACATCTACACTAGCCGAGTCTTCCGATATAATTCGAATTTGAAACTTTACCTCGTCTTTAATCGTGGCCAGACAAGATAGAATAGAAAGTGCATATCATGCTTCCGATGACTATTATCGAGAGTGCACTCGATCTATAATTAGGAGTCGTGATATATACTTGTAAGCAGATGTATTTGCAATAGTACGTTTCTAAATTAGAATAATGGCATGTCGCATAAGGCCGTGGCATGTGCCGGTGACGACGACGCACATGGAGAACTCATGGCCGCGTCCATTTTGTGCATATTGCATTCCAATTGATCAATTAATATAGCCTTAATATTCCTTTATTAATTCAATACACATAAAATATTTACTGTGAAATAATAATCATTGGCACTATCAACAAAGAGAGTATGACCACTATGTTTGGTAACAAAAATTATTTTACATCAAAGTGACGAGACAATAAATACGTCAAAGGTCAATTATTGTGAAATTTATATTTCGAAATGCTGTTTATTTTTTCTGATATATTTACGTATTATAAAATGGCAACTGACTAAATATTTGCGATGATTTTACGACGAAATAGACTTTACACCGTCCACTGAATTTCATAAGCCGATTATGATGTTCTAAATTAATAACACACATTTTTTTAACTTATGTAGATAATATTTGCACTCAAACTCTAGAATTAGTCCAGACTTGAAAAAAAATTGCGTAATTTTAACATGTTACCGGCAAAATTCGAGCACATGTGATAGCGAATAAAATCTTTAAAACCAACATGAACCGTGATTTTACACTTAATAAAGTAGCAATAAACATTACCGTTATTATTTTTATGCACAATAACAATAAAACACAGGTAAATTCAATGAAATTTAGAGAAAAACTCACCTTTGCTGCTGCAGGCACGAATTTTCCGAGCGATTTTCTCGAGCATGCGCCGTAGACACTCAGCCCGGGAAACACAATCAATAAAATCCAATAGATGTACCTTTAGAATGCTAGCGTAACATTTCTTAATCTAGACAATGATAATAAAACAGCAAAATCTTATTTTATTGTGATTTACTTTGTACAATTCGATAGCAGTTTTGCTTTAAAAATCCGCTACGATTATTAAACGTTGCGAAAAGATGCACGGAAAAGCGGAAACACTAGATTATCTTTTTGAACTCTGCGCAGGGAGACGGCAAATAGGTTTTTTTCGTTTTACTCATGAAAATAAATACTGATTGAAATCTTTTTGATTTAAAACATTTAGATTAGAGACTTTAATAAAAAACGTTTTGCAATGAATTTTATATTTATAAACATTTTATTTAGGTCAATAGACGTGAACGAACGGGAAAAATAAAGGGCAAACTATTGTATAATATATATGTACATACAGTTAATCCACTGATTTGAAATAATACAATTATTACCTATTTAAGATTAGCAAAAAACCTCACCACTATGTGTAAACCGCACAGGTTTAACGTAAAAAGGGTGCATCTTAATTGGATTGGAGTCAATGATCTTATTCATGGTTATTTGTAAAATACTAACAACCTTGCAGGACTATATTAGTATCATCATCAACAATAACTTATGTTTCATAACTTTAAAAAAAATAATAAATTGACCAAAACTAAATTTTTCAGTTTTTTGCACTATCTGAGACGTTTTTAGATCTGTATCTGGCAGTAAGGCAGCGGTTAGTAAGATCAAACGTGCAAGTTTCCTCCCCGACGACCCCATCCCGCACTCCTTCGTTTTACAAAGAGTCAACACCGCTTATAGCGATCTATTTACATATGTCGGATATTGTCGGATTAGTGTTCACTACCTAATTTCCGTGGCAATTTTTATTATTAAAGTATTCGATTTTTTTTATCGTCCAGTATTCAAGAATGGTGTCGTGAAATGTTATTTAATAATTGTACGATAATATACTGGGATATTTAAATAATAAAAATTGCCACGTAAATTAAGTAGTGAACACTAGTCCGAGAATTACCGATGTATTTCTATTTTTGTGTGTAAGTAAAATGTGATGAAGTATAGATAGTCATAGAACAAAAGTGTTGTTTGTGATGTTAACAATATAGTCTTGAGCGGTTGTTAATATTTTAATTTATTAAATTTTTTCCACATATTCGAGATATCATATATTTTGCTAAAATTAAATGTATTGTCGAATTTTTGAACAACTTGGTACTTGGTACTTGGTGCAACGGGCTGGTATCCGCAACTCGACGAAAACGCCACAGATCTATAGACCAATGTTGGCGACACATAATCTTTACGTCCTACAGTTCGTTGAAGTCAATCGACTGAATAAATAGAACGTTAAAATTTTTAATTAAATTTGTTTATTGTAGTTTTTTGTTACAATACCATTTATCATCATCTGTAATAAATTCGGCACTTATAATCTATTTAACATAAATAATTTACAGCTAGTAAATCCCAGATAAATAGTTCTAAATAGACTGAATTAGACATCTGATAATAATTGCTAAAATCAATGAACAGTATTAACATAGTTATACAATTTTAATAATATCGACGATACATAGTGGTTTCTGTAACTTTTACAGTACCATAATAGTATACAAGATCTAAGAGATAAAGTCGAAAACCTTGACAAATCCTATTGGACAATGTAAAAACATAATTATTTCCAAAACTACCTACCAACAAAGCCAAAACGTAAAAAAATCTGATTGAAAGAACTAATTTTGAATAATAGTTTAGAATATAATAAAAGTTTAAGAATAATTTCAATATTATGATAAATTTTATTAATTATATGCTTGATATAGAAATGACGGAATGTGTCGTAATATGCAATTGTGGAAGATTATAGAGGAAGTAATCGTTAAGTGTGTCCTGTCGTATTGATGTCGTTTTGCAGGTTTTTGATAACTCTTATATTTACGGAATAATCGCCTGGGCACATTTAACGATCACACCCTATATAAGGGTATATTAGATTGATAAATAAAAATCAGTAAAACATTACACAGAAGAAATATCAAAATTTACTTTTTTTTAAACAGTACGAAATGCTGATCAAAACTTATTATTACATACATTAATTTCTAATCACAGATATTTCAAATATATATTATTACAATGAAGTCACTTTAATGCGTTATTTTCCTCCGGGCCAAGCTAAGTAACTTCCCCAACCTTTACTTGGGTTTGGATCTAATCCTGTAAACATCAAAATTAATATTATTACTAAATACGAAGCTATAACGGCCAAATTGAAACATGAATGAATTTGCTGGCGGTAATTCTCTATGAAACTAAACTTACCGGAGAAATTTCATAACCAGCACTAAGGCGATCGCATAAATAATACCAGCCTATGTAGGCGTCGCACGGATGCCACATGGATGGCACACACTAAATATTGAAAGTAGTAAATTTGAATGTATTAATTTTGGAACCTTTATTATATTGAAATGTGAATTTAAAGATTTTTGATATTTCTTTAATTTGATGTACTATCTTATTTAAAAGGAATTGATCGTTGATTGCTCCTTTCGATTGGTATCATAAAAATGCAGGCTGGTTTTTTCTCATTTGGCTGCTTCGAGTCTGTTTAGACAAGCGATTTATTAAAAATCTTTAAATGTAGTATTTATTTATACCTTTAAAATCATTTACTTTTAATAATTAAGTGATATTTGCTATCTTCAATATTCAAAGTTTAGCCGCCTTCGAATCTGTTATACCACTGAATTATACATTAATTAATACCATTGAATTGTACCATTAATTAAGTGTCACAATATTTATAGGTATAAAGGGGACAGGTAAGTACAAATTATACCATTATTTCTTATCCAACGTTGTAACTAGTATAAACTAGTGCCATCTACCTATATACCATTACAGGTATAAATGGGACAGGTAAGTATCTTATATAGCATTATTTATTATCCAATGGTATAACTTGGATAAACTAGTGCCACCTATACCATTACAGGTTAGTACCACTTATACCATTAATGGTATAAGTCAATGTTATAACTGGTCCGAAGGCGTACAGTCAACAGCACATCAATTTTGTTCGAATATCGTCTACAGGTACAACGAAACATGATCTGTCTATGTGTAGTTTGATGTGCTGCTGTCTGTACTTGCCGTCCGTGTAGCATGGGCGTAAGACGTACTGTATAATATAACAAACATAAGATATTTAATATATGGCCAAGACGGAAGGGAAATACTTGGTTGCGACCAATCATCACTCCACCACGGTCAGAATCTAACTAATCAATAAGTTGCTGTATATTGACAACGAAGAATTAGGAGGAGTCATTTATTTATTGACCATGGAAAGGCTGTGATTTAATGGTGGGGATGAAAAAGAATGTTACGCACTCTTATCACATCTCGTCTCCTTTCTTTCACATAAACTTCTAAATCACATCTTCCCTCATGTCTGATGTGCGTGTTGTGTATACTATAATATTATACGTATCATCTAGCAGGAACCTAAATGTTATAATAAGAAAAATACAACAAAAAATCACCCATCAGACTTTCGAGTTCACTTAAGAAAAGATAAAATGTTGAGAAAAACTATTCGATTCACATACCTTTAGCTATGGCCTGAATCTTCTGCGTTTCATCGGGAGTGAGGGTGAGGATTTTCTGCAGCACTGGGACCAGCCGACTGCGCTCGTCGCCTGGCGCCAGTGTCAGGAACTAATGACACATTATGTGCTCGTATCAATTTAATATTTTTTTATAGCACCTTCTTTATAATACATTTTTATATATAGGGTGCAATAGTTAAGTGTGCCCAAGCGATTATTCCATAAATATAAGAGATATCAAAAAGCTTTAAACTGATATCGAAAGTACGTTACCTAATGAGTAAATCGACATGAATAACTTTTTAGAAATATCCAAAATTTTAACATTAAACGCTCGCATACATTTAATATGACATTCGTAGAGGCTTTAGTTTTCCTACTGTAAGAGATATATTTAACAAAACTGCTATAAATAAAGTAATAAAACTACCTACGGGGAAATGTCGACCTGTTTTAGCCACACATTTGTCAAACTGGAGATCACACCCGGATGGAAGGTGATCTTAAAAAGATTACGTTAAAAATACCGAGAATAAATAGGCGTGTGCCTTTAGCTGATGCGGGTGGAGAAAGCGTAAGATGTCTATCCCGAGAATACGAATACTAAATATGGGTTTAGGTCTACGATCTCTGTTTACCCGAGTTTGCGACAGGCGTATTTATTGATATATATGCAATAATAATACATTGAATTGAATTTGTTGTTGTTTTATTCTTCGCTACCAGGGCTACCAAGGATTTACCAAGTCACCGATATGTCATACTGTATCCACCGCTGGATATAAGGCTCTTTAGAATGCAGCCTATTTTGCAATCTCGGTAAGCCAGTAATACAAAAGCAAAACATGTACACAGTGTAATATTGCAGCCCACCTCCTGCATTTACCCTTTCGACAACCACTCGAATACTCAGAATCCCTAAGGTCGTCTGACACTTACCTTTAGCGTAACATTTTTCATATACTCTGTATTATGCGCGTTCTGTGTAGTGCCGCGCACGCGTCGCAGCTCTGCTTTGAGAAGTTCGCTCAATTGCGCCATGCGAGCGCACTCGCGTTCCGACTCAGACAGTAATACTGTTACATGTTTCACCCTAAAAAATATTTTTAAACCGATATATTCTTAAGTACATCGATACTCTACGTTACATTTAAATTGATACGAAATTTCATTGCAACTAATTTCGAGAACCGTCGAACCCTGGCAGACACCATATCTTTACCTTTGCTGCTGAGCTTGCAGCTTCCTCTTTAAATCGGATATTTCCTGCTCTGGAGTGAGTCCTAACGATGTAGTATCAAGAGATTCGTCATCCGGAACTCCTTCTTCTAAAAGTCTTTCTAGGGGAACCGGTGACCTATTCCCGCCTCCGCTCGATAAGTATGATTTAGATAGAGGTGGCGATGGCGCTGATTCGGAGCCCTGTAACAAAATAAATTTTTATTTTGAGATTGAACATATTATTAACGTTATTATTGTAAGGCTTACGATTAGTACAGGATTTCATTATTCCGTCCGGATGTCATACGAATAAAAAGATTATAAAATTTCCATCATGCAACAGTCTTTATACGAGAAATATTATTTTGAAAACAATTTACAATCACTTACTTCTCCTTCCTCCCGAGGTATCATAGAAACATTGATATCCATTTCTCCATCACTTCCCTCTTCTTTTGGTATAATCGGAAGCATGTATTGATTATGATTGACTTCATCCCCTGCGCCAATTTTCACAGATTTCACGTTATCTTGCGCAATGATCAGCTGCTTCTTTAAAGCTTCTGTTTCCTTCTGGAGTTTCATTTCTAGGTCATGGATTTGAGTTTTGTAACATTGTGTTAATGTAGACACCTATAGGCAAATGTACACATTTTAGTAACATTCAGAATATTTTTTTAAAGTAAATTTTTAAGTATTTCTACTAAAACAAAATGTATATTATGTCATTCAATCACTTAACTGTGGTTTGCGTCGCGCGGCAAGGAAAAGTCTGTGATCTGGCATAACATACATATTATTATGTTTGTATATATACGAGGTGTGGCAGAAAAGTAAGAGACTGGCAACACTGCAAGCGATCTGGTAACGCTGCGCTGTTGTTCTTGATAGAGCGCGTGTATCACTACCCTCCCATAGCTCAGTGCGAGTTTCATCTCCTTCCGTTAACTAGATGATTTTTGTGACATCCAAAAGAGTGTGACGGACACGCTGAAGACCATACCGGTTGAAGACTTCCAGCGCTGCTACCAACAATGGGAACAAAGTCTACATCGGTGTGTAGCTGCCCAAGGAAACTACTTTGAAGGGGATAAACATTGATGTTTACAAAAAATAAAAACTTTGGTAAATAAAAAATCAGTCTCCTTACTTTTTTGCCACACTTGGTATTATCATATTATAGCATATTTGTTCCGCGTACCGCAGACAATAGAAGTATTTAAGGCGATCAAACTATAAATATTCATATTACGATGATTGACATACTTGTAATTTATGCTGGGTGCGCTCTGACTCAAGTTGTTGCCCAAGTCTAGTTAGGTCAGCCTGAAGTCTTGCAGTACGTTGCTGAGCCCGCCCCGCTTCGGTCATTGTTTCGGCCAGCCTTCGTCTGCTTGCTTCAGCTTCTGCTGTTTGCTCTGATAACTGTTCCCTATAGGAATTTTCATAATCGTCTATTGGTATTTATACTCTATTCACATATTAAAACTAATTAAACTGCCTCCGTAGCCGAACGGCTACCATGCCGGCCATATTTGCATGGCCTACATTTATTTCTCTCGTGAGTTTGGATGTAATTTGTGATTGTCTATGTGTCTGTCCATGGCACCCGCGACACAGGGTTTCCCTAGCGGGGCCAGAGAACAAAAAGTAAAGAGAACGGACACTCTCCGCCCCTCCCTAGTTCTGGAATTTTGAATTCATATTGCCGATAAATATTACGTAAGTAGCGAATATATCTAATTATTAACTAAATAATGATGATCAACTTGGACACGCAATTGCAAATACCTTGGTTACCTTATTTAAAAGGACATAGGGCACACTATAAGTTTCCGGTACTGGCCGTTTACATAAACATGGAAAATGGAACTCTTTGGCAGTACAATACAGTTTGTTTTATCTGACTATCACTTGTTTTTACATTGTGGCGTCATTTTGGATATTGGTTGTCTACATCGCCATGGATTTAACACGTGAAAATTTTCGTAGTATAATTTTCTACGACTTTAAGTGTAATTTAACAGCTTAGTGGAGCTTCGCCTGGCTTGAAACTGCTTTTGGCGATGAAACACCATACAAGGCGACTATTTACAGCTGGTTTGCAGATTTGAAACGCGGTCGAGTGAATCTCAGTGACGAATTTCGTGATGGTCGCCCGTCCACTGTTGTGAACGACAAAAACATCGATGCTGTACACCGTATGATCAAAACAGATAGGCATATGACATACCATGAGATTCGGGCATCTTTAGGCATAGGCATGAGTCAAATACAATCAATACTACACAAACATTTGGGTGTGAAAAAGCTGGACTCTCGGTGGATCCCACGCAATTTGAAGGCTCAAAAAATGGATCGCGTCACTTGGTGCAATGCCATGCTTACCAGATTCAACGAAAGGGCGTCAAATTTGGTGTGGGACATAGTAACAGGTGACGAAACATGGATTTATAGTTACGATCTCAAAACAGCAATCGAGCGTATGGGTCTTTCAAGATGAACCGAAACCAACCTAAGTGGCGCGCGTGCAAAATGCCTCTAAGCGGATGATTGCTTCTTTTTTTTTTAATAAAACTGGATATGTGGCTACTGTTGCTTTGGAGAATCGTTGTACCGTGTATAGTGATTGGTACATGACCATTTGTTTGCCGGAAGTGTAGACAAACCCCGTAAAAATAACCGTCAACGCCGTATCATCTTGCACCACGATAATGCCAGTTCTCACACGGCCAGACAGATAAATGTATTTTTGAAGGTGAACAACGTTGACCTTACGAGCCATCCATCGTACAGTCCCGACCTGGCACTTTGTGATTATTAATTATTTACAAAAATTAAGAACCAGTTACGCGGTCAACCACCTAAAGAGGCTGTCGAAGAGTATGAAAAATATGTTTCAGAGATTGTCACGGAGGAGTGGCATAAATGTTTTCAAAATTGGTTAATCCATATGAAAAAGTGCATTAACGCTAACGGAGAATATTTTGAGAAACAATAAATTCATTTCTGACCATTTTTTTTCTTATTCATTCTAGAAATTTATAGTGCGCCCCACGTACATGTCCAAAATAAAACATTTTAAGCACTTTTAATATATTTTTTAAATAAATCTTCAATATTACTCTAGTTAGCGACTTAATGAAAAATATGATATTATATCGAAATAAATAGATATTATACATGTGAAATTATTAGGAATCTGGATTCTATTAATAGAATCATAGATATAGATTCGCGTTAGCATTTTCACTATGTTGCCGCTCTGATCACGTAACGTAATAGAGCAAGAAAGTGATGGGTAACCCTGCCACTTCACGCACACATTTGCGCATGTGCAGATAGCGCCTTGCTGTATGTAGTAGTAGTAGTACGTAAATAGTTTTCAACCGTTGTATGGAGTGTCCGGGGTGTGGCGGGGCTATGTTGAGCGTGTGCTTTATTTTTTATATTTGATTTATACCATTCATACAGTTACATATTTATGAAATATAACCACAGATGACAGTCAGTCGTATAAGCAAAAATAATTTTTGACTATCACAGTTATGTTACAAACAAAGCAAAGTGCCGATTAGATTCGATCAGACATATCACAAAACCTTAAATTTTATCTAGTAAAAAATCAGTGGCAAGGAGTTTGTACTTACTGAACAGTAACAAGTTTGGCAGTAAGAGTTTCAATCTGTGCTTTAAGAGCTGCCGCTTCTTCCTTCAGCTGCTCTTCTTGGCTGTGATCCACGGTTTGGTTCTGTCGTAGCACAGCTTGAGCCCTTACCTGAACATTTTTTTAAATTAATAATAACTAAGCAGTTAGATACATCTCTGATATATTACTTTTATTTAAGCAATCTACCTTGTAGCTAGTATATTCAGTCTTCAAATCGGCTAATTCAATATTTATAATCCTCAGGGATTCATTAAGTTCTGCACATTTGAATTCCAGTCTTTTCACTTTGTTATTAAGTTCAGCCTTTTCTTCGCCCAGACACATTATGACCTTCTCTTTCTCACTTAGTACAGATGTCATTTCTAAATCAGTTTCCTCATTCTTTCTCTTTTCATCTTCAAGATCTTGCTCTAGTTTCGATATAATGCCATTTTTTACTTGAATAATGTTGTCCTTTTCCCTCCCTTCCTCTAAGGCATGTTGTAGCTCTTCTTTAATTAATCTGGTTTGTGTCTCCTCTGTTTTTATCTGTTCCTCCAATAGCTTTATTTGGGTCTTCATTGCCGTTATTGTTCCTTCTTGTGTATCAATTGTTGATTCCATCTAAAACAACATATTTACCAAAATATGATTTATTTTTTATGAAATCATTTTCCCCAACTGCATGACACATGAGTACATTAATTTTATTTTATGTACGAACCTGCACCATTTTCTTTTTATTCTCATCCATTTTACTGGTGAGCTCCTTCATGGACCTCTCGTAATCTTCCATTTCGAGGCTAAGGACACTCTTTTTCTTAACATCACGTCGTGCTTTCTCCATCTGATCTCTAGTCACTTTATGGGCTTCCATTTCGGTCGCCAATTCCTGATTTTTCTTCTCTAATTCACCTAGGAGGAATATTAATAATACAACATGATATGATTTAAATCAAAATATAAATTTGTTTATATTGTTTGAATTCACAGAATATGCACTTAAAGATTATGAGCATTTAAAACAACAATAATCAGGAGATATAATAACAAATAAAAAGACCTGCACCTTTGATTTTTTCCAACTCAACAGCAATATTTTCCGAAGCTTTGACAGTTTCAGTTAAGACCTTTATTTTCATCTCAAGACTAGCAATTTTGTCCTGTTCTTCTGCGACTTTGTTATCAACCTGATCAACAGCCACAGCCACAGGTTTACTGTCACCTGATCCAATTTCGTTAAGCATTTTCTGTAATTTCGCTTTATCCTGTTCTGCATTTTGTAGCTGTATTACTGTTTCATTCAATTTCTTTTTAAGTTTTAATGCAAACATCCTTAGTTTTGTGTATCTGTAAAGTTGTAATTGGTAACATTAGATACTAAAAGAAGACAATTGTGTTGATTTGCATTCTCGCCATGTTTACAGAGGTTATTCTATATCCGAAACTGAACACAAATCACTAAAAAAAAAAAATTACTAAATTCTTATTTTTTATCGATTCACAATCACCTAATCGAAAGGTCATGAATTTTTGCACGGCACGTGCTACAAAACAGAGGAGCCGCCAGCGCCAACGCAAGTGCCCGCGCCTCATCAATCAGTGTGCTCGCACGCGCACTGGAATAGCTCGCCGCAATTCTAGTCCATCGCGAAATGCCGCGTGGTTTGTTATGTAGATAAGAGATTTTTGTTGTTCACCAGAACTGTATTACCATCAAGGTAGTGCTCCTTCTCATTATGGTAGACAGTTGCGTGACTAGTACTTATGGAGCGATGTGAAACGTTTACTTTAAACAAAGGAGATTACGAGTGTCGAACAATGCCGCGCACAAACCGTCTCAGCTTTCAAATTTGTGAAGTCAAAGTAAATGCACAGAAAGTTCAAACGAAACTCTCGACAACGTGCGAATTTTTGCATAGCCAGAGGTGATGGACATTTCTAGCAATTCCTTCATGTAGGTAAACTAAAAAAGGGTAAGTACCAAATGTAAATTACAAAAAAAAAATTTCAACTACTTTCCTAATTATTCTAAATAATTAATAAATTATAAAAATACATAATCTTAATAATAAAAAAATTGGTAATTAAGCGATCGCGAAAGATTACGTATCATTTGGTGAAATGCCGAGTGCCCGAGTGCTCGGGGTCACTGCCCGCGCGCAGTGCATACGACTTAAAGACAATTTTGCAAAACTTTACTAGATTTAATTGATCAGAATAATGAACAGAATATTTTTTAAATATTTTTAGACGATTTACTATTGTTTATATTATTAATTTCTTAAATATGGAGGAATGCAAATCAACATATTGTATAATAAGTAATACATACTTTTCCTCAAATGTCTCATCTAAATCCTTCATTCGAGAATGATCTTCAGCTTTAGAAATGGTAGACGTAGACATATCTTCATTAGGTAGATCTGTAGTGAAAAAATAATACAATTAATATTTGTAACATCATACAACTATCTAAATACTGTTTAATCCAATTACAATAAAGTGTAAATTCTTACCAGTAGAAGTTTGCTGTTGTTTTATTTTTTCGATCTCGTCTTTAAGTAATGCAATCACGGTCTCTTTCTCACTTAATGCCTTAACCGCATTGTCTCTTTCCATTACAATATGTTCAAATTCTTCACTATTTTTATTTACCCTTTGCCTAGCATTCTTCAAATCATTCTCCAAATTGCTAATCTTTTTGTTTAATACATCTTTTTCCTGATTCATACTGTGCCGGTCTTTCTCCAAAGTTTCTATTAGCGTTTCCATTTCAGCAACTGCTTTTTGCAATTTGGATATTGCTTCACCTCGCTCCTTAAGTACTTGGTTGATTTCCTTCATTTCATTTAAAAGTTCTGTATTTTCAGTCTTATAACCCACCAATTTGGACTTCGTGTCTTCATAGTCTGTTAACAGGGTATCAAATTCTTTAGCTTTTGCCCGACATTCCTTCATTTCGGTTAAGAGAGAGGCATTCTCTTGTTTATAAGCTGACAACTTTGTTTCTAACTTTACAATATCAGCTTGCAACGAGACATTTAAATCTGATAAATTATCTGCGTCATCTTTAGGCTGCTCTAAAGAAAGCTTTAAAGTATCTACTTCTTCCTTAAGTAGGTTATTCAAATCTTGCAAATTTTCATGTTCTTTTTTAAGCGAATTGTACTGTTCCTGTAAAGTCATTATCTTAAACATCAAATTCTTAATTTCACCTTCTTTTTCAGTCTTGGATTGTACTTCCATGGTTGACTTTTCCTGAGACAAAGTTTCTAATGCTGTTTTCAAAGACAGAACTTCTGATTGTAGTTTCTTGAGTTGCTCTGTCATTGTTTTGTTTTCATGATCCATTTCTACCATATGATCTCTTGCATTAAGTTTCTCTTTAACCAATATTGCTTTTTCGCTTTCTAAAGCTTTAATTTGCAAGTTCAAGTGTTCAATTGCTTTCAAATATTGTGATTGATTTTGCAAGGAATCAGTCAGATTTTGGTTCTTAATCTTAAGATCTTTTACCAGTTCTTTCAATTCATTGTTCTTGCCAGTCAGATCATTTAGTTTAAGTGTTATTTCTTGAACCTGGTTCCTTAATAATTCATTTTCAGCCATTTGAGAAGGTAATTTTGTTTCATTCAACTCTTGGTATTTAGATTTAATGTCTGTGTGTTCATCAGTGAGGGCCATATTTTGTGCTGCATAAACTTCTAGTTGTTTCTGATAATTTGCTACCACATTTCTCAGAGAACTATTCTCAGTATTCAAAGCATCTACTTTGTTAGGACATACACTATCTTCTGATGTTACAACAATTTGTAATTTATTCTTTAGAAGGTCATTTTCGCTGGTCAAGTTATTAATCTGTTCTTCAAGAACTTTAGAAGCTTTAAGAATATCATCTTGCCATTTAGGAATGTTAGCTGAATATTCTTTTACAGTTTTTGTTAATATAAATCTGGAATTCTTAAGTTGATTAATACAAGCTGCACATTTTAGAATTTTGTCTTTGTAACTTCTTAATTTAATGTTAGCTTTTTCATTTTTGGATTTTTGTAACTCGTATGTTTCAGTGAGTTCCTTAATTTTATTTTCAAATTCCAGGTGCTGTTTGTTGTCAGCTTGAGTATTAGATGATCCCAGTTGGGATTGTAGTTCTTTGATTTTGTTATTTAGTTCTTCAATCCTTGTTTTGTAGTCAGTATCTATAATTAAAAAGAAAGAATACATATTAACCAATGCTGAATTAATCTTTACATCAAATAAGTAAGTGTTTAGGTCATTACCTCCTAGAGGCACAATAACTTCAGCCCTAGCCCCATCTCAGAAATTAATAATTTTAACAAAAATGTTATATAGTTACTTCCTATCTAATTTATTATTGTAATGTTATTTGGAGAAGAATGTATTTTAGCAGTATCATTCTTGTTTATGTTTTCAAACCTCAAAAGGAGGTCCTCAGTAATTCACAAAGGGTTTAAAATTTGTAAAATTGCAAAGCAACAATTTGTAGAAAATTAAAATAAAATTGAAAGAGACACTACAAATGCAGAATCAGATTTAGATATGAATAAATAAAAATAATTCAAGTAAGTATTTCAAATTATAAATCTTACCTTGTTGCACTTTCTCTTCCAGTGTATGTAACTGTTCTCTCTGCTGCAAGCCAATTTCATTAAATTCAGTGATCTTTGCCTCAAGCTCAGTCAGCTGGTTGATCAGTTGTTCATTCTCATCAGACAGCCGATTATTCTGTCTCTTCAGAGAAGTGACTTCGCTATCCAAATTCGATAACTTCTGCATTATATCACTGATATGTTTATCTTTGACAATTAAATCAGCTTCACATTTCTTTATTTCTTCTTCATAACCGATACATTTGGAATTGAAACTCCTTATTTTATTCTGTGCATAGTCTATTTCTGTGATATAATTTAATTTTTGCTCTGTCAATGAATCAACTAACTCCTGTAAAGTTCTAACATTATCCAGACTCACCTTTTTCTCTGTTTCACATTTGTCAAGCTGTAATTTATAACTTTCAAGTTCATTCTGCAATTCTGTAATTCAAAACATGAGTTAAATATAATGTTCCAATAGAACACTTCCTCATAGATAAGAGCCTTGATTACCATTTTTGGCTTGTTTAGCCTTTTGAGCAATAACAAGTAATCCTTTACATTTTACAATTAAGTCTTCTCTGCTCAATTCATCAAACACATTCTTCTTGGATCCACTCTCCTGGTTCTAAAAATAATTAACTTACATGTGTAATAACAGTACATTTCGATAGCAATGTTGAGCCATAAGTGACAGAATATTTTTTAGTGAATCTACTATGCAGTACATACGCTATCAAATGGCGAAATTCAGATGTAATCTATTAGTTTACTGAAGAAAATCATTAAATTCGTGGCAATGAAAAGACGATAAACATACTGTAGTTTCGGAGTTGGGGTCCATATTAATGTAGGGCCAACTGTTCCCTTATTTCTGGTACGTAAGACACATGGGTAATAACGCAATACACACAATATTTATTTATTTAAATAAAATCCACTTGTAACAATGATCACATCACATCACCAGTTCGTTTGACGTTTTGTTAAAATGATAAATGAATGACCAAAGAATTCTTTTTTTTTCTTCTTTCCATAAAGGAAAGGCAAAGGTTTTACACCATACAGCCAAGTCTTGGTACATTATTAAGTCTTTTGAGCCATGTCTTCGTTTAATTATGTTTCTGTAAATATGGCCGCCACAAAGAGGATAGATAATTTGAGGCGGCGTGCTTGGATTGACTCGGGATTCCTTAGAACGGGCCGATACGGGTATTTTAGTTCGAGATTCGTATAATTTCGCGTTTTAATCTTCGATTAAGGCACAATAACACTATCCTATTCCACTTTAAACTAGATTTCACAAAACGACACTTTTCCCTCCAAAAGGTCCAGAGCCATTCCAGAGCGAATCCCCCAAAGAATACTTCACCCTGACAGCCGATTTTTTTTATTTGAGTTTGGCTACAAGGACATCAGCTTAAAACTACATAACTGACAGCCGACTAATAAAATTGCTTTATGTTCAGAATTCACATTATTTTGTGAAAGAGACACAAGAAGCAAAATGCAAATTAACATCGATCTATCACAACGCGACTATGGCATATCGACTGTGAACTGGCAACCAGTGGTATCTCAATTTTGCCAACTTTACAGGATTAAGAAAAAATCATCATCAAAGCATCTGGTTTAATAAAAATACGTAGTGTGCACACATAAATGTGCAATAAAAATATTTAAGAACTACGTATTAAATAAACCAGATGCCATATAAATAACGCAAACAATTTTTTTTCTTCACCTGTAAAGTCAAAATTGCAATAGTACTGATTGGCAGTGAACTAGTTCGTTTTGGACGGTTTTAATAGTTTATCGTTCTTTTTAGGTCAGTACTAACTAGGAACGCTCAAATTCATTTATTCCAAAATTTACAAAATGCATTTATGAACAATAATAAAATGTATACCCTAAAGATCAGCACAAGGCTTCGTCAATAGGTAATCTAATACAAAAAAAGTGAGATTCACGTGAAATATACTTAATTTAAAAAGAAATCCCGCCCTGTATCGTGCCCGGGGCAAAAGTTCCCATTATACTGGCAGCATTGATTGCCTCGCTGGACAGCAATGGACACCTGCTGAACCAACCACGACCCAGAGCGGTGATCGCAGCCCCTGTCTCTGAGTCGGCGACCCAACTCTTTAAATAGGTCCCGAGCTTCCGAACCCCAAGGCCCCGCCGTCTCGACCGCGACCGGTACAAAGTCGTACACAGGCTCCAAAGCAGAATATTTCGCGTGTTTTAGTTTCGCGGCACTTTCCGCCGCGGAACCCGCCATATGGGAAGTTTGTCTTATGTGGGACGCAGCAAAAGTACTTACGCATGTTGCGTCCCACAGAACTAGGAACTGTCTGCGTTTGTTAGTGCACTAAACTTGTCTTTTATTCAGTAGTAACGGTGCGAGCGGGACAAATAGCGATCTTTAACTACTTTTGGTACAAATTCCAGTGGGATGCATGATTGAACGTTGCTAGCTCGTTCTAAGTCTCTAATACGTATCTACATTATGGTATACAAGCTTGCAAAAATAATAAGTAACATTTTTGGTAGGTGTGGTAGGTATCTGTATGTATAAATAATATCAACCTACGTGTATGAGTATATGAAATAGTTGTACTTATATATTGATTTAAACACACCATTCTAACTAAAATTCTTATTGTGTAAAAAAAAAGGATATTTACAAGTTACACAAGTTACAAGTACATAGTTAGAATGACAGTCTTTAAACCTGTAAAATATGAAGGAATATCAAATAGTACCGATTCCATCCAAACTGTATTTTTAAATATTTAATACAGTGTAGTATTGACCTCATAATGCTAAAAGTCCGTAGTAGTTCATGTGAATAAAATTACTAGTTTGGAGCGTACGTTCAATGTCCGAGCAAGGGTAAGACGAACTAACTAACCAAGGAACTAGATGAACTAAATGAATTAGAAGACCGACCTAGTTCAGCTGACCGATTGAACTAACTAGGATCGCTCCCTCTAAGGACGGATCAGACACAAGTCTGATTTGGCAGTTCACAGTCGATAGTGTAATTTATTTATTTATTTTATCTATGGTTAAGGCCTGAAAAGGAACAGGCCACTATCTACTTTGACTCGAACCGCGAAGCCTTGACTCGAACAAATCAGTTAACTAATTAATTAATAATCTATGTTCAATTGAACGATGTTTTTTTTCTTTCGGATAGTTTGAATTATTATTGTTCTTTTCTATTCTATTTCCATATTATATTCCATATTTTATTTTCCAATGGCGGCCACTAGGCATAAAATGACCGAGATTTCGATTGACAGTTGATTTTGACAGCTTTGAGATAAAATTATGTCTATAACTCTAGTGACTAGTGTAGTCCTGCGTAAACACAGATAACAGTGGATATCGATGAAAACGTAGTAAAATCTAAATTCGTGCCATCTTTGGGCGTAGAGGTTATGTTAAATAATTAAATAAATGTTATTTGACATAACATTGTTAGAAATCGGTTTTTTTTTGTAAATATGTCCAATATTTATTTGAGAGCGAACGCAGGAAATTAAGTGAATGGTGCTTTGCTGCATGTATGAGTAGCCGGAACGTACTGGAAGAAGATGTAGCATTGCAGTCCACCTAGTCGTCCGCCGCGTAATGCAGGATTATGAATGTAGTTTTAGTGTGCAAGTCGTCCCGCAATGCCAAGCAGGATACCTCCTGTGTCCTGCGAGACTCCAACTAGCTCCACCATCCGTTAGCAGTCCGCCGTGCAAGAGTATGAATAAGCTGGCGTCATGCGTATGTTGTTATTGCCAGAATTCCAGATGCAATGTTGTTGCAAATACAAATCGATGTTTTGTTTTTGTTCATCATTATTATATCGAAAACAACTTCTGGTACATCACTAAATCATAGTGTAATGGCGGCTCTAGTCATCGCTGCTTTCTTTTTCATAAGTGTGAAGGATTAAATTATTAATTTCTCTAAAATACCTTTGTTTTTAAGTGTTATTATTAATTGAAATGTGATATAGCATCATAAATTGTTATTTATTTGTTACAATTGGGTCCGTAACAATCCAGGTAAGTGGAAAAATGTCGTATGAGAGATATAATTTTCTTTCCATAGAAAACCTTTGCGGGGCGCGTCCATGAGTAATATTGTGGTTTGCTTTTTACGTTTTGTCAAACATTGTTATGGGGCGTATAATGTAGCTGCCCGCTGCTGCTATTTTCAAAATATCGTGATATGTAAGCTCGGAGTATAGCTTAAATTCTCGTGTCGGAATCTTGTTGGTATAATAAATCTGTCTTTTATAAGAGACATTAGTGAAACAAATCTTAGTTTTTTAATATTCATGTCTATATACTCAATAAAGGTAGACATGTGCGTGTGACTGTAGTAAGACGTCGAAATTTTTATTGGTGTATTTGTAGAACGGACAGTAAGGTGCGAGGATGTCGAGCGACGAGGATAAGCCTCCCGCGCCGCCGGTGCGCCTCACTAGTAACCGCGGCACTGACCGCGGCGATTCTGTGGCCTCTGTCGATATGAGGCCACTGCCTAAAGGTACTACACATTGCTATTGATAACTAATATCATTCTTATTAAAGAACACATTGCAAACTATTGAATGAGTAGATTTGAGACAAAGGTCTCAAAATCTGCATCTGTCGCATTTGAGACCCATGTACAAAAAACAATCCCTAATTCACTCTTATGTTCTGTGATCTTATATAGGTTTCTTTTAGTAAAATAAGTGGCCAATTTGCCATATCATCTTTTACTTTGAATTTATTAACTATAAATCCTAGCTTTGTTTTCTGTATTGGTTGCCTGAACCAACCCAACCTAATCAGTAACAATAATGAACCATAAGTCCATATTTAAAACAGAACAGAATCTTTAATGTATACAAAACAATGATAGTTTGTAATATATTGATGTTTTCAATACTTATACTTCATTACATATTAACAACTGATTGTGTAACAGTACATTTTTTGTTAACACTAAGAGGTTGTTATAGACTAATTTTATGTTACAGAACCTGACGATGGAAGTGATAGGAAAAAGAAAACATTGAAAGCTAAAATAAAAGGGTCTAAAAGTACAGCACATAATGACAACAAGCCTAATATTAGCTATCCAACTAATTTTGAACACACAGTGCATGTAGGATTTGATGCTGTCACAGGAGAATTCACTGTAAGTGTAATTTTTTGTAACATTATAGAAATAACCTACTTTCATTAAAAATCTCATGTATTTAAGTTCTCAATTAACTGGGAAAACCCATGACACATGCTTTAAGTTTCACCCTTTTGTGTATGTTTGAAAAGGATCTTGAATACTTATTGAAAGCTAACCCTTGCCCATCTTGTTTTCATTTCTGACTGGTTTAAGTAATATTATTAAAAATGCAATAAATGTTGTTATTTTCTGAAAATGAATTGTTGCAAAAATATTTGGAAATTATCATGAATTATAATTTAAATTTTGAACTGTGTGAAAGAAATGGAAATGAAAATGGTTTCACCGTTATTTTTTCTGCTGTTTAGTATTAAATAAGTAATAAAAAAATAGATCCATTGTAGTAAGTATTACCTAAACTTCTAAACTTCAGCAAACTAGTAACCAGTGATACTATTATGCTCAGTTAAGTTGTAGTCTATAATTTTTTGCCCCAAAAGCAGTGTCAAGCTACAAACACAAGCTTCACGCCTACAGCTTATGCTTGCTTATTTACTAAGTGGCAAACCACAAGCGTAACACCTTATTTAATTTTTGTCATTGCTGATTTTCAGTTTTAGTTTATACATAGTATTTTAGGAGCTCTGTAGTACATACATAAAGATTACTGTATAACAATGAATACCTTTAGTGAAAAAGCATGGTATAACCAGGAAATAAAGTTAAAATCAGGTTGAAGAGTACTTTCAATGTAAATCCTATTTTAAGAAACATAACATAGTGTAAACTTGTTGATATTTTGACTTGCCTTTAGTCATCCCTATATTTAGCCAGAAGATGAGCATAATGGAAGCATGTTGACTCTTAGAGTATGTAAATTTAGAAATGTCAATAACTTTGCTTTTACTAACTTTATTAGTGAAAGCATTTGTGGATTGTTCATGGAAATAGAACCACATACTTTCTAGGAATAATCAAAACTGTAAAACTCTATGTTGACATGTATTTTAGTACGTACTTGTTCAAAATATATGAAAATGAGTAGAGATTACAGTTATGAGTATAGTTGAACCAAATGATTGAGTTCCATATATTACCGCTTTTGTTTCAAGCTGCCTATGACAGTAAGTAATAGCTTATATTGTGTATTAAATGTCTTCGCATCTTGAAATTATTATTTTGAATTAGGCATAATGTTAAGATACATTTCTTAAAATATTGTTTATGTTATAGCTTTGTTTATTATATTTTAAGTACATATTTGGAAGTACAAGATTATAGTCACTATTGCAATAAATGTGGCATGCATAGCATTCAAAATTATCAATTTTAAACAGGTAACTTTGGTATGACTGAATATCTAAGTAGTTTTGCGGAATTTATGTTTTTTTTCCAGAATATTGCTTGAAAAGTATGATGAGAGAGTTAATGTCAGTGTTATTTCACATTGTAGATCTTTCTATTTACAAACTAATAGGTATAAAAAATTGACGCTCTACTGATTGAATCTAGATTTTATTTCTATCAAGATATAGTATATGTATGTTGGCAACCAACATCATGAACGAAATGTTTCCCAAGCTTATTGCATGAATTTTATAAACTTAACCTAAGAAAACGAGTGACTTTTCAGTACAATTTTAGTATGAACGCGCGATTAGTTTAGGAGTCAATATAACTCACAAAGGTTCATCATTTATATATATAAAAGTGTGTCTAATAAATTCATTAGACTCACTTTTACATACCTATTAGTTTAAAGTCGTTTGGTTAGAAAACATGTACTTGGTACTTGGTACTTGGTGTAACGGGCTGGTGTCCGCAACTCGACGACAAGTAATAGAAAACATGTAATAGCAACATACAAAATCATAACGCGTAAAAATAGTCACCATAACCGCAACAATCGCGCGTTTATACTTTCTGTCTAAGTGACTATTCAGCACTGAGAAAAACGTTTGCTTCTCAGGGAATGCCAGAAGCATGGGCTCGTTTGTTGATGGCATCAAACATCAGCAAGCAAGAACAGAAGAGCAACCCGCAAGCAGTTCTAGATGTACTGAAGTGGTACGATGCGTCTGCCACGCAGCCGCCGCCTTCCAAATACATGACCTCCGCGCAAATGCATACTACCCATTCAGGTAAATACTATACAACGATTAACGTAACTGACGTTAAATGACAATAGCATGACTGATAAGCAGTGATCGGAATGGAGGGAGTTAGGTGCTCCGCAGATGGAGCAACTTTAGTTGACTGCAACTGGCAACTTTTTACAAGTTTCCATTAACGGTTGCCGGTTGTAGCAACTAAGGGGCCTAGTTGCCGATTTCGCAATTTTAAATAAACTTTGAAATCCACAGTCGAGACTGACGCTGTGGGGGACGGGAAGGGAGTGAAATTGCTTCACAAGTTGCGGTTGCAGGTTGCGGAAACTGGCAACTGGAGACAACCAGTACAAATTTGCAAGTTTCTAGTTGCGGCAATTAAGAATTTAATCACTGATTTCGATAATCGAAAACTGTAGTCGATTGCCGAAACTCTCAACTGAAGTTGCTACGTCTGCGCGGTTTCTTGAAATTATGTGAAAAACGTCATAAACAGCTAGTTGCGGGTTGCCAGTTGCCGAAACTAGATGATCAAAAGTTGCACCATCTGCGCAGCGCCTTAGGTCACTTAAAGTTTGAGCGTTTTCTATGGACATTCCCATTTCGAGATAAGACAAAAAAGTCCGGGAATTCATATTACCATAATATAAAATTAAGCGACGAATATACTAATATAGCTTTCACGTGGTGTCTTGCCACTTGAGGCACCTTGCTCTAGTGAGTTCGATTCTTTGTGGGTTGCACGATTATTTTTTTTGGAGATGAAATGTCTATCTATCATGCCAACATTATAAAGAAAAAACACTGCCATTGGCGCAATTAGAAATGAAATGGTAAAAGATTTGAAGCTCTATTGGTCGCCGCGCTCAACGCATTTCCCCGCGCGACACGGATGTGTTTTTATTCGAGATAAGTGGACCCTCGGTTGACTCCGCAGTTCTTGTCACACTCGCGCAACAAAGCATATTATTCAGTTGTATTTATATGATGTTTTCATTATAATAATTACAATATTTATACACACGAACTTAATAAAGCAATTGTTCTCTCAAAAGAAGAAATCCATAATTATGTCAAATAGAAACCCCCGATATGTGATAACAGCAATGGTTTCTATTGTTTGTCTTATCCTGTTTTTGTATTGTGTGAAAGAGATAAAAGGGACTTTCTATGCTGTGTGAAAGAGAAAGCAGTTACTTCTTTCTACAGAGAAATATGCCTGTAAAACGCACTTGAAAAATGTTTTGCTGAGCAGGAACAATATAAAAACACAACTTGAGTATTATTTTTTGAGACAATAATTTGTAGCAAATTTAATGAAATAATACGCATATTCCAACATAATCAGTTCCGAGAAGTTCCAGGATTTGTAGAAGGGAATGTCCACATTTTTATTTACGTTACTCGAATTTTAGGTTATTTAACTCCCTCAATCCGATCACTGCTAATAAAACGTTATCAGACGATAGTCCAAGCTACCAGATAGACAAGAACACTCTTACATCTTTTTTAATATTGTTCTGTTTACCGTTAATGGAAACTTGTAAAAAGTTGCCAGTTGCAGTCAACTAAAGTTGTTCCATCTGCGGAGCGCCTAACTCCCTCAATTCCGATCACTGCTAATAAAACGTTATCAGACGATAGTCCAAGCTACCAGATGGACAAGAACAATCTTACATCTTTCTTAATATTGTTCTGTTTACTTTTATTACTGTTTGTATCTTCTTTAATACAGTGTCCGCTTAAAGTACCAATTTTGATGTCAATACTGTATTAATTCAGGATCATCTGTGTCCCGAGTGTCATCTAGCAGTCCTTCGTCCTCGACGCCTACAGATACGGAGCATCCTGAACCACCACCGCCGCCTCCGTCGCGGCCAGATCGCACTAAGAGTATTGTAAGTAGATATTGATATAGTGTCAAAGAAGGGTGGCGAAAGCTGCCCCAATAACGACGAAGAGCCGTTCATGGACTTTGCTAGTAATAATTTTGCCTACTTATCAATATATTTTTGTAAATTTTTAGAAGTCGGAAATAAAAAAATGTAAAACATTAATTTTAGAATAGATGCAACCACACAACGCAATTGATTCAGTTCGACCATAGATTAGGTAACGTTCTTGTACGTACGTTTCATTTTAAGTTTGATTGATTGTTTACCTACCTGAAGTATTGGTTATTTTATAGTACACAAAAAACATTAAAGCTATGAAATACGTAGTGAAATAATCATTACTTAAAGCAAAAAATAAAACACAATGTGACAAAAATATTTAGACAATATTTGAATGAGAGATAATGAAAGTTGCAAAGGAACGTTATGACAAGAGACCTCTTGCCAATGTCAATGTCACATTGTTTTTTTTATTTATTAAGGCTTTGGCAAAGCCATCAGCCTAAACATGAAGTTTAAATATGTTTCTGTAAATATGGCACACAAAGAGGATAAGCAATTTGAGGCGGCGTGCTTGGATTGACTCGGGATTCAAGGTCCAGAGCAAATCATGTCACATTGTTATTGAGAACAGTGTGACCATTTGTGGCAGATTTCTGGCATTTGGGCAGATTTTATTTTTATTCATTTTCATTGCTGCAGAACATGATAAGTTATATTAAATGTAGCAGAGTTTGGCAGGTTGGGGAATATTCGAGAAGTTCTTTACTATTTTTGGGAATAAACTGAAAACTTGTTGTTTTCTGCTACTATGGAAGTACTCTGAAGCGAAATACAGGACAATGTTATAAACATAACCTATATGAACTTTATAACCCCAGCTTCTACAGGTTGTACTCAATTATCTTTTTTGATAATGAATCAGAAGTATTGATAGGTCTCCTTAATGCACGTCGTCAAAAACAATGGGTCACAAAATCACGGGTAGTCGCCATCCTTCTTTATTTGACATACAGTTAAAAAATTAAGAAAAATACACCTTAGAAATTATTTCCTTTACTGCAGAGTAAGATGTCAAACTAATGAAACAACATTAGCTAGTACTAACAAACAGTTCATGTCTCCGTACTTTACTTAACATATAATATGTCGAGTTTCGTAATGTTTGCTTTGTATTTCAGTACACTAAGCCAATAGAAGAAGAAGAACCTCCGCCGCGACCACCACCCGCTCCAGCGTCACCACCTCATGTGCCGCATCCAGCCCTCACTACACATTCTGTAAGCAATGTAGTCTATTCACGACAGGTTGCTCTTTCTTTTTCAATAATTGAGTTTTTAATCAATTGTGTTGTTAAATGCAATTTGTACATAAAATATGTCTTTATGATTTAAAACTCTGTGCATAAAGTAAAACATTATTCAAAGCAGTATATATACCCTTTATTGCACAAAATAGCATTCTCATGTATGCATTTTGCTTGTTTTTCATAGATATGCAGTAGGGCAGAAGTGGGTCTTGTGCCGACGCCTCTAGACCGCAACAAGAACCCCGCGGCCGCGCCTCAGACGCCGCCACCGCACGCGCCAATCGCGCCACACCCGCCGCCTGCAAATGGCGCCCAGACTAATACGGATACCGGGTACGATATTATCTAAATTTGGTTTGCCTTATTTTTTTTTTGTGACATCAATTGCTCGCTCTTCGTGTATGTAGCGGAAAAAGCATGAAAGCAATTTAGACATTTACAAAGCGATTATTATACTATACAAAGCTCCGAAAAGTAAATTAAAAATAAGTATTATACTCCGTCCAACCATTTATTTATCTTTTGACAGTTTTTCAAGCAAATTCTAATCAATTAGTGATTTCCAATTAGATTTTTTATAACAATCGATTTTATTTGTAAAGAAGTTTTAACACACACATACACTTTCAGTGAGAGAATTAATTATTTATAAGGATTATATAATTTAGATTAATTTAATTTTACTCATTTGCTGTCTGCACAAATTACTACTAGCTGTTATTACTATTTTTGCATAATGTATAAATAAAATAATGTAATAAATTGTAAATTTTACTACGCCATTGGAAGGTTTGCTGGTACTCATAGCACAGGTTTTCCTTTTTTAAGTACCAGCAGTCATATCTACTGATTTTTTTATAATTACTTACCGTACACTATGCATGTTGTATTATTATTATGGCAAATAAATTAATTATTAATATTTTTATTTAGAATGTGAGCTGGTTCAAAAAAGAAGGTATTGTTTGATTGTAATGGTGATGTTGCATTTGACAATTTGTGTACTCAAGAATTAATAACTAATTAATGCTAATGAGGATTCAAGTGATTATTCCCGTTCATATGGAGAAGAATCCTATGATTCATTATAATAAACGATAAGAATTTATTGTAATTTATTTAATTTTATTATAATAGACCGGTACCAAAATTTATCAACTTGAATAAATCTTTTGGCTCGATAAATATCGGAACTAAAAGGCATATCGCTTCAAAATTCCAGTCCAGGAAGTATTGCATTTTTTTGTCTATGGTTGTATGTCCATAATTACGGAACTTCGGAGTATATGTCACAAGTTAAATGAATGGTTGGACTTGGTTGACTGAGCTACCTAGAAAATATTTTGTGCTAAAAGAAATACGGAAACAACCCAATGGAATCCTAAAAATTCCGTAAAATATTGCTAACCACTCTGCCAACGTAATTTATGTTTTACCGAAAACTATTGTTAGCCATTATTATCATAAATTATATTATAAATATAAAAGCGACCTTTATGAAATGCATAAATTGTCATACACTTTGTTATATGTTAAACTATTCCATCAAATTGGAATACTATTCGGAGTGACAACATAAGAACTCCTAAGAAATACCAAAATACCCTTGTAGCCAAAGTCGCGTTTCAAGCTCGCACGAAACGATGGTGGCTATTTCCTTTAAAATTGAGAGTTAAAATAGTGAATTTTTGTACCTAAACTATTAATGATGCGTTTTTCGGAACATTTACTATTACCCTTATATTATATATATCTAAAAGATCAAAAACTTTCTATTTTTTTTTATTTTGCGCTTACAATACAAATTTTCAAACCCATCTTCCGCCGTTGTAAAAGTTGCTGATTTTTTTTAGAAGAGCAACTGGGCAACAGCAAAGAAAGAAGAAGATGACAGATGAAGAAATTCTAGAAAAATTAAGAACAATCGTTAGTGTCGGTGACCCCAATAGGAAATATACAAAAATGGAAAAAATTGGACAAGGGTGAGTTTTTTTTTTATAACATCAAGTGACGGGACCAACAAGTCGTGCGCCTGATGGTAAGCTACACGACTGTCCATAACAGTTATAATGCCACTCAAAGCTTTAAATTGCAAACATCTGAGGGGCACTACCACTGCACTCGTCACCCTGAGACATGACAAGTCCCATGTGCCTAATTTCACCAGCACCTTTACCCTTCAAAACCGGAACACAGTAATGCTGACATTACTGTTTGGCAGCAGAAATAGGTAAGGTAGCAGTACTACCTTGGACGAACTCTCACTCGGAGTTCCGTTGAGCGGGTTTTTGAGGTATTCATATCGCGCAAATTTCGCGTCTATTTGAACAACATAGATATATATTTTACGAGTAGATCACTAGAATTCTAATAACATAATTATTAATACAAAGATCGAACACTCAGAAAAATTACTTCGATCCGGTCGGAATCCGAAGGAATTTTTTCTGAGTGTTTTTTTTGAGTGTTCGATCTTTGTATTAATAATTATAACAAACTAGTGGAGTAATTTCACAAAAAATAATTGAATATCAATTCAATAAAAATTTAATCTAATAACATACTTTAATTTCGTCAACAGTGCATCAGGAACGGTATACACGGCAATCGAGACGTCAACAGGCATGGAAGTGGCGATAAAGCAGATGAACCTCGGTCAGCAGCCGAAGAAAGAGCTGATCATCAATGAAATCCTCGTCATGCGGGAGAATAAGCACAATAACGTCGTTAATTATCTCGACAGCTATCTTGTCAACGAGGTTGGTACAAGGAATAGATAAATTATGTAACTAAGGCGGAGAGAAGGTTATTATTGTGAACGAGTTGATCCTTTGAATGTTAAATCGATTGAGCGCTCATTTTCTAATAGCGCAATTCTTTCTTAACACTAATAAAAAACTGATATGATGGAAACCTGACCTACTTCTTAATATTATTACTAATTATTTTATAGTTCAATATTATATATATAATATAATTCTGTACACAGGAATTGTGGGTAGTAATGGAATATCTGGCCGGAGGTTCTCTAACGGACGTAGTAACCGAGACATGTATGGACGAAGGACAGATCGCAGCGGTCTGTCGCGAAGTGCTACAGGCACTGCACTTTCTGCATACAAATCATGTCATACATCGCGACATCAAGTCCGATAATATACTGCTTGGGTTGGATGGACAGGTTAAGCTTAGTGAGTATCAACCATCGTCGTAGAGAACATTCAATTTCTAAATTACATACATTCACACTAAATCTTGCTAAGCGCTGCCCAACAACAAATACATTGTCAATTTTGTCGTATTGCTTATGTGTTGGAGCGTGTGTACAATCGATATTAAATATTTATCATCGTTTCTTTCACGAACTTCAAATTGACAAAACGTAAAGCCTTCCAAGAAAAAGAGAAATTTCAGGTGCTAACATTGTTTTCTATATTTCCAGCTGACTTTGGGTTCTGCGCACAAATATCCCCAGAACAAAACAAACGAACTACGATGGTGGGAACGCCTTATTGGATGGCGCCTGAAGTAGTTACAAGAAAGCAATACGGTCCTAAGGTTTGTAAAAGAGAAAGAAGAGGCTAACACTACCTAAAATTGGCGCTCTCTTCGATTAGTTTTAATGCATCTAAATTAGGTAACTACTGCTACTAAGGAAATAATGTTTTGTGTGTTCGTATTGACATTGTTCTACGAGCTCGGCGTGCATGATTTGATTCGCTTCTAGATATAGAGCGCCCGGTAGTGTACTTTGTACAAGTACAACCGCATACAACCTGTGTGTATGCTTTTCTAGCAACTGTTTCTCTATCCAATTTCTTTATGCTACAGGTAGATGTATGGTCACTGGGAATAATGGCAATAGAAATGATCGAAGGCGAACCGCCGTATTTGAATGAGAATCCTCTGCGTGCGCTTTACCTGATCGCTACCAACGGCAAGCCAGATATCAAGGACAAGGAGAAGTTAAGCACCGTCTTTCAGGACTTCCTCGATCAGTGCCTTGAAGTTGACGTTGAGCGACGCGCTAATGCGCTCGAACTGTTAAAGGTAACAGCTGTTTATGCACCCTTTTGTTAAATATTTAATGGTTTCACTTTTTAAAATGTCAGTGTGTTCTTATACACCTAACTTTGTATAAGAACAACCTCATTAACGACTACTGTAAACTTTCTTTGCTTCATATTGGTGAAATAACTATGATTATCCCAAGATACATATCTCTAACAAAACAATTATTTCATTCAAAAACCTGCGCAAATCGCAAATATCTTGCTTTCCTTTAATTTGCCAATAATACTAACATTTTTTTTACAGCATCCTTTCTTGAAGATGGCACGGCCGTTGGCATCGCTGACCCCCTTGATCATGGCGGCGAAGGAAGCGGCTAAAGGTCATTAGCGCAGGCCTCCGGCGCCCGCAGCGCCCGCGCATTCTTAGCGCGCTCAGTGCCTACCATAGCGTACTCAGTACGTACATTACTACACTCCATATTACTTATACACTACTGTCGTCGAATTGTGTTAAAATCGATACCACTCGAAACTTAAAATATCCAATGTTGTAATAATAAACATGCACATGTTTATGTAGTATGAGAGTTCGAAATTATATAATTATCTGATAATTATTCTGGCTGATTCTTAATTTTCTCTCATTTGATTTTTGACTAAAAGTGAATATTTTGTTTAAAACATAGATTTAAACTGTCTTTTTTGAAGATGAACTAAAATGACATTTGCAAGGTTGACAGTTTTCGTAAAATTTTAAATAGTCCCGTAGTTGTTGTCGACAACTTTGTCGATAGATTGTGAAAGTAGGTGAAATTTTGCCACAAATATCTGAATTTTGAATGTTACAAACGCTCCAATGGTTACTAATTTCATTATTGTATTTTTTATACTTATTTTGACAATTCTATTAATATCAAAATAAATTTTTAGTCGTCCACATTTTAATAACGACATGCGGATTTGATTACTTATATTAAAATGAAAAACTTTCCTGTGCTATTTGTATTTTTAATAGACATACTTCTAAATTTAGTGTATGTATGAATGAATTTTCAAAAATTAATATTTCAAATGAACCTGTGCCCAGCAGTTGCACGTATAATGGGCCGACGATGAATAGAATGAAATAAATTCGGCTATTTATTTCATAAGCGTAACCAACGCTCAATCGATAGGCGATAGAATATTTATCGATTGCAATCACTAACTAGCTTGCAAACGGGCAACACTTGCGCAATGAACTATCGTTTTACTCCATCTTCAAAAAAGACAGAGTATAAGTATATTTTGGTATATACTAAATCTATGGTTTAAAAAGACATTTGAAGTTATTGTTTTAAATTTACAAAAAAATTCACATTAAACATTTAGTTTAAATGAGTAACTTATAGAAGTCTTCGAAAAATGTCGTATTTATGACTATTATCCATTTTATAATTAATGTATGAATATCTAGATAATTATCGTGGTAATTATCACTTCGAACCTTGGTAATGTGTAACTCGGAACATACGAAACGATAAAAGTTTCTTGTTACTTTATGAAAATTCATGAACAATATTTTATTTATATAAAATGGCTGCTGATGAACTTTAGAGAAAAATGTAAGTGATGATATTTTTACAGAAGATAATAAGCGCAGTCCAGTAATTATAAATACTGTAGTGTTGTAATAGAGATATGTATTCTAATTAGTGACGTTATCACTTATTGACGTGTTTCGTTCTACAGTAGTACCATAAGGAAGAGGTTAGAATGTAGATAGTAGTAGACTTTAGGTACGAATATTGAAGTAACGAAATAATGTAGCTGCAAACGAAGACTGGCAGTTAATGTTTAGGAGACCTTGTAAAGTATAAATAGTAGAATATCGTAGTTCTGTTACGTTAGTATCAGTTCAAGCTTATACACTGACTGTGATGGTAGTCGGTAGCCGACCGGACGGCGGCAGGTAGGTGGAAACACATCAATACAGAAGGGTGATGATTGGGACAGCTATAAGGTCGACCGATGCGTTATTTTCTTAATTCTACATACTTTTGTCTAATTTAGTATATTTGTATTACTCTATGAAAGTAAGGTAGTGATCGACAGCAGGAGCGGTTGTAGACAGCTAATTTTACTTTCCATTATCATTGTCTAGCTAATCAGGGATTTATTCATTATTTTTGTTTTTTTTTTCTCAAATTGGACAATTCAATCCAAGTCGGATATTATAGCGAATTTATCCAAGTTATTCCAATTACCGGTCGACCAATAAGATTGCTTACGATTCTTTATGACTGAAGAATGTTTAGAATTAAATTTTTCATTAAATTGAAATGTGTTTCCTAAAATTATTATTCTAAATTAATAATAAAATAACCGAAGGATATTGAGTGTATTATAATTTATAATGCGTATTATTTATGACAGTTGTGTTGACTTGTACTGCTTAGGTGGAAGATTCTCTATACTGCATGTTGGTCACCGAAAATTAGTAAAGTTTGTGCAATTTGCAGGCTTAACATTTGGACGAAACATTCGTATTTAAAGTAACTTTATCCCGTCCGCTGACTATGGCGGTATGTTGTACCATTACTTGTAGCGTTAGTGTGCGCAAAGGTCACTCAGGCGCCTGCATGTTGTTATTTTTGAGTGTTAATTTATAGTTTGGGGAACAGGTATTTGTCTTTCAGCACATGTTAGGCCTGCAGGTACCAAAGCGTAATTGGTTCTACGTTTAAACACTCTCGCTCCTTCGTGTAAACTGCGGGACCGTTCTATAGATCAATATGTAGAATAGCGAATGTCCCAGTTTACTTGCTTTCAATAATTACTACATAGATAGTGATAGTATTATCTATATTAACTGTTAATTTATTAAAATTTCAATTATTTCTTGATTTTGATGATGTATTTGATTTTGAGATTATTAATTATTATTATTATGAATGGATTATTTCTGAATTTAGTCATTTTATTACGAATTTGTATTTTCTTTTTTTTATGATTTTGAACCACTTACTATTTTGTTATTTCGGTTGTCAGAGGTAACTGCGAAAAACTAAAAAATATTTGAACATTTTCTTTTGACGATAACAATTATTTTATTGTTAGTCATGTGACGTGAGCATTTACTTAGTATTAAGTTTGAAAAGTCTATCGGATTAATTATATTTTGAAATAAAAATTATTATTATTGATTATATTCTTGTGGCACAAACAATAAGAGTAAGATTTGGTGTGAAGGATTAATTAACCGTAAATGAAACAATAGGTTAAATTAATGTTTAGTCCATATTAAAACAGTATATTAACATCTTTCATAAAGGTTGCGACAGTACTAAATGTCATTTATTATTTTTGATGTTGTAAATACACAAGTATTTTACATTTTATGTTTAAGCAAGTTCATTTTCTCTGCTTGTATTGTGTAGGTTGTGCCGGCAGACGCTGTTAAATTTCGTTTTATTTGTATTTTTGATTGTGTATTCTCTATTTTATCGTGTGGATGGTCGAGTGAATTTGAGGAGGGATGTGCGATGGTGTGCTGATGATGACCAGATATTATAGAGGCTCGACTGCTGTAAATTGTACAGACACAAGTTAGATCAAATAGTTTACTCTTTGACAATATGAAGTGACCAATTAACGCTATATTACTCAGATCAGTTGTTCTAGGTTGGTGCAATACAAATTGTAATTTCAATGTACCTATTTAATTTAATGCGACGTAGTCTATTTATTGACTTTCAGATAAGTGTGACTAAAATTTTGAGCGAATGTTAAGACATTTATTTGCTGACGTAACATAGAAACTGTCAACCATATTTATACATGTTTAAATTTTTTCTTCCCTGGTTTTTGAGACCATCCAATACCTAATACTTTCCATACCATTAAGCCTTCATAGAATGAACTTCCCAGGACGCAAAACAATGAGCTTGAAACATTAGCCTTTGTTTTACTGCATAATGGCGTTTTATTACCATATCGCTATATTCATAAATAACCTTAAGTAACACAGAAGTTTTGTATAGACTTTCTACACTAAACTTTCATGTTAACTACAATCGAATAAAAGATACACAAAAAAATGGATGTGTTGTTTTAGAATAAAAATATGAGAATAAAATCCTTTGGTCCTATTGAAATTCCTTGTATACTTCTTACTCGATCATCAATTGGGTCTAACAATAACTTTAAAACCTTGCTAACATAGCATCTAAAACAGTAGCATTTAAATACTTTTCAAAATGGCAGTGACAGGCTCGATAAAGTATCTTTTGTGGTTCCTGATAGATATTTTTTGATGGTTCGTAATCACTTTGAATATCTTATACCGTCAAGATAAAAAGATAAGGGAGGAAATAATTTTGTTATCAGTATACGTAGTATAGGTAAGTATTCGTGAAAAAAAACTAACACATTTAACGGCCTAATGTTTTTGTTTCCATTGAATTAATATCATATGGCCTAAATCATAAGTCATTATTCAAAGCTTGCACCAACCATTACTAAAATAAAAGTGCAATAATGTAGAATTCTAAATAAAAGTAGCCAAAACTTCAAGAGAGCTTGAACAAAGTTATTCAGTATCTACAAACTAAAATATATAATAAAAAGTGTATTAACTATGTGATCATGAACATGAATTTGAGTACGCATTAGAGTTATGTTGAGAAAGTAACTGTAATTATGTACGTAGTATAAGTTGAAATGTATTAATAAATGTAATAGGTTATTGAACAAGACATTTAAAAGCGGTTAGAATGTTTTTCATGATTTTTGACAGTTTGAACACCAGTGCCATGTATAAGCAACGTGCATATAAAATACAACCATACTATAATAAAAGACTCACCATCAATTCTTTGTGGTTTTATTGCACAAATTTTATTGTATCTGTAACCGTTATCTGTATTATATCTTTAAAATGTAACTATTTTATTTAAGTCCTTGTACTGCTTCAAATTCCATTGTTAACAAATTGCGGGTTAATTTTCAAGTTTAACTAAATCATTTTTTTTACACTCAACATAGCCCCGCACTAGGGAAACCCTGTGTCGCGGGTGCCATGGACACACGCAAAGACAACCAGAAATTACACCCAAACTCACAATATTTCTCCAGGCCCGGAAATCGAATCTGGGACCTCTGCGTGGCAGGCATGATAACCACGGCCACGGAGGCAGTTAATCTTTATAGTACCTACGACCTACACTTGGTGTCATTAGAAGCAATAATGTAATGAAAAATTTGATTACACAAAAATAATTTATTTCAGCAATTCAGTACATCAATAATCGAATAACAAAAATTATGCTATATTCAGAAAATTATCACATTTGTACTGACGGCTTCGAATATAGTGAAATGAATTGTTAGATACAACCGTAAAATAAATTATAAAAAATAACAACATTGACTCTAATTGGTAACTCAGCAAGAAACAAGTTGCCGTTATAAATTATTAGCTACATAAAATGCAAGCTGACTACATTATTTTCAGCTACTATTAAGGCCGCAGTTACGTTACGCTATAAAAGTACAGAAAATAAAATTATTCATAGAGTATCATTTAAAACTAAATTTAATATTACTTCACTGTAGTATCACGAATGTGTAGATACGTAGATCCTAATGTATGGCGGTCACGTACTTTGATTAAGCAATGAAGAGTGGTATCTAAAATGTCGTCACATTACAAAAGAGAAAAATGATGAAATAGGGTTTTTGCAATTATATTTGACTGATAATCATGTCCATAAATTTATTTCACACTTCTAGCTCAGGTTCTCTCATTATGTTCTGTACTCACACTCTTATAGTTGTACATTTTTGATTGAAATACAATTTGTTAGATAGCTTTCTACACTAATTATATAAGTTTTTTGGGGCCTGTTAATCTTTCCTTTCTTCAGCGGGTATGAAGTCCAGAGAGGCGGAATTAATGCAAAAACGTTTCTTGGTAGGCGCTGGACCGTCATCGAACACGTGTCCTAGGTGAGCCGAGCACTTGGAACATCGCACCTCAGTTCGCACCAAACCTGGCCGTGTTAAAACCAGTAATATATTTGCTCCAACTTTATTCCAACACACAGAGTCCATTCACCAAAAAAGCCGTTTATTTACATATAAACAATGTATGATGTCGTGATCACGTTATCCAATATGATAGACAGCACGCGCAGACGTTGGTGATGCGTCGTCGCAGCGGAGCGGCGTCGTCGTCCAGCCCGCAGCCATCCAGAGGGATCAGGACAGGACAAGATGGGAGCAAGGACAAATGCATATTATTGACATGCGCATTCCAACAGTTAAGGTGACGTCACAATGAAGGCGTGTTAAAAAGTTGCGAATGTTATGGTTGCCATTGCGATAAACCAAATAAACATCGATTTGTTAAATTATTGTTTGTGATGGACCAACCAGAATAGTGAATAGCATACATAAAATATTGCGAGCGGTGCGTTTTTGTCATGAATAGCGATTCGGCACACAGATTGATACAATATAAAAGAAACGGTAGTCGTTTACATACATACGAAGATGAAGCAGAAAATATATACAGAAATATGTTGCACCAATCAACGACCGACTTACGTTTATCGTGGAGAGTCAGGATTGTATCGGAGGGTGGTCAAAGGTGCGGGAAAGACAGACAGAAAAAGATAAAAAAAAACATTAGCACCAAAATCCACTTCCCTCACCAAGCTCCGAATATTTTCAAGAGATTAGAAATGTACAAATCATAATAATACCTATAAGTACTTGTAATAAATACATAAAAATATAAAACACAAAAATAACTGTATGCCAAAGGTCCTACTTAATACGTTTATATTGAACTACGTTTTTCATGTGTTTTAATAAATAATTAGCAAGCTCATGCAGACAGTCGCAAACGTAGCCAAATATCTGTATCACAACTTTGAGAAGACGTAAGAATTAAGATACAATCCGGTTCTCAAAACAATTTCTTGCTTTTTATATCAGGCTGACGATAATATATGACCGCAGAAAGTTATCTAAAACAACTGATTACTGTTACAATTATATACAATAGCTGTGAAACAGATAGCTAAGTTTAATAACATGATGTCGAGTTACAAAGCAACAAGGTATAAACATTTATATGTTTAAGTAGAAGGTTTCAACGATATAAATGTATATACATCTGATTATGTATGGTGCGACCATATAGATGTCAAGGGTAGATGGAAGGATTGTATATAGTACGAGATATAGACATTGAAGTAATGTGGTCATAAATACATACAAAACAGGTAATTGAAGTATGAATGTACTTATGTCGACACACCAATAATCGGACCTCATTTGGTTTGGTCAAATAATGTATTATGAATTATGTGTAGATAAAGGTCATCAATCTGAACGTATTGATCTCATAAATATGAGGCGTAATTGTAAGGCAATCTAAAAAGTAATGGAGCGTTATTTGACGGCTCCGCGAAATAGGAAGAGGGACCATTATATCCTTATTTCAAGGTTATCATACTTCGATGAACACACAAAAATAACAGTTCAAGGTAAGGTGGTCCTAACATTTGCAATGGTGCACACACTCCTTACATGTCCTACTGCTAGGTACAAAGTAAGAGAGATGTGGTGGTAAATTACGCCTAATTTCAATACATTATATTTTACATCTATCATTGTAAGACGTATTACGTAGAGGTATATAATAGTGTCTACTTTATATGTCACAAGTGAACCATTGTGTTCAGAATGAGGCCAAAGGATGTTAACAATGTAAGAAATCAGGTGATAGATAATTCAGACCTTGTATAGACTAATGCCGGCTATGAATAGCCTATTATTCAGCGGCATTGAAAATTTGTTCTGCATGGTTTGGTACACTAGGCAGTAGTGGTATGTTATGATGACTCATATTTTAACTCCAAAAAAGTTCCTTTATAATGATAAGATCATAATACTGCTTAAATACGTCGAATGAAAACCTCACATACGCATTTTTGTTTGTTTTTACTAATTTTTGTTGCAATAAAACTTAAGTCTTGCTAAATTGTAATTAAAATAATATAGCACCCGAAAGAGAAATAATTTAACTAATTAAAATACTAATTACAAACATTACTGTTACTACATTTCACATCAGAGTTTTATCTTTATCCTGAAAAAGGACATATAAATGACATGTGAAAGTATTCACTCCAAGATGACGAATTAACCAGTAAGGCAATTGGCTTTAAATGAACTATTTTTGGAGTTAAAATTGAGTCATAACAGGTACAGGTACAGGATAGTAATTATACTGCTGTTTTTAGTAAAAAACAATGCACCTAGCTATTTTATTATATTATGTTAGTTGAATAAGGGCAATTGTTAAATTAGCAACAACTCATTTCAGTTAAATATTACAATTAACATCATATTATCTCGTAAATTTAATTCAATATCATAGTTAAAATCAGTTTTGTTGACCAGTAACAAAATTATACAAATTCAGAAAGGACCTGTACATATAACTAAGTATAGATTTCACCATCTATATGTATATCATGCTTTTAACATACATTAGTAACATACATACACATGAATGATGAAAATTCAAGCTTTCTCATAGCTTATTTATTAATAAGATAATGCTGGATGTTTTTTAATTAGTTATTTTAGTTTAATTGCATTGAATCATTATCATTCAAATAAAAGTTGTAAATATTATTTATATAATTCTTTCAGATTTAGAAGAGATTTCTACTAATTAAGAAAGGAGATAGATATGCATATCTCAAATTTTGATACTGTATTATTTTTGATAATAAAATTATTAAGTTATTATAAAATCACACTATTTACGCTGCCTGCACTTTTTAACGAAATCAAATGGCATCATTGCCAATAAACACATTGATCATTGCAGTGAAAATAAATTATTAAAAAGAAAACATACCGGCACTAGTGTCCTGATGTAAAGTGACTTTTTCCTTGGATAGGACATCATTGAATGCGGGCCAACCACACCCAGAATCATATTTTGTTTTTGAGGTGAATAGTTCTTGTCTACATACTACACATACATACAGGCCTTCATCATAAAATTTGTTGTAACAACCTGAAAAAACAAAATTGCTTCATCTTTTTGCAAGCCTGACAGTCAGTTCTTTGATATATATTTGTATTATACAGGGTTACAGGAAAAGTCGTGCTAGATCCGTTAAGGGCGTGGAGTACTCATCATTTCTGACTTATTTTACTATGAAACACCCTACCCTAAACTTAACCCTTTTCGAGATATTTGACTTTTATTTTTTTTATTCAAAATTGCCGATTTTTAGGCTACTAAATTTAATTTTGTTTATTTTGTGTGTCTTATTATTATAATTATTGCATTTTTACATGTGTGATAAGATGCTTTAGGACCTCAATCATTAAAATAGTGAATAAGTTAATTCAATACGCCGTAGTAGAAAAGAGAAAGTTAAGAAATTAAAAAAAAAATTACAAAGTTTATTTTTCTCTAAGGGATATCTAAAAAAAATATTATGGCAGTTGATCGGCAGATAAGTTATAAAATATCTACGTTTCATCAGCTATCTAACAAGGTATAACAATCTAGGGTTTTATTAAAGGTGTGTCCAAACATAAAGCGGCATTCGAGCGCGGCTGCCGCGCGCGTCTTGCCGCGCTATGATTGGACGACTGCCGCGCGCGGCAGCCGCGAGCTACCTGCCGGCAAACTTGTGTCCCGCGAATGCCGCGCGTAGCTGCCGCGCACCTTGCACGCCGTGTTTGGACACACCTTTAAATGCATTAAAAAAACTTAGTTTCATAGGCGATAGTGGAGGAGAAAATTAATTTATCTGCCGATCAACTGCCATAATATTTTTTTAGATATCCCTTAGAGAAAAATAAACTTTGTAATTTTTTTTTTAATTTCTTAACTTTCTCTTTTCTACTTTGGGGCGTATTGAATTAACTTATTCACTATTTTAATGATTGAGGTCCTAAAGCATCTTATCACACATGTAAAAATGCAATAATTATAATAATAAGACACACAAAATAAACAAAATTAAATTTAGTAGCCTAAAAATCGGCAATTTTGAATAAAAAAAATAAAAGTCAAATATCTCTAAAAGGGTTAAGTTTAGGGTAGGGTGTTTCATAGTAAAATAAGTCAGAAATGATGAGTACTCCACGCCCTTAACGGATCTAGCACGACTTTTCCTGTAACCCTGTATATCGCACATGAAACAGCCAGGTACACTATATCAGGATCAGCGATATTGCGGACATTGGATTTTTTTCACAATACCTCCTTAATCAAAATGCCAATCGAGAGATCCTATTCCTAATGAAATATTGTCATATCACATAGTGCCATAAATCGAATAGTTTTGTAGGAAACAAATAAAATGTGTATTTTTTGTATGGGACCTTACCTTTATTGCCCCATCGTTACAAACTCTCAGTCAATCCAGTCTTGGAATCACTACAGACATTTTTTGACGCGTATAAGTAGTGAATAGGCAGGTTTAGGCGCGCGTTTAGTGCGCAAATCTATAGAAGATAGGTCTAATAAGACGTCTGTAGTGATTCCAAGACTGGATCGACTAAGGGTCGTATTCTAGAACTCTACTCAATGCTCAAGTCAGGATTGGAGTATGATTTAAAGCACTCGAAATCATACTCAAGTCCCTGCCATTAGGGTCGTATTTCCAGTGCTTATGTTTCCAGTGCAATCCTGACTTGAGCATTGAGTAGAGTTCTAGAATACGACCCTAAGACTTTGTAACAATGGGGCACTAAAGGTGAAAAATGCAATGTCCGCAATATCGCAGATCCGATCCACTGTGCGTCGCAAAGTTAAAATAAATATAGTGTCCCCAATTACGTCAGTTTTTAATGTTCTTAAGTGATTTCCCGAATCCCGAAAAGATTCAGGACCTAAAAAATATTGTAAGTAAGGTAGTCTCCATTTTCTGTCTATGTTCCTCGAAGTTTAGGTAAAAAAAACTCTACCTATTACGATCCCTGGTCATAACTCAAAATTGTAAAAATCAGAAAACACAATTTGAAAATTTCGTTGAGTACATGATTATTTCTATTTATACATAATTATATATAGAAACACATATTTTTAGTTATTCATTTGTGAACGAGAATTTAGTCATTTTTTAAACTTCAAAATTGTGTCTTCTCAATTCCACAATTTTGAGTTACAACACCATTTGGGTTCATGTGCGAGGTATTATGTATCTTGGAAAGATTAAAAGAAAAAAAGAATCAATATACATTGTTTTTTTAATGGGAGAATATGGGAAAATTCAAAACCATAAAAGATACAAGGAAACTGTCTTAGGAACCATTAAGCCTTGTGAAAACAATTTTGGCAGTCAATTTTTTGGGCAAGCGTGAGTTGTCCAGAAATATGAATAAAATTGACCAAAATTATATTTTTAGTGATGATTGACTCGGTTTCGTGACCCTTCACGACTTCATTTCTTTGTATGGGACGAAAAAATCGGGACAGCAGAAGATTGTCAAATTTAATGAAATTATTTTTCATACAAAATAAATAAAATTAACAAAATTTTTTTATATGATAGGCTCAGATTATTATTATAAGAATGTTTTTATTTTATTGGAAGAAAAAATCAGGACAGCAGTAGGTCAAATTTAAGAAAATGTTATTCATTTAGTAAAAATTTTTTTCTGCTGTCTCAATTTTTTTCTTCCAACACATTTTTTTTTTTAATTTATTTATTGTATAAAGGACAAAATACACAAATATGTTTCTAATCGCATAAGTCGTCCTTATAAGAAACTGAGTCTATGCTAATTATTTTTGTTACAATAAAATTTTATTTTTTGTCTCTGTTTAAATTCAGCTCTATTATAGGTATGTCTGCATTAAAGAAAAGCGGGACCACCTGACACAAGTATTTAAAGACTTAATTGATAGGTTGGTCCCAACCTCAGTTTCTAGTTTATGTCGACTGTATTTTGAATAAACATTTTTTATTAGCATAAAAAAGAATTGTCAATATTTCTTCATTTTATGTGAAAAAATATTTTATGAAATTTGACCAACTTTCACTGTCCCAATTTTTTTGTCACATACAATGAAATGATTCTTTTGTGAAACTGAGTCGACCAACACTAAAAAATTTTGATCAATTTTATTCATTTTTATGGACAACTCACACTTGATCACAAAATCTTTCTGCACAAAATCTGCCAAAATTGTTTTCACATAAAAGACTTAATAGTTCCAAAATCAATTTCGTTGTATCTTCTATGGTTTCTGATTTCCCCATACTATCCCAATTAAAAAAAACACTGAATCTATATAATTAATAAATAATTAAATCTATACAAATAATAGGAGCTCAATATCATATCTTTATTGATTACTAGTGTGATTACTTTCAGTAACGTTAATTACTTTTACATAAATTGTAAATAATAAAATAAGTAAGTGTGTGACCAGGTAGATATAGGTACAAAATGAGCTGAGTATTTTGAATAATCACCTGTGAATGGTCTCTCAGTACCAGCTTCCTGGGTGACATGGTACTGCAAAGGCGTCAAGCGGTTTTTCAAAGATTCCTTATCTTCCATTGCTCTCCAAATCAATGCTACAACGGCCAAAGAAAAAAACTAATTTAATATCACATACAAAGCTACGTAAACCTGGCAACGTCCCAAGATAAACTTATAGCGAGGTCCTTCCTTATTTACGTTAAGTTCGTAAAAAAATTAATGATATGAGACAAGCGTCAAAACGTCATACCTGTTGTAAAGGGATGCCTCAACTGAACAGTCTTCTTCGAATGCAGTACCGTCCTAAGAGCGACGAGTGGTCGGAGTAGGACACGCATAACTTACATCTCCTGTTTTGTAAACACAAGGTTACGCAACTCCAGGGTTTTCTATTAATAATAACGCCGATAAGGTACGAAGAGAAGTGAAATCGAAACAAGCGACGTATTCTAATCGCAGCTGTTTGACAATTATATTTTTATTCGTTTTTTTTTACGGCTCTGGGAACTTTTAACTATTGTCAATACGATATATACGCATGCATCGAATGTTTCAAAATTCAGTCAGTGAGTCAGACCGTAGTGGTAGGTCATGGAAAAATGTATGGACATGTTTTTCTGAAAAATAATTCGAAATTATATTTTTCAAATTTTAGGGATTTCTTTAGAAAATTGCCCAATAGTAGTGTTCGGCCATGGAAAAATATTTTCCCGGATATTTTTCAATAATTTTCATTTAATTTTCTCACTATAAGAATTTTCCACATTTGACGTTGACAACATCTGTAAAAAATTTAAATTACTGAACGTTGACGATGGAGTCTCCACGGAAAATATATAAATCCGTGGGAATCTCAAATTACAAATTGTAATCTGAGGATGGAACCATTTAGGTTTTTTCCTACAACAAAACCTAAACGGGTGAAATCATTTAAACTGGCCACATACGGTCAGAATCCGATTTCAAAATTCCGTTTCGGAATTTGGAAGGCAGCAAAACCATATAAATCACGGACTTAAGAACTTATTAAGTTATCATTATCACACACTTCACGTTATCAAGATATCATTATTCCTATTGTTTTGTAATCTGAGATTATTCCGTTCGAAATTTTTTTCGATTCGAAATTCCGAATGGTGGATTGTGCATTTGGAATTTCGCACGGAAGAAGCCGTAACGAATGCAAGTCCTCCATAGATTTTGTAGGGCCACAACACGCAGTCGTAAATTCCGTACGTATTTTCGCTGCGAGAACATATTCTGGACTCAATGCGTCACGTCTCTCAGATGAGTTTTAGGCGCTCCGTAGATGGAGCAACTTTAGTTGACGCAACTGGCAACTTTTTACAAGTTTCCTTTTGCGGTTGCCGGTTGTAGCAACCAGAAGGCCTAGTTACCGGGTGAGGAGGGAGTGAAGTTGCTTCACGAGTTGCGGTTGCCGGTTGCGAAAACTGGCAACTGGAGACAACCGGCACTTGCAAGTTTCTAGTTGCGGCAATTAAGAATATGTTTAATCACGGATTTGGGCAATCGAAAACTGTAGTCGATTGCCGAAACTCTCAACTTAAGTTGCTACGTCTGCGCAGTTTCCTGAAATTGTATGAAAAACGTCATAGGGTCGTATTCCAGAACTTACTCAATGCTCAAGTCAGGATTTGAGCAGACTTGAGTAAGATTTCAAGCACTGGAAATACTACCCTAATGGCAAGGACTTGAGTATGATTTTCAGTGCTCACTGCAATACTCAAGTCCTGCCTTGAGTATTGAGTAGAGTTCTGGAACACGACCCTCAAACAGCTAGTTGCGGATTGCCAGTTGCCGGAACTCGATGATCAAAGTTGCTCCAACTGCGTAGCGCCTTAATATTCAGAATGGAAATAAACGTATGTGTGTGTAGAAGTTTGGCCACTGAAAGCTGAATCCAGTGATTTTTGTAGCGGCAACACATCTAAAAATGTCATTATGACGTTTAATGAGTTTTTTCAATTTATTAAGGCTTTGGCAAAGCCTAAACATGAAGTTTAATTATGTTTTTGTAAATATGGCCGCCACAAAGAGGATAGGTAATTTGAGGCGGCGTGCTTGGATTGACTCGGGATTCCTTAGAACGGGCCGATACGGGTATTTTAGTTCGAGATTCGTATAATTTAATCTTCGATTAAGGCACAATAGCACTATCCTATTCCACTTTAAACTAGATTTCAGAAAATAATTGAAAGTCAAAATAAAAACGACTCTTTTCCCTCCAAAAGGTCCAGAGCGAATCTGACGTTTAATGACATTGACTTACAATTATATGGACGTCGGGTCCGCGCTAAAAAGTGTCCGCACTTGTAAGGCGCTAAAATCGTATACAGAGCGCGACACTCCGCTTTAGTCTTCATTTGTTCTACTGACAGTGCGATACTGCGATGACATTACAATTTAAATTTCGAATAGGTTGACTTGGGACATTTTTTTCGTGGTTTTTGTATTAGACCCGTCGTCCATTTATTTGTAAGTCAATGTTTAATGACCTTTATTTCGATTTAAAATTAACAAATACAATAGTCAATGAATGCAATGAAGGATTGTTGTGAGGTAGCGAACTACCTCTATTAGCGTGGAAATTCGAGATGTGTACCTAGTTCTGAAAAAAAAAAATTAAACTCGACTATTTTGCATTGGAATAATGTTTGTTACAGTCATTACAGTACAAAAAATCAGTTCGATACATAGAAAGTGGTTTGTTTGAAAAAACAAATATACGCGATTTAAATCCGGAAAAACAGTTTCATTTCCTATGTGTAACAATCGCGAAAACCTAAGAACTCGATAGAAAGTGGAAAATTTATTAAAATAGTACTTACCGATAATATGAAATACTACCATGGGTAATATTTTGGTGCGGCTATTATTTTGCACTACAAAACAGCGCAATATTATATAATATATTTCAAGGGTATTAGAAAATTTGTGCGAAAGAATAACACAACCATACCGTACAAAATGAAAATGGTGGATTGAGCTCAAATATGGACAACTGTCCATATTGTGGTCACGTGTGCGATGCTAGCTAATCACTTCTACCTCTATATAATTCGTGTACTTCTACTAGTATGGATATACAAAAATTATGGCATATATTTAAATGATTATTTTAAATTTGCAAAAGCAGCAGGAAAAAAATTTAAACGGTCATCTTTTTAAGATTGATACTTTTTCTCTGAGACAAAATGTATGAAATCAACGTATATTTTAATGTTCTGAGCTAATGTTTGATATGTATAAATGAACTTTGATAGTTTCATATTGAGCCTCAAAACTAAGATAAATGAGCATTAAAAATAAAATTTAGATACTTATTTTTTATGATTCAATTTACTAAAAAACTTTTTATTTAGATTTACTAAAATATTGGTATGCTCATTAAAATATAATTTGAACTGAAACCATTTTCGGAAACACAAGCAAATTCGCTTGCTTTTTCGTATACTAACCTTTTTTTCCCCAGAGAAATGCGTTACGCGTTACCCCGCGGCCGGGTGAGGCGCGGGGTTATGTGGGACTCTCCTCTCTAAGTAGAGAGGCCTACCCACTAAAACTCCGGGGGTGTTCCTTCACGTACCTTGTGGCGGGAACCCGGGGGCGCTTCCGCATTCTTCCGCGAACCCACCGGTGTCGTCCGTTTGCACGGACCCTTTCAGAGTCCAGGGTGAAAATAGTTCACCCTGTTCTCCTAATCGCAGGGGACTGCTTGGAACTGCCTGGAACACTTGGCAGATCGCTACCGTCGCCAGGGTCCCTTTATGTCGGAGTGGCACGATTTCCCAATCCTGATCCCGAGGACCCCTACGGGGGCGGAAGCAGTTATAGCAGCAGGTATATAAGCCCGCCTTCTGCGCCTCGTTCCCCTCCTGCGGATCGGAGCTGAGAGTGGATCGTCCTCTCGATTACGCTCCGCGGCCTCCTTCTGCGCCATCACTTCCTCGCAGAATGAGGCCGTCGCCTCCCATGACGCCACTCTGGCTACCGTGGCCTTGACCACAGCCGGCAGCGAGAGGTCATGTCCCACCACTGCAGGGAGCGAAGCGCGTTGTTGCACCCACGCTTGGCACTCAGCGAGTGTATGATCGGCAGTGTTCTCACTGCAAGAGCAGTGGTGACATGCCAGCAGTGGCTCTCTACCGACTATGTGGCACAGATACCTGCCGAAACTACCATGACCCGACAGGATCAGCACCAAGTATTATTGAATTCGCTAAGAAGATCATCACCATGACGGAGGAATTCCGAACATACAACAAGAAACCTCAAAGTAGCCAAGCAACTATAGGCACGTGACGACAGAATTATCTGTATTATCAAAGATACCCCAACTCAACAACTTTCAAATATAAGTAAACCCTCGAGTAATGTACCCAAACCGACATATACCACCGTAGCACGTGCGCAGGCTACCAAACCTAAAGAAACCATCCCCACCACCAAACCAGCTCTGATAATCTCTGCAGCAAAACAAGTTCACAGCCCAGCTGAAACACTTCAGAAATGGAAGAAATCTGTTTCGTTCCGGGACACTAACTTTTCTCCTGCTAGCGTCAAATACGTCTCCAACAACAAACTCAGGATTGAGTTTGATACTGAAACACAACGAGATGAAACATTCCAAACAGTGAACAGTGATACAATGGAGATTAAGGCTGAGATATCTAAGAAACACCTATGTTTATATTAAAAGTCACATCTCAGGACACTCCATCTTATTTACTAACGAATATCTTGTATAATCAAAATGATTGCATCAAGAATCTTACCGATGACCCTTCTCAACTGGCATTCAGACAGTGTTGGGCAAAATTTAATTGTTCTGGCAATTAAAGATTGACAATTGATTAATTGTCAATTGCGATACAGCAATTAACGATTGATCAATTGTTAGTTGCGAGAACCGCAATTAACAATTAATCAATTGTTAATTGCGGTTCTCGCAACTAACAATTGATCAATCGTTAATCGCAAATATCTACAATTAACAATTAATCAATTTTCAATCTTTTCAATGTTTTTGATTAACAATTCACAATTAAAACTGACAATTATGATAAATTTATAGGGCATATGGGGGTGAGTTAGGGCGTTGGTTGTGGGGGTCTGTTGGGGGGCTGCTGGGGGCAGGTTAGGGGGCCGGTTGGGGCCCAGTTGGGGGCCCCGGTTGGGAGCCCCGCTTGTCAAAGTCAAAGTCAAAGATTATTTATTCCATAGGTAAAATAAATTTATACTTGAAAACGTCACATTTAAGCTACTGCTCGTTCACTACGCTGACCTCCCTGAGAAGAACGAGCAAGAAACTCTAGGGATTGCTCTTTTCAAATAAACTTAAATGCTATGAAATACACTTTGAATCAAATTTGTGTGGATTCTGGAGCCATGTCGTCTTTCCATACATCTTTATCTAACACGTAGTCTTCAATTTTGTAATATGATTTTTCGATCAAAATATTTTTAATGTAGTTTTTAACTTAGGAAATTATAAACTTAATATATGCTCCGGAATCTTATTGTAAAAACGTATACAGTTCCCCATAAAAGAGTTGTTTACCTTGGTTAAACGAAATCGTGGTACCATGAGTTTGGACTTAGCTCTAAGGTTAATATTATGGATATCTTCTTTCTTATTGAAATTATGTATATTTTTACGGGCATATAAAATATTTGAGTAAATGTACTGTGATGCCACAGTCAGGATACCAGTCTCCTTAAACTTTTCTCTGAGAGATACCCGAGAGCCTAGACGGTACACAGAACGAATCGCTCGTTTTTGCAATACAAATATGGTTTGAATATCTGCCGCTTTACCCCACATGAGAATCCCGTAGGACATTATACTATGGAAGTAACTAAAGTAAACTAGTCTAGCAGTACTAACATCGGTAAGCTCACGTATTCTGCGGACTGCGTATGCAGCGGAGCTTAATCTGCTGGCCAGGGACGATATATGTGGAAACCACTGAAGTTTACTATCTAAGGTCACTCCCAAGAAGACTGCTTTATTAACAAGGTCTAACTTTTCTCCGTTTATTTCTATGCTTGGACTAGTCGATTTTACGTTAGGTAATTCAAATTTAGCACATTTTGTCTTCTTGGCATTAAGCAATAAATTGTTAGCATTAAACCAATAAACTACCTTAGAGAGGGTATCATTAATACGGTCATAGTTAATGTCATGTCTGTCTGTTTTAAAAATCAAGGATGTGTCATCAGCAAACAACACTATTTCGCAATGGTCCTTAATCATTGCAGATCATTAATATAAATTAGAAATAAGAAAGGTCCAAGTATTGAGCCCTGCGGAACACCCGTTTTTACTGGAGAACCCAAAGAAGTCACTCCATTTATGTCTACTTTCTGAATTCTACCGTTGAGATATGACGAGACAAGTTTCGACGCCTTGCCATTTACACCGTAATGTTCCAGCTTCCTAATAAGAGTATTATGATCCACGCAATCAAATGCCTTGAGAGGTCACAGAAAACACCAATAGCGTTCTGGGACCTTTCCCAAGCATCAAAGATGTGTTTTAGTAACGCTACCCCCGCATCGCTAGTCGATCTATCACTAGTAAACCTGTATTGTTCACTATGAAAAATATGATTCCTACCGAAATAGGACAGTAATTGAGTTAGCATAACCTTTTCGAATATTTTACTTAAACCTGGTAAAATTGAAATGGGCCTATAGTTGCTAGGATCAACTTTTCTACCGCTTTTGAATAAGGGAATAACCTTGCTGTATTTCATTAAATCGGGAAAAACACCTTCGTCAACGCACCTATTGAAAGCTACAGCTAACTGTGGGGAAATGAGATTAATAACTGAGTCTATAACTTTAGTTGATATGCCCCAGAGATCTTCAGTTTTTTTAACATGTATTGACTTAAAAGCTTTTATGATGTCTTGTGGATTAACATGACGAAAATTAAATAAACTGCCACAAACGTTAACATTTTCCTTTAGGAGATCAATAGCAAGTGAAGGGGAGGAATGTAAGGATTTTGTAGTGTTCACAGCAATTTCCGAAAAGAACGATTCAAAAGCTTGGGCTACTTTATCTTTAGATTTTATAAGTTTGCTGTCTAATTCTAAAACTATATCTCTATCGTGTAGTTTAACCCTGCCTGACTCTTTATTTATTATGCTCCAAGTAGTTTTAGATTTATTTATCGATTGTCTAATTTTGTCGCTGTGAAACTTAACCTTAGCAGCTACACAAACTTTTTTAAATATTTTCGAATAAATTCTAACATATTCTATGAAATTGGAATTAGTATTATAAGTTTTCATAGCATATAGCTCATACAAACGAGACCTACTCTTATGAATACCTACTGTTGCCCAGTCGTTGAATTTAGTCTCTCTATGGAAAGTTAATGTTTTCGATTTAAATGTATTGTCAAATTCATTTTTAATTAAACCAAATATCGTGTTATATAAAGTATTTGGATCCTCCGTTATATGGGATAGGGAATTTAAACTATTGCCGATATTATTTTGAAATCTAATTATTCGTTCTATGGTAATCGGTCTGCAGAGAAATTGGTCTACCTTCTTGTTCATTTTACAATTAAAAGAAGCCAATTGGCCACTATGGTCGGATCTTAAGCAATTTATTATTGATTTAGACACTGCGTCTGTGTTACAAAAGATGTTATCAATACAAGTAGAAGAGGAGGCAGTAATGCGAGTTGGTTCTAAAAAAAGATTAATCAAGTTAAAACTTTGAAACAAATTAATGAGTCTTACAGAAGTAGAACAGTTTTCCAACAGGTTTACATTGAAATCTCCACATATTACTACGTTTTTTTTGGTTGGAAAAATCCGCTTTAAACTGTCTTCCATAATTAATTCAAACTCGTTAAAATTAGCAGAGGGGGGCCTGTATACACATAAGACGACAAACTGATCCAATTCCACACATGAAATCTCAATGGTTCGTTCAGTAGAAAGATTTGTCATATCCTTACGCTCTTTAAATTTTAAGTTACGCTTAATAATAATCATGGATCCGCCTCTACTTAAGCTCTTTCTTATGAACGAACTGACTATTATATAATTTTCTATATTGTTAATGGCTTCGTAATCTTTCAGCCAGTGTTCTGTAACACAAAACACGTCAACGGAAATATCGTGCAAAAAAAGACTTATTTCTAATGTTTCGCCAGAAAAGCCTTGAATATTTTGATGTACTACATGGAAACGATTAGACTTTTCTGTTGTCGTGTTTTTCAGTTTAAATTATGGTTAGTAAAAAGTATACTGTTGCTACTTAAAGTAGGAGCATTGTCGTGGGACTGTGTTATATCTACTATAACAGCGTCCTTAATATTAAAAGATAGCAAACTAGCTATGTCTCAGATACCTTAGGGGTAAAAGTAAATTATCCTCAAAAAGTTTGAAGTTCCTTACGAACTTATTAATATCAAAATTGGGGGCCCCGGTTGGGGGCCCGGTTGGGGACCCAGTTGGGGGCCCCGGTTGGAGGCCCGGTTGGGGTGCCCGGTTGGGGGCCCGGTTGGGGGACCCGGTTGGAGGCCCGGTTGGGGGTCTCAGTTGGGGGCCCCGGTTGGGGGCCATCAGGCCCCTTAACTGGCCCCCAAACTGGGCCCTAACCGGGTCCCCCAACCGGGGCTCCTAACCGGGGGCCTCATATCATTCTGCTACAACTCATATATACTGTAGTATAGATAGACTATATTTATAGTCTAACTGCAACATGTGGTGCGTATTGCTTGGTTAGCATTTAAGTTTACATTTTATTTTATATTGTATTATTTACTCACTTATATTCTGGAGACCGAACAATAAACATGTCTCTTTAAATTAACGTATTTCACTCTACCATCTACGTCCATCCTTTTTAATAATATGAGATGGCGACCCATTCCAGCGAAATTATCTTTTGTGAAGAACAGTAAATTTGAACTACATAACAATGAAGATTTCAAGACAGAAAATTTAATATCAAGAATGAAAAAAGAAGATCAATTTATAGAAGATCAAGAAGAAAAACTATAGAAGGAAACTAATTGAAGCAAAATTATATTGAAGAATAGATTATAGAAGAAAAGAATAGAAGACAAATTATAGAAGAAAAATCATGAAAGAAAAATTATAGAAGAAACATTACAGAAGATTAAAATGAAAAAAAGAAGAGTTAACGTTATAGAAGACTGCAAGAAAGAAGAAAGAAGCGTACGCACGGTGTCCAGGGTAATCCCGGCTACCGGAGTCCAGGGTATAGCCCGGCCCATGTAGCAGCGTTGTCCAGGGTAATCCCGGCCCACGGAGTCCAGGGTATAGCCCGGCCCACCCATCCGTGATGCGGCATGCAGCACTGTGACGAAGCGCATCGTGTCATCAACCACGGAGTCGGCAAGGACCACGTAAAGCGTCTTCAGGAGTCATCTTTACTTTCGTGCGGTTCGACATACTCTCTCTCTCTCTCATCTTAGCGTTGTCCCGGTTGCGTCCTCAGCAGGGTTGCTGCGGAGCCCGGGGTCCGCTTTCCTACTCTTTCTCCTCCACTTTGCACGGTCTTCGGCATCCTTAGTGGTGAGACCATTGGCACGCATATCACCCTTGGCGACGTCAAGCCAGCACTTCTTGGGTCTGCCCCTTCTACCGGGGCCCGGCGGAGGTGGCATAGCCAGACATTTGTTTCCCACGTAGCAAGCCGGTTTCCGTAAGATGTGGCCGTACCAACGTAGGCGGCTTTCTTGCAGTTTATCTGCAATGTCACGGACATGAAGGCTGCCGCGGATGCGGGAGTTTCTGACACGGTCTTTCCGTGAAACTCCACACATCCAGCGCAGCATCTTCATTTCCGTAACACGCAGCTCCTGCTTATGACGCTCAAGTACGGGCCACGTTTCACTGCCATATAAAAGGACAGGCCTAATGATGGATTTATAGACCTGTCCTTTCAGCTTAACCGGCATCTTGGGGTCACAAATTACACCAGTCACCTCACGCCACTTTGCCCAAGCGGCTGCGATTAGGGCTCTGACGTCGCAGTCGATGTCTCCGGACGCGCTAAGTACAGATCCCAAGTATTTAAACTGGCCCGTAGGCTCGACCGCGTCTTCGCCTATGCGTACGGGTAGGGGATCTGTAGCGTTGCAGACCATGTACTCAGTCTTCGCCACATTTAGTCTCAAACCGCCGTTCTCAAGCGACTCCTTCCACACATTCACTCGTCGTACCAGTCTCCCTCTATCCGCATCCGCCAGCGCGATATCGTCAGCGTACATAAGCATCCACGGGGATTGCTCATGCGTGTCTCGGATGGAGCTTGAGACCTCGTCTAATATCACGCTGAACAGATAGGGACTGAGAACTGAGCCCTGGTGAACTCCGACTGTGACAGGGAAGGGTTTAGTGTCACCAACAGCAGTCCTAACCATGGATTCGGAATCGCGGTACATGTCTCGGATGATGTTAATATAAGCTTCTGGTACCCCTTTGGATCTCAGTGCCCACCAGATCATTACACGGGGGATACAGTCGAAGGCCTTCTGCATGTCAAGAAACATGAAATGCAGAAGCGTATTCTTCAATCTGTATTTCTCCATGATGACCCTTAGGGCAAAAACAGGATCCATGGTCCCAAGACCAGGCCGAAACCCATATTGACCCTCCGAGACAGCACTCTCCTGTCGGATCCGAGAGTCTATTATACGCTCGAAGAGCTTCATGGTGTGGGACATGACCTTTATGCCCCGATAATCGCCACACTCCTGCACCGATCCCTTCCCTTTGAAGACTGGAGTGATAATACTCAGTCTCCATTGGTTAGGGATTTTACCGGTGAGGAGCACGCGATTAAAGAGGCCGGTAAGGATGCCCACACCACGTCGCGGTCTTCAGAAGATTCGGACGCTTGCCACGTTTTGAAGAGGGCTTTCTTCACCCTCACCTCCCTCTGGACTGTGTCGTTCCACCACCAAGTTTCTTTGTCACATTTGCGACCACCCTTGGACAAGCCCAGCACCGCTTTCGCCGCCTCAGATATGGCAGCCTGAATGTTGTCCCAGTGGTTCTGGACTAGATCACCTTCAGTGTCGGCGCATTTATCGCCGATCGCTGAGATGAACTCCTGGGACGTGGTACTATCAAGCCGCCACCATCTGATTTGGCGTCGGCAGCGCTCAGCGGGCTTGTCGGCCGGCTTTACGCAGAGATCCATGACAAGAAGACGGTGTTGCGCAGTGAGACTCTCACCTGGTATGACCTTGCAGTTGGCCACTTTGCTGATATGGTGTCTCCTGGTGAGTAGGAAATCGATTTGGGTGGCGTGTCCGCCGCTCTTATAGGTGATTAAATGCTCGGGGTTCTTTTTAAAGAACGTGTTCACGATGGCGAGATCGGCCGCCGCACACGTTGTGAGGATGTCTCCTCCCTCCGCGTTGCGACTGCCGTACCCGTAGCCACCGTGGATCCGCTCGAACCCTTCACACGCCTCACCCACATGACCGTTCAGGTCGCCACCCAAGACGACTGCCTGAGACAAACGAATGGCACTCAGCACTTCCCCGAGTTGATCCCAGAACCTCGCCCTGTCCGTGTCGCTGCAACCGGCCTGAGGTGCGTAGGCGCCTATCAAGTGGGTCACGATCCCTTCGATAAGCACCCTCACTACCATAAGCCGGTCGCTAAAGCGTTTCACTTCCAGGACGTGATCGTGAAACTCCTCGGAGAGCACCACGGCCACCCCGTTCACGCCCCCAGGAGCACCGGTGTAGATCAGCTTGTAGCCATTCCCAATGAGCCGGGATCTGCTGCCTTTCCACCGAGTCTCCTGCAGGAACGCCACGGCGACCCTCCGCCTGGAAAGCACGTCTGCTAGCTCCCTCGCGCGTCCAGTCAGCGTGCCAATGTTCCACGTGGCAAAGCGGAGCTTCCTGTGATGGGTAGGGGCTCGCCTCTTTAACCGTGCCCACCCTTGACACGGTAGCCCTAGTCCACTTGCCACAGAAGTCGGGCGAGGCTCCTGCGCGCCGTTTTGCGGCGGCGCCCTATCCCTATGCCATATCCTTCTGTTGACTTCCATAAGTTGATGTGGCGGTGTTGGTTTTTACGGGAGCGACTGCCGTCTGACCTCCCAACCCCCGAAAGGGAAAACCCCTCGCTAGAGCCTCGTCCGTCTATCAGCAGGCGCACCACTTGCAGGTGAGGTTAGCTTGGGCTCCAAGATGTAGGTGGAGCCCCCAAAACGCCCTGGAGCCCCCAAAACGCCCGTGCGGTTCGACATACGTCTGGAGTGAATTATGTTATAATGTAAGTTAGAATATTCTTTTATTATTTTGTAGGTATGTAGTAGGTATACAAAGTCGAGTTTAATTTTAAGTATGTCTGAGCAATTAAAGGAGATTCATATTAAGTTGGATTATTTAAGAGAATATTTGTGTAAAATCGGTCCAGAGAGACGTAAAAAAGATATTGCTTATAAGAAATTAGAAGACGCTACTAGCTATTATGAACGTTTGGAAGATATTGTGTCTCAATTAAATAAAGAGGTCGACGAACAAAAGCCAAGCTCAGAAGCTTTTCAATATTTTCAACATTTAATTAGCGAAATTAAGAGTAATTATAAGAAAATTAAATTATTATTAGCTCACGTAGATTCAGGGACTCAAACAACAATGGCGAGTTCGTTTAATATAAAAACCGCCATTTCCCTGTTACCTGTGATGAACGGTCAATATCTCGTTACTAAACAATTAATTGATAGCATTTTATTATACAGTTCTTTAATAAATGACAGTACACGGACTCAATTGATCGAATTTGTATTAAAAACTCGACTATCACCTAGTGCTAAATTAAGATTAAAAAGCACGTACTCTACTGTGAAAGACTTAGTACAGGATATTAGAAAGTTTTTGTTGCCTAAAAAATCAACAGAAGCTTTACAAACACAGCTTTTCAGAGCAAAACAGGGACGTAGATCGATAGAGGCATTTGGGACGGAGCTAGAGGAGTTGTTTGTAAATTTGACATTAGCTCAGTCCGATGAGGATAGCGCTAAATTTGACATATTGCGTCCTCTTAACGAGAAAACTGCGATCAAACGATTCGCAGATGGGCTCCCCGACTCAAGGTTGAGCACCATTGTAGCTTCACGGCAGCTCACATCGCTTCCCGAAGCTATTAGGGTAGCTGTTGATGAAAGTATAATGTCGTCACAGCAGTCAGAGCAGGTTATGCAGTTTAGCCCGATTGCCTATAATCGCGGATTTTCACAAGGTTCTTATAAACGCAGTTCTTATGACCGAACAAATACTTCCAGTTACCATAACGGTCACAAGAATTCAAGATATAAAAATAATGCAAATAATTATAATAGAAATCATGGAAATCAAAGGTAACGAAGGTCAAAGAAGTACCTTTGTAAATTCCAGGCATAGAAGTAAAGACACACGTGACTCGCGTCAGCAGTCACGCGGTGGCCGCGCTCACTTTTCACGGGTTCAGCATAACGTGCATGAGACAGTGACTCAGGAAGGTTTGCGAAATACTGAGAATAGCAAATTTTTTCGTGCCTAAACAGTGCACTCATAATATTTTTAGTTATAATAATTTCTTTACAGTAATGTCCTATTTAGGAAATAATGAGAAATTGAACTTGTTAATTGATAGTGGAGCCAGCTTATGCGTAATAAAATATGAACGACTAGCACATAATATTGAGTTACTTAAGTTTATTAGGAAAGATAGTATTTTAATTAAGGGGAGAAGTGGTAATTTAGAATCAGAAGGTTATATTTACTTAGACATAAAACTTGAAGGGGTAGTTTTTAAACAAAAGTTCTTTGTTTTCAAGAACTTAGCTTGCGCCGCAGACGGGATACTCGGCCAAGATTTTTTCCAAAAGTATTACGCAGTATTGAGTTACAAAGATGGTACCTTGAGTTTGGAAAACTAGAACCACTACGTAACTGTTCAGTTTGATAAAAATCAAATAATAATTCCTCCACGATGTGAAGTAATTCGACACGTACCTACGGCACACATCAGTGAATGCGTTGTCTTAGCAAAACAAGTACATAAAGGTGTGTACACAGCGGGAGTAATTGTGAAACCAAAGTATGGATTTATTCCAATTCGCATGCTCAATACGACTGACAAACCAGTCAGAGTAGATATTAAAGATGTAGATATTCATAGTTTAAACTATTATAACGTATACCAATTTGATGATGAGAAGATAACGCCAGATGGAATCAGACAACTTTTTAATTTACTTGACTTGCCTTCTTATTTAAATGAAGAGGAGCAGATAAGTATAGAAAACGTGTGCGCTAAATACGCCGACGTTTTTCATTTACCAGGCGATATTTCTATTATGTCTACTACCAACTTATATGAACATTCCATAAAATTAAAAGCCAATACTTCACCAGTGTATACCAAGCCTAAGGCACTTAAAGGTGAAATACAGTAACAAGTAGACGATATGCTAAAGAATGATATTATTGAGGAAACCACATCAGAGTGGTCAACTCCAGTTTTGTTAGTTCCCAAAAAGACAGATAGATCAGGAGATTAAAAATGGAGAAAGAAGAAAAATGGAGATTAGTTGTGGATTATCGTCACTTAAACAACGTAATGCAGGACGATAAATTCCCTTTACCGAATATAACTGACATTTTAGATTCCTTGGCAAATAATGTATATTTTTCTAAATTAGATTTATCACAAGGTTATTATCAGTTGTCCTTAGAAAAACAATCTAGGAAATATACAGCTTTTACAACTGACAAACAATATCAAATGAAGAGATGCCCGATGGGATTAAAAACATCTCCTAGTTCTTTCACACGACTGATGACTATAGCCATGACGGGTTTGAACTATCAGGCATGTCTAATTTATTTAGATGACTGTATTGTAGTTGGTAATAATAGTCTTGAAACCCCTAACAAAAATTTTGTTAAAGTACTGGAAAGATTTAACTATTATTTTTAAAAATTAACTTGAAATTAAACCCATTAAAGTGTGAATTTTTGCAAAAAGAAATTATTTATTTAGGCCACAAAATAACTTCAGATGGAATTTTTCCCGACCCATCGAAAATAGATGTTTTACAGAAATATCCTGTTCCAACATGTGTAGATGATATTAAACGATTTGTAGCGTTTGCTAACGATTACAGGAGATTTATACCTAATTTCGCACATCCACTTAATGCATTATGTAAGAAAAATGTCTCTTTTAACTGGCCAACTGAATGTGAAAAGGCTTTCCAAAAACTTAAAGAAATCTTCCTACTTAGTCCTACCATCTTAGATTATCCAGACTTCTCAGAAGGTAATACGTTTGTTTTACAAACAGACGCATCAAAGCTAGGTTTAGTCGCCGTTTTGTCTAATAATAATAGCAAGGTAGTAGCGTACGCAAGTCGTAATCTAAGACCAGCTGAAACACGATACCCAGTCATCGAATTCGAACTACTGGCTATTGTGTGGGCTGTGCGTCATTTTAGGCCCTACTTGTATGGCAAGAAGTTTCAAATAAAAACTGACCACAGACCTTTGATTTATTTATTTAATATGACCGATCCATCAAGCCGTTTAACAAAGTTTGGACTCTATTTGGAAGAGTATGATTTTGATATCAGTTATGTTCCGGGACGGCACAACGCAGCTGCAGATGTATTGAGCCGCATACCGAAGAACTCTAAGGAATTGAAAGATATGCATGAGCATGTTGTATCGGTCATGACAAGAGCACAAGCTCGAAAACTTAATAATGACAATATTATTGACTTGACACGTGAGAATCACACCGCTTCTAGGCTTGATCAACCTAAAGTAGTGGAAATTCTCAAACGACCGACTGACAGCGTAGAACTAATATTAAGCGCAAATAAGACTACATTGAAGCAGATAGTGAATTTACAGAACTTGTATAGTAAAAATGGTTCTTTTGTTTTTGTGCCCGATAAATCGGCTATTTATGTAATGTCTCGATCGTTATCTACCGTAAGTGTGTTAGCGAGAGAATTACAAGATTTTTGTAAAGAAATAAAATTAAACGAGCTCGTTATTATAAAAAGAAAGCGTGATAAATATTTTCTAAATATATTATTAAAGGAAATTAATAAGCTAAGTGATTTTCCTGAGGTATTAGCATTGAATGACGGAGTAACAGTAACAGAAAAAAATACTAAAATTGTAATATTGAATGACTTTCATCTATTACCCACCAGTGGCCACGCGGGGGTAAATAGGACGCTGAATAATATCAAGAAATATTACTACTGACCAGGAATTACTAATGACGTCACAGAATTCGTAAGAAAATGTAAGAGTTGTCAAATTCAGAAACAAATTCAAATTCAAATTCAAAATAATCTTTATTTCATAGTAAGCATTATTACACTTGAAATCGTCATAATGGTTAAACTCTACCGCTCATTAGTAAGGCAGACTCCCCTGAGAAGAATGAGCAAGAAACTCTAGGGGTTGCTCTTTGTAAATAATATTTACAATATTTTTTTTTTATTTGAAATATCAGAGATCGAGACTACCTCCATGAGCTAAACGGGTTACTACCACGGATTTTTGTCATCCAAGTACGCAGAAGTTGTATAATAACCTTTAGTATAAAGTTTTTGTTTCACTATACTTAGTTTTAAACCTCGTGAAGAAAATTTTGTATATCAACCGGAATCTTGTTATAGAAGCGTATACATTGCCCCTTAAATGATTTTTTGACTTTGTGAAGACGACTATCAAGAAAAGCTAGTTTATTTCTATTCCTCGTATTAATGTTATGTCTGTCACTATTTTTCATAAATAAATTACTATTCCTTTTAACATAAATTACATTTTCATAAATGTACTGTGAGGCTAGTGTAAGAATGTTAATTTCCTTAAACTTATCTCTCAAAGATACTTTGGGGCCCAAATTGTAAATTGCCCTAACTGCACGTTTCTGCAGGACAAAGATTCTATTGATATCGGCGGCATTACCCCAAAGCAAAATGCCGTATGTCATTAGACTGTGAAAGTAGCTGAAGTAAACCAATCTAGCGGTTTCGACGTCTCAAAGTTTCCTTATTTTTTTAATCGCGTACACTGCAGAGCCGAGCCGTTTTGATAAGTTACTTATATGGGGACCCCATTGCAATTTAGCATCTAACGTTATACCTAGAAATACAACTGTATCCACAAGGTTCAATTTTTCGTTTCTAATTATAATGTTTGTAACCGTCTCTCTAACATTGGGTAATGTAAATTTCACACAATTTGTTTTTTTCTCATTAAGAAGTAGGTTATTAACAGCAAACCAATCAACTACTTTAGGTATAGCATTGTTCACATCGTCGTAGGAACATTGGTGCCTTTTAACTGTAAATAATAAGGAAGTATCATCAGCAAACAATACTATCTCATGTTTTATACCCTCCATAAGGCTAGGTAAGTCATTAATATAAACTAAAAATAAAAATGGGCCTAGAATTGAACCTTGAGGGACACCCATGCTAATTGCAAATCCTGACGATCTCGTACCGTTAACATCGACCCTCTGTACCCTACCACGCAAATACGATTTAAGAAGGTCGAGATCACGTCCCGCCACACCATAATGGTGAAGTTTCCTGACCAGTGTATCATGGTGCACACAATCAAAAGCTTTGGAAAGGTAACAGAATACACCAATAGCATCATGTGAGACTTCCCATGCATCAAATATATGATTAATCAACTCGACACCAGCATCGGTTGTAGAGCGACCCCGAGTGAAACCAAATTGTTTAGTAGACATTAAGTTATTACTATAAAAATGTGCACACATCTGAATTAGAATAATTTTTTCAAATATTTTACTGAGAGTTGGTAGTATTGATATAGGTCTGAAATTGGTGGGGTCAGAAATACTACCAGATTTGAAAAGTGGAATAACTTTACTTTGCTTCATGAGGTCAGGAAAGACACCATCATCAACACATTTATTAAAGACACAGGCTAAATAAGGCGCAATACAATCAACTATAGAACTAATTACTCTGACTGAAAGACCATCAAGATCAGCAGTATTTTTTATGTTTATAGACTTAAAGGCTTTAACAATATCGTTTGGAAATACATGACGGAACCTTAAATTAGTGATACTAACTGCATTATCTTCTTTTAGTAAGGATTCAGCGGCGGTGGGAGATGAATTTAATGACTTAGTAGTCAAAATTGGAATGTCAGTAAAAAAATTTTCAAATATTTTAGCAACTTCTGCGTCTATGTTTACAATTTTATCATTAAATCTTAGTTGAAAATCTAAGTTACGAGGTTTGACCCTTCCAGTTTCGCTGTTTATAATATTCCAAGTCTTTTTTACTACATTCGCGCTGCTTTTTATTTTATTATTTATAAACATTGCTTTGGCTGCAACACAAACACGTTTAAACATTTTCGAATATTTCCTAACAAAATCACTAAAACTGTTACTAGTGTTATAAGTCCTTTCATCGTAAAGATCATATAGTCTTTGTCTACTTTTGTGAATTCCCACAGTCGCCCAATCACTAAATTTCAATGAATTATTAATAGTTATGATTTTGGACCTAAAAACGTTATCACGTTCACTTTTGACTATGTTGAAAACTGAATTATACAATTTATTGGGATCGTTAACGTACGGAAGTCCAGTTAATTTAAGCATTACATTATTTCTATAAGCTTTAAGTCGACCATTATTTATCGGAACACATGTGATATCCTTTTTTGGCATTTTGTCAACAGTTATATTAAAAGTGGCCAATTGACCGCAGTGATCAGAAGTTAATTTATTTATAATAGATTTATTACTAGGTACGGCGTTAGTATAAATATTGTCTAAACAAGTGGCAGTAGTAGAAGTTATTCTAGTAGGCACCAAAAAAAGATTCACAAGATTATAACATTGGAAAAATGATATGAGCCTACTGCTAGCACTGGAATCTTCTAATAACTTAACATTGAAGTCACCACAAACAGCAATATATTTATTTGGATTATTTAATTTGCCTAAAACTTTATCTAATCTTTTTTCAAATAGTTCGTAAGATGAATGAGGGGGTCTGTACACGCTTAATATAACAAGCCGTTCAAGCTCTATGCTGGATATCTCCAGTTCATAACATGTTTCACTTCAACGAACTGTCGGAGTGGGATATTAGTAAGCTAGTCATATAAGTCAATGAAGCTAGTAGATGGTTTTGTAGATTCTAAGTCATGTGGGTTTGACATGACATGAATTTCAATATCTATGATTAAACTAACTATGCCATATTCTGTGCCGGCAATTAGAGCCATAGTAAATAAATCCCTTCTCTGTGGAATATTTGCCAAATCGTGGAAGTGCGCCGTTGCTTCGCCTATTCCGAAGAAGTCGAGGGTAGAGGGGTTTGCAGATCTTTTCATCATCAATTACTCTACTTCGTTCATTTTCGAAAATTGTAGAAAAAGCCGTTAACCAGTAGATTACAAATTACTTAGAGACACAATCAATTTTACCAGCCAAGCAATCCGATTTTAGGCGAAATCATAGCATTGTGACGGCCCTAATGGACATTGCTGATGATATCCTGGCGGCTACTGATTCTGGAAAGGGTACCATCCTTGCACTGTTCGACTTCACACGGGTTTTCGGTTGTGTCGTTATAGACGTTTTTTTACGCTATAACAACACATTAATGAAAAAGTTACAGCGTTGCGGATTGTCGGTTGGTGCATGCAATTGGTTCAGATCATATTTTTCTTACCGCTGTCAAGTCGTGCAGTGTACTGATTCTAGGGGTAAATTATCCATGTCTAGGTCGTCGCCTGTGGTATTTGGAAATTCAGAAACTAAAACCGGTCTGTGAATTTGAGGATGAACGGCGCTCGGAACATGATTTTAATAAGCGTAAGAACGGAAACCCGGCCATCCTGCGGTAATCAGTTACAATTTTGAAAATAGTGTAGTAGATGCCCGCAGTGCGCGAGTATCTTCACACAGAAGATTGGCTACATAAGCCGCAACGTAACATGTAGGATAAATTCAGAAAGTAGCATCCCTATGTTGTATTTTCTAGTTTTGATATAAATATTCATGAATCGGAGAAGGGGAAGGGGAAAGGGCTTTATGAAAACGATATATTCAAGTAAGTTACATGTATTATGTATTCTAAGTCGGTAAGAGTAAGGTAATAAATAACTAATATAAAAGTAATGTAATTAATTACACTATCAATAACAACACCTTCAAAATGTTCATGGTTTGCTAGCAGCAGCAATGTCACCCTTTTCGTGATGAATTCTATCAGTCGACGGTCCAGATTCGTTTTGTTTTCTCTGGCTCCTCTGTTGGTAAGTATAGAATTACTTTAAATAAATCGCAAAATAAATTAACAATAACAACCATACACTATGAACTACGGCAATAGTACCACCGCTACCACCTGTTACACTTATTTTTTACTTTCTTATTAATTTACTAATATGCCTGCGAAGCTTTATTAAACAATTACGGGCACATACTCATGCAGCATTTCTGAATCCTGATACGCACTAACTTAGCTTAGCTCACATAGCCTGGGCATCTTTTCATAAATCGGTTCACACCGCAACCTAAGCTAACCGAACTAACTAAACTAACCCAACGATCCCGCTAGCTATGTAAAATATGTCGGCCCTTCTTGCCACTCTTCACCTCTCCATACATAGTCACTACTTACTACGTATTTTTAACCGACTTCAAAAAAGGAGAAGGTTCTCAATTCGACTGTATTTTTTTTGTAAGTATGTTATGCGATAACTCCGGCGATAATTTGTGAACCGATTTTGACGATTCATTTTTTCTTGGAAAGAGGTTATCTCAGTATTGGTATTAACTGCCTCGGTGGCCGAACGGTTACCATGCCGGACTGCCATGCAGAGGTCCCAGGTTCGATTCCCGGGCCTGGAGAAATATTTGTATTTATTTCTCTCATGAGTTTGGGTGTAATTTGTGGTTGTCTAAGTATGTGTGTGTCCATGGCACCCGTGTCATACGGTTTCCCTAGTGTGAGTTACTTAGCGTTCGTAGCACCCAAAAATCGCACACTTTGTAAGGCCACATCTGCAAAATGATAACTTTTCTTGTGAGAGGTTTAAAGATTCAAGGAACGAAATTCATCGATAACTATTTTTGCGCAAATGGGGAAAGATAAAATTTCACATCATACTGACATAATTTGTTTCGAGTAGTTTGTATTATTTTTAAAACGTTCCTAAGATAAAAGCATTTAGCAAAGTATATGGCTTTATTATAATAAGGGTAAGAAATAATTTTTCATTTAGTTTACCATGCATACTATTTTCACGAAAAAAAACAGCTGTTAATGCGGTGGGATATCTGCGATACATGCGTGTCCATATATTTTTTAATTCAGTGCGCTTGGAATTTAGTTGAACACAAATTTGTGCGAAAATATTAAGATTACAATAATAATTAGTAATGCAACAGAACTGTCTCACATAACAGTAATAAATACAAAAACAGACGTCTATAGTAAATCTTAGCGGAAACGGAAGCGAAGAACGATATAGTACGTACAAGTGTATACAATACAAGTGTACGTACTATATCGTTCTGTACGAAATAGTTCCAAACAGAAGTTATTTTAGTTTTATAATTGCACAAATCTACAATAAAAACGCACACACACGCGCAAAAATGCACACGCCTCATTTTTCGCGATTGTTGCGGAAGCAGAAATGGAAAGAGATGTTGAAAAAGCGAGCAGAACTTTCGCAGTTGCGGAAGCAGAAGCAGAGGTCTTTTGGATCACTAATCAAAATATATTTATTGTAAATATATGTATATTTTCCAATCCACCCGGATCCTACATCATATTACTATATTTATATATACTATATGAGCCCTATACCCCACCTACGATGGGATCGGGTTCGGCCTGCAGCGCGTGGTCGGTTGCAGATTACGGAGTGTGCTTATGCTCTTCAATGGCACAGTGATTAGTACTATGGGCGCTTGATGAAGAGGCTCCAGATTCAATCCCAGATTTGAGTCAATTTATGAAAAAAAAAATTGAAGCTGGTTCTGGTCAGGGTATTCTGGGCCTCCTCAGAACCTCAGAATTATCGTTACTCTCGTACTCATAGTACAGGAAATTCCCTAGTTTGAGACCAGATTTTTTGAGACAGAAATTTGGAGTGATTGTCTGGCATTTTTTCCCTAAATACTTCTCTGGCATATCTTCCAAGAAAAAATAATCTAACAGAGAGAGGGTCGAGATACAACGCTATAAATATCTTATTTCCACTACATCGCGAAGTATGCCCTACATTTTGAACAATTGTGAAATCTTATAGTCGTAATTTAGTCTTCGTGTAGGTACTACCTACGTGAGGTGGCGTGCGGACGCTTCGGGCTTCGCTCTCCGCTAGACCTCGGCCTACGGCCTCGGCACTTATGACTTTAAAAGAATTAACATAATGGCGGCCATATTGACAAATAGCAAAAAGTAAATTTTGACTGCAAATTATTGTTAAACACCCACAGAGAACGCCACATGCCGATTTTCAGTAGAATTAGAGCAAATTTTCAAAAATCAACTAAAAAAAATTTGTGAGGCAGCCATATTGAAAAATGAATAAAAGTAAATTTTAACCGCAAATTATTATAAAACAGCCATAATCTCTATGTGGGGATCTCCCCTACATGCCGATTTCAGCTGAATTAGAGCAAATTTCTATTAGCCGCCAAAAAGCTTCTATGGCAGCCACATTGAAAAATGGCGAAAATGAATTTTGACCGCAAATTATTATTAAACACCCATAAAGATCCCACATGTCGATTCTCAATCGAATTAGACCAAATTTTCATCTGCCGAGACCTGCTAGAGACCCCCACATGACAATTTTCAAAGGGATCAGAACAATTTTTTTTCTCCTGCCAACAAACGCTTGTATGGCGGCCATATTTGAAAATGGTGAAATACCAATTTCGAACACAAATTATTATCTGGCACTCTAGAGGCCTCCACATTTCAATTTTTAGCTGAAACAGAGCGAGTATATTTCAGCAGCTATTTTTAACGAAAAAAAACACTTATATGATCGCCATATTAAAAAATGGCGAAAAAACTTTTGACCCCAAATTATGATCCAGGACTCCGAAAGAGGGAGCCAATTTTGAAATCGCCATCTTCAATTTTTTTAACCCAGGCAGTTGACCAGTGTTACCCTCTATGACATTCCTTCGAGAACCTCCTACCTATCTCGAATAGTTTCCGTGATAGAAGGCTTCGAAATTAGTATGGCGGCCATCTTGTCGATTTGAATTTCGAACATTTTTTACTTTCTGCGGAAATTGACCACGGCGTATCTCACAAAAATTACACAAATAGTTTTTGCAGGCCGTTGATCACTGGTTTACATTTTCCACTTTCAGGTCTTTTCATATTTGATTCTTTGCCTTGGAGCCTATCCGCGTACAACAGTATAAATATCTTTTTTCCACCATATTGGGAAGTATGCGTTCTATTTTTCTAAGTGAGTCAGGATTTGTAGCTTTATATATATAACGTTTGACTTTGAGTGGGAGTGGCGGCCATTTTGTTTTTGCAATTTTTAATTTTTTTACTCCTTGTAGAATCTGCCCAGGGTGTGGAGCAACATTTGTTTGGAGACCTTAGGGCTAAGACGTATACTTCGCCCGTGCAGCTAGGGTACTACCTGATGCGGAACATTTTTCGAAGGTTTTGGTACTTCGTGATACTCACCAAATACACACATCAAAAGTGTCTAGGGATCAAGTGAATATTTTTGAAATAAAAATTATTTAAGCAATATTTACCAAATCCAGTCTTCCAGGACGACTTCTTACTTTAATGCTTATGTTTTATTTAACCGCTTACCCCTATATTTAATTAAAATAAACTAAAATTGATGTTTTTGCAAATTGTGGGAAAATACTCAAATTAACGGCGTCAATTAAATGACAAAAAAATGGCGAAAATGATGATTTTGCTCATTTTTATTGTAAAGATAAGAAAATTAATAATCTGTATTTCCACCATTAACACGAACCACACAATTACAGCGATTTGGCATGCTTAAGATGAGTTCATCAAAATCACTTTGAGGAATGGCCGCCCATGTGTTTTGTAACAAGTCAAAATATTGTTGTAGAGTATGTACGGTATGCATACTCGGCACAGCTCTTCTTTGAAGCATATCCCATGCGTGCTCAATTGGATTGAGGTCTGGCGATTGAGCAGGCCACGGCAGAACGTTGATACGAGCTTCGGCAAGAATGCGTGTTACGACTCTAGCCGTGTGTGGACGTGTGTTGTCATGCATTAGTTGAAATAAATCACCCAACTGGCCTCGCAAAGGGATGATAACATCTGAAACAATCCTCTCTGCGTAAACTTGAGCATTGAGGTTACCCCTGATCCAAATGAGATCGGTTCTTCCGCCGATCCAAATACCGGCCCATATCATTATTGTTCCCCCACCATATGGATGAACTTCCTGACAATATCTCAAACGTTCATGTCGTCCAGATGTTCTCCAAACTCGAGTACGTCTTGTATCCGGTCTCATACCGAAGCGGGATTCATCCGAAAAGCACACATAGCGCCAGTCTTCTTCCTCCCAGTTTCTGTGTTTGCGAGCCCATCGTAAACGGGTCCTGCGATTGCAGGGTGCAATAGGTGGAACTCTGAGCGGCCTTCGGGATCGCAGACCCACTTCACGTAAACGATTTCGGATTGTTTGATCGCTTATTAGCAAGCCTGAGGAGCTGTGGAGCCTCGTAACCAACATCATGGCGGTCATGGTACGATTCCGTCGAGCAGTATTTTGGATATACCGGTCCTGTCTGCGAGTCGTGATGCGAGATCGTCCTCCATGTCGCTCGGCCACGCTGCCCGTCATGCGATAGCGCGTCCAGAGGCGACTTATAACGCTCTGTGTAGTGTTAAGAGTGAAAGCCACAGCACGTTGCCTGGAACCAGCTTCCAACATTCCGACGGCTCGCATCATCACTTCTCGGGTTAAATGATGTCGTCTCTCCATAATAATGTAAATTGTTTCGGTTCCGATGCAGATATTGTAATGATTTTGTCAAAACGCTATAACTCATTATTACAAAACCACATTGCCAATCGATTTTCTTCTTATTATCGAATTTTAAACAATATTCCTTATTTAAATGTTAAAACTCACTAAAAAGTATCAATAGCGATACAAAAAAGTTAATATAATTAACTCTAATTGCAGCAATACTCTTAAACGTACTTGATCCCTAGACACTTTTGATGTGTGTACATCCAACCATTATACGCCCGCTCTTCTTCTGGGAGAAAAATGCTGGTCAAAAAACCTGAAATTCACTTGTATGGCGGCCATCTTGGAAAATGGCGGAATCCAAACTTCGTTCACAGATACACACTATCAGCCTCCATACACGGTCAGATGTCAAAGTTCAGCCGGATCGGAGCATTTTTATTTCGGGTCGCCATTTTGAGTACGCCATCTTGAAATTTTGTTTACCTGCAGTTGGCTCGTACTATTTTGCACGACATTTGTTTGAGCGCCTCTCACCTATCTCCAATACTCGCCGAGATATAGGCCTAGGTAGATAGTGGACTGTGGAAAATGTATGGCGGCCATATTGGAAAATGGCGGAATCTAGAATTTGACCGCAAATTCGTATTACAGGCTCCCAATTATAGAAGGCTATAAAATTTCAGCCGGATCGGAGCACCTTTTTGTCGGACCGCCATCTTAAATCGGCCATTTTGAAAAAATAATTTCGACAGTCAGTTAGTTCCTACCGCCTTCTACGATATTAGTTTAAATACGATTTACCTATTTCGAATAGTTTCCGAGATACCGGACCCCGAAATTTGTATGGCGGCCAATTTGTTTTTCGAATTTTGATTTTTTTTTACTCCCCGTAGAAACTGCCCAGGGTGTGGATAAACATTTGTTTGGAGATTTTGAGCCAAGACGCATACTTTGGCCGGGTAGCTAGGGTCCTACTTGATGCGGAGCACTTTCCGAAGATTACGGTATCTTCTGATACTTACCAAACCCGTCCGTCTATAATTCCTCTACATCATTTTTACCCACCCGCCTGTCTTCCGGGAGAAAAATGACGCCAAAGAGCAGAAACTTCACATTTATGGTGGCCATCTTGGAAAATGGCGGAATCGAAATTTCGACCAAATATACAGATTGTGGACCCCTATATACGGCTGGATGCCAAATTTGGGCCGGATCGGACCACTTTTATTTCGGGCCGCCATTTTGAGCCCGCCATCTTAAAAAATTTTTTACCTGTAGTCGTCTCGTACTATTCTGTACGATAT